>NW_024038609.1:602500-1050392 GCF_016077235.1 Cyprinodon tularosa
ATTGAGCATCCTTATAGCTAATGCTAACCGTCTTGCTAATTACCCTACCCCAACCTTTTTTTAATAGTAATATCCACCTGTATATTATATTTGGTACATATCCAGCTGTAAATTTAGTTCATAACATTAGTGATCTATATATTATATTAATTATTTATAATGGTATTCATCTCTATACTCATTCAGTAGAAATACCCTTGTCCTGTATTTATGGAACCATTATTTATCCTGCACTTGCTGCTTTTGCACTTCTGGTTAGACCTAAACTGCATTACGTTGCCTTGTACCTGTACATGTGTAATGACAGTAAAGTTGAATCTAATCTAAGTTTCCACGAACATTTCAATTGATGTTTGGTGTGTTTGTTTTCATCACCTTCAAGCCTAGGCTTCTAGCTGAGGTTTGTTGGTTGTTTGCAGAGGTGGGCATTTTTCATATTCCACCGGATGTCTCTGTTTAAGATGCTGAAAAAGGTTTGTGGTGCTGCTGCCATTGCAGCGGGGGGGATTCTTGCTCCATGTCTGTCGCAGCAAAACCAAATTAGTCCCAAACAGATGATTTTATTCCTTTTTTCAGGACTAACTTCCCACTCTCACAAGTAGCCATTATGTTGCTTACCGAATATCACTACCCGATCCGCCCCGGAGGCACGATCCGTCCTGCGCATGTACAAACAGTTCGTCCTCAATTTTATTTTGTTAAAAAGGCCTAAATGACGTTTTCCCACCTGAAAAAAATAGTAAACGTTCTAAAATATAATGTGTTAAAGGATCATGTATTTCCTTAGAAAACAATACCTTAAAATCCTTTCTGTTTCATAGCTGGCCTCTGCCGGATCTGCACCAGAAATGGGATCCTATGCTACTTCAGGTGGCTAACGTTTTCGGCTTAGGATTTAAACATTAATCTAGTCTTTTTCAGTTTTCTGTTTTCATTTTGTTTTAACCTTATGCTATATAGTGTGTAATCTAAAGAAAGAAGCAACTAAAATGCATATAAACATGGTTTAATCAGATTTTGTGAGACTGCTCTGAGCATGTCTGATGATGACGTCAGAGAAGCAGTTTAACGAAGAAAATGTAAGAAGCATAAAAATTGTCTCATAAAAGTCGTAAAATACTTTTTAAAGATGTGTATTAGCATTCTTTCTCGAGTTAAGGATAGAAATAAGTAATTTTAGTGCCATAATTACATTATTTATGTAATTATGTATAGATGTATATAGGGCTGCAACTAACGATTATTTTAAAAATCGATGAATCGGCTGATTATTTTTTCGATTAATCGATGAATCGGACAAAAAATATTTTTTATATTAACCTCTTTATTCCAAAATAAACATTTTAGACAGAACAAACAAGCACACAAGTACAGGTTGCTCATTAACTGTACTGGTGCAATATGAAAAATAAATGTTTGTTAAAACTACGCAAACTTACATGAAAAATGTAGCTGTACATCCACAAAATATAGGGTACTTTGTTTCATAAAGCGCATAAAGACATTTTTGTTTTTAAAAGCCCCTAAGGGGTTCAAACAATAGGCCCCCCCATTTCAACAAATTAGTTTTTTTTAGACTAGAAGAGTTCTGCCTTTTAAGACAGGAAAGTATAGCAGTTAAAGTTGCTACTTGAGAAAATACTGAACCATAGAGATAAAAATAGCCCTGTGATTCAAATTATAAATTGTATTTGGAATAAAAATGAGAGAACTAGGGGTGCTAAAAAACACATCCTCCAAAGACAGATATTTACATGGGAATGTGGCAGATAATTAATTGAAATATTACTGATCTTGCTGGATTTTATTCTGCTTTACTTCCATAAATTGCAGGATCTTCTTTACTTTATCTTTGCCAGAAGATTTAAACTTTAAAAGCCTTGCCCTCATAATTTGCAAGTTAATTTATTTATAAAGTAAATACAAACGCTGCTTAAGCTAATTCAATTAAATTAAACGTAAAATAAGTAGCCAACCTTCTCACTGTCTGTAACCTACTAACACTGTAAGGAAAGCATCAGATGAGCTACCTGAGAAACTAACGATACGTTTCCCCACTTTAAAACCAAACAAACATGGTGGTTCCGTGCCATGTTCATTTGTTTTGACAAAAGTTGCATGTTCCGACTTTTTTCGCTTTACAAAGCGCAGGCTATTTTAATTATTGTAATCAGTTTGCGCCGTCAATCCCGGCGCATGCGCGCTTCATTTGCAGTCTGGACGCTGAGGGTAAACATCCTGCGGCTCTGACTGCAGCGCTGAGAGGGACTCCTGCGGGAGCGGGGGGAGGCGCCCCCATGGCAGAGTAGGAATGATACATGCTTTCACGTAAGAGTCTCCAAAAGCCGCCAGTGACACCGTAAAAAGTCGCCAGATTTGTCGCTAGTCGCTTTTTTGAAAAATAGTCGATGGAGGGGTCTGAAAAGTCGCTGAGTTGGCAACACTGCACCTGCGGCGCTGGCTCGCTCTGCCGTATTTTTTTTTTTTTCTTCCCCGTTTCAGTCAAGTGGATGTGATGACGGCGGATGACGCATTAATCGCGCGACACAACTAATCGATGATGAATTTCGTTGCCAACGCTTTTAACAGTCGATTTTTATCGATGCGTTGTTGCAGCCCTAGATGTATATCTATTCACATATGCGAAGGACAGATCGTGATTCCGGAACGGATTAGGTAGTCACACCGAACTGCTCTGTGGGAGTAATACTCCACCTACGGAAGCTCCAGGGGACCAAAATTGCAACATTTTACAAAAAATAAATTAGAAAAAATAAAAAATGTAACAGCTGCAAAAAAAATTTAATTACTTAATTGAATCGATCTTTTTTGCCCAGGCCTACCATCTGCCTGTTAGGGGCCTTTCTTATCTCCGTCCAGAGGTGTCAAGTAACGAAGAACACATACATCGTTACTGTACTTAAGTACAATTTTTAGGTATCTATATTTTACTCCATTACTTATTTTTCCTCCTACTTCTGACTTCTACTCATTACAGGATCCGTACTTTCTATTCCTTACATTTTTAAAACAAACGTTACTCGTTACTCTTGGCTTCAGTTTAATGTTTATAAATATTTATTTCACATCATGTGCTCCATCCAATGCAGATCATTGGCTCCATCCATCCTAGTAAAAACTAGTGTGATTGGATGAGTCATATAACGCAAACACTCATTGGTTAGCTAAAGGAAATCATCAGAAGCAAGCAGGTGTTCTTCAAACTGCAAATGTGAATTGTCTATGCCATGCTACAATGTAGGATTCAGAAAAAGATGCTGAAATGTCTGAAAGGTCGGACACAGGCGAGAGCGTATCGGGAGAGGGAGACCAACCAGACCTCCCTCATCCTTGGCCCTATCTCAAAGAATTTTTTGATAGTCGAAAAATTGAGCTTTCAATTCGTATAGTGGCATCTGGCTGTTTTTTTTTTAAAGGTTACTTTATACTTTATGTAGTTTTTAATTATTTATTTTACTGCTGGATTTTCTTTTTATATTTGAAAAGCGGGACAAATCTTTTCGTCTTCTTTTGGGCCCCCCCCCTTCAGTCAAGGGCCCTTAGAATCATCCTAACATTAGAAGCGATTGTTCAGGTCTAAGGCTGAATGTCTTCCCTCCATGTTCAGGAGCCAACAGTGCCACTGCAGTCAGGAAGCCCCCCCCGCCACCCTGGAGGGCGGTCAGATCCACCCTGCGGTCTCTTCTGGAGAGCAGAGCCGCTGGCGCCCAGCAGCCCCCAGTCAGTGCTCAGAACCAGGCTGCTGAGAAGAGGGCCGACACCAGCTTCAGGGTGAGGCTGGTTCCTCATCTGGAGCGTTCACAGAACCAGACAGAACCGCTCCCCTAACCTCCCGTCTCTTCCAGGACTTCTTCAGGAACGCTCTGGAGACGTCTCTGGAGGCCTCCATCCAGGCCAGAGCTCGGTCTAAGAGACAGCCGTCATCCGCCGAGTACGAAGTGCAGCTGAACTTCAAGCTTCCGTCTCCTGAAGGAGAACCGGGAACCAAGAAAGGTTCCTCCTGCAGGAGCTGCTCCAAGAAGCTAAGGAGGATCAAGGAGCTGGAGCAGCAGCTGTTTAAACTCAGCAGCCGACAGAAGCGAAGAGGCAGAGACGAGGCTTCAGCAGCTGGAAGCCGACCAGATCGGTACAGTTTGGAGGAAGAGATCTATGAGTGTAAGTTTACAGGAAGCTGAGGAGCAGCAGGGATTTTGTCAGTCTAATGAAATGTTGGTCAGTTTTTCCTCGTCTTGGTTTCTGGATCCTTTTAAAGTCAGATTTAAAGGAATAGTACACCCAAAACATGATTAGGCTTCATTTTCTACTCACCCCCATGCTGAACAACACTCTGGAGTACTTTTTTGATATCTCAAATGCATCTGAAGATCTGGGAGGCTTCTTGCTGTCTGCTGACATTCAAATAATGGAGGTCTATGGCGCCCGAGGCAGAAAGGTCCATAAAAGTCCACAAAAAACGTGTCAATATTCCTCCATACTGCTCGTCCAATGTATTCCAAGTGTCCTGAGTGGGTAGCGTCCATAATTTACTCGAAACAAAGTCATTTAGAATGTTTTTAGAGCATTTACAGTAGTGTATAGGATTTCCTGAAAGCGCGTTCACGAGTCTACGGAAACCGCGGCAGACCAAACCAGATGAAAGTGCGCATTCAGCTCGGCAAAGAACTCATGCTCTTCTTCAACACTGAAGTCCTCAGACATTTTTCTTTTGTTGTTTCTTTCTTTGCACAGGTAAACAGCACATTTCTTCTTCT
Organism: Cyprinodon tularosa; assembly: GCF_016077235.1. Lineage (NCBI taxonomy): Eukaryota > Metazoa > Chordata > Actinopteri > Cyprinodontiformes > Cyprinodontidae > Cyprinodon > Cyprinodon tularosa. The sequence continues at coordinate 607,273 of NW_024038609.1, forward strand.
ACGCTTGCATTATCGGCAGAGCAGACGCTGAATGCGCACTTTCATCTGGTTTGGTCTGCTGCGGTTTCCGTAGACTCGTGAACGCGCTTTCAGGAAATCCTATACACTCCTGTTTATGCTCTAAAAACATTCTAAATGACTTAGTTTCGAGTAAATTCTGGACGCTACCCACTCAGGACACTTGGAATACATTGGACGAGCAGTATGGAGGAATATTGACACGTTTTTTGTGGACTTTTATGGACCTTTCTGCCTCGGGCGCCATAGACCTCCATTATTTGAATGTCAGCAGACAGCAAGAAGCCTCCCAGATCTCCAGATGCATTTGAGATATCAAAAAAGTACTCCAGAGTGTTGTTCAGCATGGGGGTGAGTAGAAAATGAAGGCTAATCATGTTTTGGGTGTACTATTCCTTTAAGCTGAAGCCACAGGCTGGTTCTCCTCCCATTCCTGTTCTAAAGGTTCTGTGTTCTCTCTTTGCAGTGGCGGGTCACATTAAACCGGTGGACAGTGAAGGAGAACCGGACCCTGAAACCGCCCCCTTCAGCTCCGACCCATCCTCTCCCGACTCGCCTCCCTCCACGTCTCGCCGCCCTTCCGCAGCCCGCCGGCCCCTGCGCTTCAGGAAGCAGTGGCTGGCAGAGTTCCCATTCCTCCGGTTCTCCCCATCCCTCAACGTCATGTGGTGCCACGTGTGCCGCATCCATTCGGGCCCGTTCCCTCGCAATCACCAGTTAATCAAAGGTTCCAAAAATTTCACCAGATACAGCATCGTCAAACACAGCAACTGCGTCTACCACAAGCAGAACATGGAGAGGAGCCGGTGGAGCAGCAGCCAGACTGACAGTCCTCTTGTTTGGGTTCTGGGCCCGGGCCACAGTCAGCAGGACTAAAAGTTCTGTTAACTACAATGCTCACATCTTTGTTGTTATGGAAAATAAATGTTTTTTTTTATATGGAGAAAATAAAAGTTTTAAAAAATCAATGTCTAAAGTTTCTAAAACGTGACGTTGGATCGTTGACGGTTCCTGAGAATGTAGACCCAGTCAGAATAATCCCGCTGCACCTTCTGATTGGACCGTCTGATCCAATCATTCAGAACCTTTAAACTTTGATTCAGAAACACCGGAGGAAGAATTTACCTGAGCATTTAGGCCTTAGGGCAACGTATCCAGTTTTTTCAGGGATTCTGGTTGACCTCCAGATCGCATCCGATCCCACAGAACCTGCAGCTCCTGGGCCTTCGCCGGCAGAGGATCCAAACTGGAAGCTCTGCTAACAGGCGTCCAACCACAGCTTTCCAGCATAAAATTATTACATATTTAACAAAGTAAATGTTTACATCCTTTAACCCCAGATTCTAGAAAACTTCCCTTCAGTTTTCAGGACAGCAACGAGTCTGGATTGGCCCAGATTTATAGAGAAGATGATTGATGTAGATCTGAGGCCCCTTTGATCCACATGATTTTCAATCCTTTTGTTTCTGAAGGGCTGGGGGCTAAAGTGGTTCTTCTATCACATTAGTTTCCTTTAGTACAGAACCTGAATGACCGTGTGGACTGGGTTAAAGCCAAACTACCGATGAGGATGATGAGAATCAAGTGTTAAAGCTTGAAACTTCGAGTTTAGATCTGTTAGTTAGAACAGCAGCTCCATCACTGCAGGGAGGAACAGGAAGGGGTTTTTTTTATTTTCAAAATCTACAAAAATCAGAACAAGACCTAAAATGGAACCTTATGTTCTTGATGTGTTGATCTAATTTCTGAAGCACAGTCTGTGACTTAGAGCCTGTTTATGTCTGATAACTGTCCAATGAACTAACAGGAGGAAGCTGGTTAGGAGGATTAAACCTCATGTTCAACCCTGCTGCTCCACTGCTAATGAACTTATCTGTTAAAGGCAAACAAACTGATAAATTTACCGTCTCTAACTGTATCAATCCTTGAGCTGATTATCCTCCTGTTACTAATGTAATTACATATTTATTTTCCCATCCATACCCCTTTGGACATTTTGTCTTACCATGAGTTCCCCTCTCAGTCTAAAGTACTTATGATTGTCCAAAAGTGAAATAATGACTATTTAACTTACTCCTTTAATTTGAGCATCTAATTTTTATAATTTTATGTTTTTCACCTCAAAACAATATATATGTTGCCTGAAAGTTGGTAATGAATAGAAAAACATACAAAATAAAAAAAATCCTATAAACCTATATTTATAAAACTAGAGCTCCTCTTAAGAAAAGTTACTGAAGCTGAATGCAAACATATAAGAAAAACTTACTTTTTGATGAATAAAAGATTGTTTAATGTTTCTACTGGGTCTACTGGGTAGCATTACAAAAATAAAATTGTAATATTACTAGAATAAAGTCGGAATGTTACGAGAATAAAGTGGTAACATTGTGAGAATAAAGTTGTAATTTTACGAGAATAAAGTTGTAATATTACTAGAATAATGTCGTGACATTACGAGAATAAAATTGTAATATTACTAGAATAAAGTCGTGACATTACGAGAATGAAATTGTAATATTACTAGAATAAAGTTGTAATGTTACGAGAATAAAGTCATAATGTTACGGGATAAAAGTGGTAACACTAGGAGAATAACGTTGTAATATTACAAGAACAAAGTCTTAACAATATGAGATTAAAGTCTTAACATTATGAGAACAAAGTAATACAATTACGAGCATAAAGTAACTTTACTAGAATAAAATTGTAATATTACGAGAATAAGGTGGTAACATTACAAGAATAAAGTTTTAATATTACGAGAATAAAGTTGTAACATTACGAGAAAAAAAGTTGTAATATTAAGAGAATGAAGTCAACATACAACAATCTGTTTCAGAAAGAAAGCTTTGAGCTCCGACAGAATATGACGACCAACCAGCTCCACCAATCAGCAACCTGAGTTCACTTTGAACTGCTGCCCAATATGATGCTGGTGCTAAAAGATTTCCTCATTTGTCAAACCAGAGCCAAAGCATAAATTCACACGATGCTCGAAATTCCTCATTTTAGGGAAGAAAGTGCTTCTTATAAGCGTTGTCATAAAATAAATCTTTATTCTTGTAATTTTAGGACTTTGTTCTCATAATATTACGACTTAATTTTCCTAATTTTACGACTTTATTCTCGTAATCTTACTAATTTATTCTCGTAGTTTTTCGACTTTATTCTCGTAATGTTACAACTTCTTGAAAATGAAGAAAAAAAGAAAAGAAAAAAAATCTCTAGCCCTTATACTCGCACAAAACAGATCCCAGGCCTATTTTACTTTACTACCTAAGAAATAAAATATTTTCATGTACCTCTTGCAATGTACTTCCGGAGCACTAGGGGCACGTGTACCCCCGGTTGGGAACACTGCAGAGTCACAGTGGGGTTGATGTTTAACTCCAGTAGCCACCAGTCCATCAGAGACACAACCATGCACACCTAAAGATGATCTAGACACCAACAATCTGTATGGGAGGAAGCTGGGGTACCCAGAGAGACCCCACTGGGAGAACATTCAGAAAAACCCCTGGCCATGTATGGAACTTCAACTCTTGTTGGTGCATGGCAGCAGTGCTACAAACTGCATCAGCAAGCCTCCCTGTTTATCTTTCAGATATGTAATTGTTTATTTGCTAATTTGGTGTTTTAGATCAAGTTAATTATTGTATTTCATCATGTATTTTGGGCTCAGCATCACTCATGTTGTGAAAAGTGATTCCAAAAGAAAATGTATGCATTAGACATGTCTGCTTGGAGGGGCCCCCAGTGGCCTCGGGGCCCCCATGTGCTAGTCCAACCCAGAAGGTTCCAGTTCTCTGATGGAGAACGTTCTTCAGTCCGGATCAGTTCAGCTTTATTTTTGATCATTTTCAGTTTTTCTCTGGGCGGTAGATAGGTTTATACCAGGTTAGATGGGTTTCCTGGCCTCTCAGTCGGAGGGGCAGAGCTCCGTCCCCCCTTCCCTCCCTCACTCCGTCCTCCCTCAGACTCTCTCCATTAACCGCGATGTTCGCGCGGCTTCTTTCTCCCGCCTCTCCATGTCATTTCCTGTGATAAAAATGGTGGCCACCGCTCAGGAGGGCGACTGAGTCTCTGCAAACATTCAGAGGCGAACTTTGCAGCCGCAGCCGCAGCGGTCGGACGAGGGGGAGGAAGGAGAGAGAGACTGAGCCCGGACAGAGGCTCAGTGTCCCGCAGCGCGGCGGCTTCAGGTGGGTCAGGCTCCGTGGCCACCGTGGCCACTGAAAATGGCTGCAGAGAAGAGCCGGCAGCTCGCCAGCAGGCTGCAGCTCCTCTGCTCCTGCAGGAGGAGGAGCAGGAGGCGCAGCGGGGCCGCAGAGTGCGCAGTTATCCGGATATCAGAGTGACGCACAAAGTTAAACAAGTTTTAGTTTGAGGAACCTGGGAGCTTTAGGGGATTCTGGCTCAGTTTGGCTTTTTATTACCACAGAAATGAAGCTTCTGACCGAGATCAAAATCAGTCAGAAACATGCAGGGGCGTTGATAAGATCTCTGTGGACCGGTGGTGTGGGGGTTGGGGTGGGGGTCATATAGCATTCACCAAAGAAAAAAAAAATAAATCAGACAGTTTATCTCATAATTACATATCTCAGTATCTCGTAATATGAGATTTTATCTCGTATTTGTGAATATTTGGCCATTATTACTTGAGCCAGTAATGTATGGAGGACCAGCTCTGACATATTTAGAAATAAATACAGAAATAAATAAATGCTCAATAAATAAATAAGCATTGTAATAATTATGTTATTTATTTTTTTGTCCATTATAATCCTCAGCTTTATTTATTAATTATTTGCTTAATTTTTCAAGTATTTATGTGCATGTTATATATTTTTCTGGTTTATTTTTCCTTTGTATTTTTTTTACCCTCTATTTATTTCTTTACATTTAAGTATGCATTTCTGCTTCATTATGCAAATGAGGAGGGCTGTGTCTTAGGGAGTAATATAACATACACATAAATAAATACTTAAAAAAATAAGTAATTAATGAATAACTGAGGCCATCCACCACTAGATGGCCTCAGTGAGCGATTGATGCACATCTGAAACTGAACTATTCTGTAACACCTTATTAAGTTATAAGTGTATTGATATATATTAGTGTTGCGCCGATGCCATTTTTTGGCCCCGATACCTGGCTGTGCAGTATCGGCTGATTCCGATACCATCTGTTTGAAATTGATGTGTGTGTATATGAAGAACTGCATACTACCTGGATGTAAAATAATTGCCATCATGGTTTTGTCATATGGAGGACCAACTCTGCCATATTTAAAAATAAATACAGAAATAAATAAATGCTCAATAAATATATAAGCATACAATTAATTGCCAACAAAAATACAATAAACAAATAAATGTAAGTAGAAATTAAATTATACAGTGAGACATAAATGTATATAACTTTTAATTTGCTAAAAAAAATAAATAAGGCAAATAAATAAAGAAGCTAATTAAAAGAGTTATATACATTTATGTCTCACTGTATAATTTAAATTCTACTTACATTTAAATGTGGCAGAGTTGGTCCTCCATATTATCAAGCTGCTGCCTACCTTTGGGAAGCAGGAAAAAATCTAATACAAAGTGAATCCAGTAGAACTTTCTATTTCCTACCTGGAATGGGTGCCAATAGTTGAATAAACTTTTGGATCTCAAAATGCTATCAGTGCCCTATTTGTTGGTACTCGCCAATACCAATACCACCACTTTAGTGCTGGATCGAGCCCCTCCCCATACTGGTATCGGTGCAACATATTCATATATATGAAGAATGTAAACAATATCAATACGAATGAAGGCAATTATATTATTGATACTAATGTTAGCTATACAACCTATTAGAAAACCTCTTTAATGTTCAGTTTATCTAATTTTCATTTTAATCAAAATTATTTATTGAAGAGATATTTGTAGGTAGCAGTTGGTATGTGGAAATCTGAGTAAAAATGTTTTAAACATGTCCTCCTGATGACGATAAATTTAATGCTTCTTATGGCAAATTACATCTTCTGAAAGAATAAAATCCCTTTTGTTCTTCTTATTCTCGATCTTAAAGTATTTTTTAAATTCTTACCAAAAATCCACATATAGATGACAGAAAAAAACATGTTTGGGGGTAATATTTCCACGTGATGCTGTAGAATAAACCGATCTGCATCAGAGAGCGTCTGTTGTTGAGGACGTTCAGTCTGACCTGTTTCTGTGGAAGAAGACGTCCCTGGTTTCACTTCAAATCGAACCGATTGATCACAGAGGCAGGTCATGTATGAATCCAACCAGCAGGTGTCGCTGTTTCTCCTTTTAGTTTCCCAATAGAAACTAAAACGACCTTTTTATTCATCCCACCAGGAGCTGTAGTTAATCGTGGTTTCTGTTAGTAAAGAAGCGCGTTAATTTATCATCATGTAATAGTTTGTGTGTTTTTTCTCCTCAGAGGTCTGACACATGGATGATGATGTGGATTTCTGTTGCCATGGTTCCATCATGAGTGAGAACCCACCGGACCGCTGGTGTGAGTGTCTCCCCCCCCACTCAGATTTGAGCCCACAGCTCTCTGTAACAGCCTGATGTTTTCCTGCTCCAGTCTGTGAGGACTGTCAGAAACACTTCCAGGAGGAGTGTCCGTCCCACGGGCCCCCGCTGTTCATCCCTGATACGCCGGTGGCCCCCGGATCAGCCAACAAGGCGGCGCTGACGGTCCCGTCAGGCTTGGAGGTCTTCACCGAGGGAGGGGAGGTAGATGTCCGCTGTGTGGCTGCAGTCTTCCCAAAGGGGGCGGTGTTTGGTCCGTATCAGGGTGAGCTGCTGTCTGAGGAGGAATCAACCAGCAGCTTCTCTTGGATTGTAAGTTAAACCAGTGACTCCAGTTTAGGGGCCGTTTGGGACCAGCTGACGTCACCAACCTTTGTTTCCTGCTTCTTGTTCCAGATTGTTGACTCAGACGCTTCGTCTCTGTCCATCGATGGCAGCGATGACACCAAAGCCAACTGGATGAGGTGAAGGTTCCTCTAACTTTTAAAACATTCTACTCAGAAACCAGTTTAAAAAGAACACCAAGGGACAGATGTTTAAGAGGAAACGTTCTGGTTGTGGATCTTAACTCCATCGGTTTGTTATCAGGATGATCCTGGAACACTTTACCCTGGAGATGCATCCATCCCATATCAGAACCAATACTGAAGAAAAATCTAGTGAACATGGAACTGGTCAAAACGGATAGATCTATCAAGTCTATGTCTATAATTAGTTAGGAAATGTTTTGAAAAACAGGAAAGTTTCCTTTTGATGGAAATCAGTCTTTGATTTAATAAATCCAGTCAGTTTAGATCCTCAGGGCTGATATTTGCATTCATGATGAATTCTGTCCTGTTATCATGATTTACTGTTTATAACTTCCTGTTCTAAACTCATGCTAACCTAAAGCTGCCTTTTGGGATAAACATGTTTACATTCAAACATACCTGCATATAGTTTATTATTATAAGGAAGAGCGTTTCAAAGTTAACATCCAGCTTCAGTTAATCCAGCCTCTAAGTCTGGGAGTAGTGATGGACTCAGACCTGAACCTTCAGAGGCTCATAAAGACAGAACAAATTCGGCCTTCCATCACCTGAAGAACATCTGCAGGATTAAAGGAATAAAACTGAGTTCTGATTTGTTCATCTTTATCAGAATTGATCCCTGCAGTGGTTTCTTCACAGGTCTGCCTAGAAAGTGGATCCTACAGCTGCAGCTGATCCAGAATGCTGCTGCCTGCGTCCTCACTAGAACTAAGAAAGTAGAGAACCACGGTTGGATCGACAGCCAGACCTGTCAGGTCTATTGGATCAGAACCAAACATGGCGACACAGCTTTTAGTTCTTCTGCTCCACTGATCTGGAATAAACTCCCTAAAATCTGGAGAGGACCTGAAAACCTTCTGCTGCTTTAATCCAGATTAAAATATTTTCTTCAGATCCTTTGACTGAACTATCTGAACGTTATTTGTGGTTTTAGACCAACTTCCTGGGACTGAGATTGGGACTGGGACTGAGATTGGGACTAGGTCTGAGACTGGGACTGGGACTGAGATTGGGACTAGGACTGAGACTGGGACTTAGATTGGGACTAGGACTGAGACTGGGACTGAGATTGAGACTGAGATTGGGACTGGGACTGAGATTGGGACTAGGACTGAGACTGGGAGTGAGACTGGGACTGAGACTGGGACTGGGACTGGGACTGAGATTGGGACTGAGACTGAGATTGGGACTAGGACTGAGACTGGGACTGAGATTGGGACTGGGACTGAGATTGGGAGTGAGACTGGGGCTGAGACTGGGACTGAGATTGGGACTGAGACTGAAATTGGGACTGGGACTGTGATTGGGACTAGGACTGAGACTGGGACTGAGATTGGGACTGAGACTGAGATTGAGATTGGGACTGAGACTGAGATTGGGACTAGGACTGAGACTGGGACTGAGACTGGGACTGAGATTGGGATTAGGACTGAGATTGGGACTGGGACTGAGATTTGGACTAGGACTGAGACTGGGACTGAGATTGGGACTAGGACTGGGACTGAGATTGGGACTGGGACTGAGATTGGGACTAGGACTGAGACTAGGACTGAGATAGAGACTGGGACTGATATTGAGACTGAGATTGGGACTGGTAAAAAACCATATGAAAACCCTCAGGCATAATAAGCTGCCTAAAACCTACCTATTTATATTGTGAAACAACCACATCCCAAGCTAAAATGAACTAATTAAGTGAATCACTAAGCAAAAACCTATTCTACATAACAAATGAAACTAAATAATCTAAATTCTAAGATTTAACTGAAAAATGGAAAAATAGCTTCTATACAGACTAAGTGAAATCTTCAACAACTTAGCAGATAACTGGGTTTAACAAAGCTACACTGTCACCTTCTAACAGGTTAAAACCTCAATTAACCAGCAGTAAACGTGCCATCTGAGAGCAAATCGTTCTGCTAGGATCATAAGTAACCAGCAGACCTAGACATGATGTCAGAGCTGTTATTATGTCTAAAAAAAAGGAGAACTTTAATAATTCTGGGCTGATCTGCAGGTTTGTTCGTACATCATCAGAGGACAGCGAAAGGAACCTGACAGCTTTCCAGCACAGCAGAAACCTCTACTTCAGAGCCTGCAGGAGGCTGGAAGCCGGAGAGAAGCTGAGGGTTTGGTACAGCGACGACTACGTCCAGAAACTTCAGCGTGTGTCTCAAGACAGCATCGATCGCAACCTGGACGCAGGTGAAGCATGGAGGAGATCGTTAGAACAGGATGGAGGAAAGTTCTAGCTGGTAGCTACAGGTTTAAAGCCTGGTTTATAGTCGAACTGAGAGAAACGAGGAGCAGGGCAACTGAGATGGAACCACACTCTTCCCACCTCTGCACACTTTTCTGTTGCCTGCTTATTAAAGGAATAGTACACCCAAAACATGATTAGCCTTCATTTTCTACTCACCCCCATGCTGAACAACACTCTGGAGTACTTTTTTGATATCTCAAATGCATCTGGAGATCTGGGAGGCTTCTTGCTGTCTGCTGACATTCAAATAATGGAGGTCTATGGCGCCCGAGGCAGAAAGGTCCATAAAAGTCCACAAAAAACATGTCAATATTCCTCCATACTGCTCGTCCAATGTATTCCAAGTGTCCTGAGTGGGTAGCGTCCAGAATTTACTCGAAACAAAGTCATTTAGAGTGTTTTTAGAGCATAAACAGTAGTGTATAGGATTTCCTGAAAGCGCGTTCACGAGTCTACGGAAACCGCGGCAAACCAAACCAGATGAAAGTGCGCATTCAGCTCGGCAAAGAATTCATGCTCTTCCTCAACACTGAAGTCCTCAGACATTTTTCTTTCGTTGTTTCTTTCTTTGCACAGGTAAACAGCACATTTCTTCTTCTACGCTTGCATTATCGGCAGAGCAGACGCTGAATGCGCACTTTCATCTGGTTTGGTCTGCCGGCTTCCGTAGCGTCGTGAACTCGCTTTCAGGAAATCCTATACACTACTGTTTATGCTCTAAAAACATTCTAAATGACTTCGTTTCGAGTAAATTCTGGACGCTACCCACTCAGGACACTTGGAATACATTGGACGAGCAGTATGGAGGAATATTGACACGTTTTTTGTGGACTTTTATGGACCTTTCTGCCTCGGGCGCCATAGACCTCTATTATTTGAATGTCAGCAGACAGCAAGAAGCCTCCCAGATCTCCAGATGCATTTGAGATATCAAAAAAGTACTCCAGAGTGTTGTTCAGCATGGGGGTGAGTAGAAAATGAAGGCTAATCATGTTTTGGGTGTACTAATACTTTAATCTGGTGAGGTGATGCTTCAGTCTCAATGTGATATTAACTAATTTGTCCACTAGGTGGTGCTGTTGGTTTTTTAAATTTTTTATCTCGAATTGGTTGGTACCATTCTATGATCAGCATTCTGCTCAACTTGAATATAATTGGACTTTTTCCTTCTATATATTAGTAACTTAAACCTTTTTATCCAGCAGATTTTTTTTATGTAGATAATCAAGCTGTTTGTTTGATTGATTGTTTCAGATCCTGAGAAGACGTTAGTCCTGCAAAAAGTCCAGGAGGATCTGAAATCTCCTGCGCTTCCCTCGGCTCTGCGGGGCAAACAGTGTAGCAGTAAACTGTCCAGTGAAGGACAGCCTCCAGCCAAGAAGAAGAAAATCGACCTCATATTCAAAGGTGTTTTAGAGGCGTCTCTTGGGGACTCCAGTGAGTCCAGGTCTGGGTCTCACCTTCATAGTGAGGGTCATAAACCCTTTTTCCAGCCGGGAGCTGACACCTCTGACAGCTGTGTTGGCATTCCCAACCAAACGGTGCCGAAGATTGAGGAGAACCCGACCGGACAAGAGCCCTCCACCCCCTTCTGCCCCAACTGTGTCAGACTGAAGAAGAGGATCATGGAGCTGGAGGAGGAGCTGTCCCGTCTCAGGAACCAGCAGGGGAACTCGATGGGACCGTCTAGTCCGCTCATATTGGATCCACCACATCCTGAACAGGCTCCCATCGAGGATTATATAGGTGGGTTCAAAGAAATGTTTTTGGACCTTAGTGAAGGATGTGTAGCCACATTAGCGTAGTAACCAATACGATTTTATGGAGCAGAAAATACACATCAGCCAGATCAGACACACAAAACAGCAGATATTCAGGGCTGTCCTCTGTGTTTGAGCAGCTTCAGCTCCTTTAAACGGGGCATACAATTTTTTTCAATCGTTGCATGTAACTACAGCTCACACTGTATGATGAAACCGCAGGGTTTCGTCATACAGTTCACGGCTCATGATGAAAAACCACGTCGGACTCAGCTACGCAGTGAGATGGCGCTACTCGGACTCGTCTATTAGGAAGCCAAATCAGCAGAAGAAGAATATAAGTGAAACGCGCTGCCTTGGCCATTTGTGCAAATTTGTGCTGAAAGCCCTAAAAAGAAAAGGTGACGACGTATTTGGACAAAGACATGGCTGAGCAAACGTGGCAACCAAGGTCTGTCAATTTTACAGAAAGAGCTCAATTTCACTCACAACCCCGCCATGCTTCTGTGTTGTCACCTGAGAGGAAGAAGAAGAATTCTTGTTTTTTTTGCCCACGATGGTCGTATGAAAATTAAACATGTTTGATCTTCTCCGGACCTCAGGATTCCTGATCAGGAGGTGGTCCTGAGAGGCTGATTGCCTTCTGCACTCTACACAACCCACAATCAGGCCGAAAATCAGGCCGATCTAAAAATTCTCGCACGACTGCTCAGTGAGATTAAAAATCGCCCCGAAAAGTACAAAAACAATCGCACAATGTAAGCCCGGCTTTAGTGGTTTCTAGGAGAGAAGCACAGGTCACGAGTTAAGTTCTGAGGCATTTCTACGTCTGAGGACTGAAAGACAAACTCATTGACTACAATAATTTCTTCAAGGGCTTTTTCTACTAGACACAAGGTAAGACAGGGCAATATGCATTTGGAGCAGGATTCCTCTATTCTGGTCCTGGAGGTCTGATGTCTACACCTTCTTAGATGTTTCTCTCATTGGTAGGACTTGACTTGTATTGATGAGGTAATTCAGCCGTTTGACTCGGGTGTGAAAGCAGAGAAACATCTAAAGGGTGCAGGACACAAGACCTCCAAGACTGGAATTGAGGAAGCCTGAGAACAGTCGAACCCAGAGACGCTGGGCCAGGTATACGCAGGTGGAGTCACTCAATGAGGTCCAGCTATGTTTATTTTTAACCCTTTTTTGGAGACCAGAAAAGAATAGCTAAACAATGTCAACAATAACTGCAAATAAGGAATTAAAGGAGAATAGAATCAAACAATGGAGAGAAAGCTATGATGCTGCGGGAGCACAGATACTGGTGGTGGATGAGCAAAGGCACCTGGGGTCAACCATCCACAGCAACCAGCACAGCCGAGAGAGGTGAAGGGGACGAATGAGGTTGGGTGGTAGTGAGTAAAGACGAGTGTCGAGGTGAGACTTGAATGAACAAGGACTGCTGGGCTAAAGCCGGACAGATTTGCATTATGAAAGACCAGAACTCCACACAGAGCTGCTGGAAAGAGAGGAAGAAGCTTGGATGCTCAAATATTTATAAAAATACAGATAATAAAGAATACATTATGAGCTCTCAATTCAATTCAGTTTATTTATATTCACAGCATATGTCATCTCAAGGCACTTTACAGAGACAAATCAACCAGATCATACAGTCAAATTGGTTTAAAGTTTTCTATCTAAGTAAAACCAGCTGATTGCATCGACTCATTGAATCTTCAACAATAAATCACACCAACCATGCTTGTAGAGACAGTGGAGAGGAAAAACTCCCGTTTAGCAGGAAGAAACCTCCAGCCGAACCAGGCTCAGTGTGAGCGGCCAACTGCCGAGGCCCACTGGGGTTCAAGGAGACAGAAGCAGACATAGAAATATAAGCAGAGATACAAAATGCAACTGTCAACCAGCTCCGCAGGCGGCCCCGTCCAGGAAACACAAAGCCAGGCAGACGAGCTCTGAGCCAGCTCCCATGTCAGAGGATGAAGAGAGCACATCCAGTTAGTCACAGTCAGAGAAACAGGACTACACTGGAAAACAGGCTGATCTCCAACATCTAGAAACAAAGGTGTTGATGGCAGCAGCACAGCTGATATTTCTCTCCAGGATGGAGTCACAGCCAAACAGGAACAGACCAGATGAAGCTACTATGAGAAAAAGCAGAGAGAGCAGAACGTTAGAGATTGAACTAACAGATTCTGCAGAGCGGGAGAATAGAGATAGAATGAAGCAGAATGATGAAAAAGGGTCCCTATGTCCTCCAGCAGTCTAAAGGCTGTCAAACCAGGTCATCTGCGTGTGTGTCGTAGTGAATGCAGATACTCTGCTGCACCTCTACAAAACTCTAGGTGTCCACAGACAGGAGGCTACTGATTGGTCAAATCTACATCCGCTCTACACTATTTCCTGTTTGGTACCTTACCGGCTTGTTTGTTTGTATGACCACAATTGTGGAAAATGACTCGTGAAGATGGACCAGGTAGAAGAGCGAGGTGCGTGAGAACGCTGGGAACCTTTTTCCACCTGGATCCCCGCTCTTTTTCGCCCTCACGTCCCTCCGTTGTCGCACAAACTTGCCCCCACTTCCTTACCGCCTCGGCCGTATCTAGACTCACAGCTAATTCGTGAATGTCCCTCTTGCCTTATGGCGCAGACCACACTTTAAAATGTGGCATAATTAAAAATATCTGCATCATACCTGCGACACACTATTGCAGCAGTATAACCAGTCCTTCAGCTTATAGCAGCATACCTATAGAGATAGCTCAGGATAACCTGAGCTACTCTAATTATAATCTTTATCAAAACTCTGAGCTAAGACTTTCAGAAAGTTCTGTTGAATTCAAAATACTTGGATTCACTGACACTGTTCTCTCAGCATAAGTTAAACAGGTTCTCTTTTCCAGATATCGAGCCCTTGTCGCCCCCTCAGATGGATGAAGACGAGCAGGAAGTGGACTCGGCCGATGAGTCATTCCCAGCAGACCTCGTGGTTTCCCCAGAGGACTCGGCAAAGCCTCACCTTGGAGCAAACAGACGAACTCGCCGTTTCAAGAAGGATTGGCTAAAGAAGTTTTGGTTTCTTCGCTACTCGCCGTCCCTGAATGAAATGTGGTGCCATGTCTGCCGTCAGTACACCATCCAGTCATCTCGAACCTCGGCCTTCATCGCCGGCTCCAAGCAGTTCAAGGTCCACACCATCAAGCTGCACAGTCAAAGTAACATTCACAAGAAGTGTCTGCAGCTCTACAAGCTGCAGATGCATCCGGAGAAGACGGAGGAGATGTGCAAGAACATGACGCTGCTGTTCAACGCGGCGTACCACCTGGCTCTGGAGGGACGGGCATTCTCAGACTTCCGGCCTCTGGCTGAGCTACTGAAGAAATGCGAGCTCAAAGTGGTGGATCAGTACTTGAATGAGGGACACTGTCAGATTCTGGTCCACCACATCGCTCGAGCTCTGAAGGAGGAGTTGGCTGAAAAGATGCGTCTGTCTCCTTATCTCAGCGTCATTTTGGATGCTCAACACGACGACCTTTTCTCAGACTTGGTGGCAGTTTATGTCCAGTTCACCACCAGTGACTGTTCCCAACAAATGGAGTTCCTGTCCTTGCAAAGACTGAGTGTGCCTAGTGCGGATGGATACCTCCAAGTTCTGGATCGGGCCTTCAGTGTCCTGGGACTCCGGTTTCAGGACTCACTGGTTGTGGGTCTTGGATTTGATGGTACCCACATCCCTTCAGGGATAAGATCAAGCCTGTACTTATCTGTCCAAAAGACTTTTCCTTGGATGCTTTGCCTTCCAGTCATGATCCATCGACCTCATCTGGAGGTTCTGGATGCCATCACTGGAAAGGAGCTCTCTTGTCTAGAGGATCTGGAAAACAACCTGAAGCAGCTGCTGAGTTTCTACCGCTACTCTCCTCGCATGATGGCTGAACTGCGATCCACTGCTCCGTCTCTGTCCGAAGAAACAGAGTTCCTGGGCGATATCCGAGCCGTACGGTGGATCATCGGAGAACCAAACGTCCTGAATGCCCTCATCAAAGATTATAGGGAGGTTTTGGCACACCTGAAGGAGATCAGTAGCCAAACGCAGCGGGCTGATGCTGCAGCCATTGCCTACACACTACTCCAGTTCCTTATGGACTATCAGTCTATGAAGCTCATCTACTTCCTGTTGGATATCATAGCGGTTCTCAACCGACTGGCCCTCAGCTTCCAAGGAGAGCATCGGCTGGTGTCCCAGGTGGAAGCCAAGATAGAGGACGTTATCCAAGAGATGGTCCAGTTGGGGAACTGTCCCGGTGGATACCTGCAAGAGTTTGAGAAAAACTTTAAGGAGAGCTTTAACGGCGTTGCTTTGAAAAACCTCCACGTTGCAGATTCCAAATTTCAAGCCATCAGGAAAAAAATCTGCAGCAGGAGTCAGGGTGTCCTGATTCAGAGGCTACACCTGCAGAGCCGTTCCTTCACCAAAGCCTGCAAGGTACTGGACCTGGACAGCTGGCCCAGCAACCAAAAAGACCTGCAGACTTTTGGTGAGGAGGAAATCCAAATCATATTCAACCACCTGGAGTCCATTCCTTCTGCAGGTCAGGAAGGCAAGATGGAGGGTAGGAGCAGTATCCTGGTGGAATGGAAGGACCTAAAGGCAGACTTCCTCAACAAGAATGGTTTCAAAGACATCCTCATCCACATCTCCAGGTCCAAGCAGCGTTTCCCACTCCTCAACAGGATCGTCCAGGTTGTTGGGGTCCTTCCCAGCTCAACGGCCTGCTGTGATAAAGGTCGTGGCGCACTGCAGAGGATCTATAAGAACAACCGCTCCCGTCTGACCCTGGAGCAGATGAACGACTTTCTCACCGTGGCCGTTAACGGACCGCCCGTCGCCAGCTTTGAAGCAAAGCGAGCACTGGACAGCTGGTTTGAGGAAAAATCTGGGAGCAGCAGCTCACTCTCAGCTGAGGTGTTGAACAAGATGTCGGATACCGATCAGAAGTCATTCCTGCAAAGTTTGGACATCAAAGCAGAATCCTTTTTATGATATCTGAACGAGGATAAAAACCGAACCGTCTGAGTGCCAGGCAGAAGATCCTGGAAAACCAGAAGACAAAGGGTGGTAAAACATTTATAAAAACTAACAATGCCTCACTGCGAACAGGGCGTGTCCTTAGAGGCTTTAAGTCACTTCATGTCTGTATAAAATCTGCTTTGGGCTGGATTGTTCCTACTGTTACCGTCAGAGATGGCAAAAGTACTCACTTTCCGTACTTGAGTAAAAGTACAGATACTTGTGTTAAAAAATACTCTGGTAAAAGTGGAAGTACTGATTAAACTTCTTTACTCAAGTAAAAGTAACAAAGTACAGGCTTGATAATTTACTTAAAGTATAAAAGTAAAAGTAGAAACCACTTTTTTCATGCCGTTGCCTACATTTTAAATGGATGTCTGCCAATAGGACTAGATCTCCGTTGTGTTCATTTTCAATCATCTCGTCGTCCATGCTACTATGCTAACGCCACCGCCACCAAGCTGCAATGATTTGCCGCCTATGAATACCGCCGAATCTGTCGATTCATCTTGTAGTGGTGCGTCAAATGCAACGTAGATTCCCATCCAATTAGATTGAATTTGGTATTGATGACGTGAAAAATAATAACGGTAACTCTATTGAAATGATTCAAAACTAAAGTAACCAGCCAATTTTTAAAAATGTAAGGAGTAGAAAGTACAGATATTTGTGTAAAAATGTAAGGAGTAGAAGTAAAAAGTCGGCATAAAAATAAGTAGTAAAGTAAAGTAAAAATATCAGAAAAATCTACTTGAAAATCTACTTCCCATCTCTGGTTACCGTTCTTATATTATACAAACAATTTATCAATCCCATCTTTTAACTGAAATTCCTTTAATCTAACATATGCCCCTTAGCGGTCAGTATCAGGGAACACCGCACCAGAAAAACATTTGGTGTCTATTTGAAGTTTAGATCATCAAACAAATTTAAAGATGACATGCAATGATAAAAAAAATCTATCAATTACTTCATGTCATCCACCTCCTGAAGCAGCAAAGTAGCCCCAGACCATCACACGTCCACCAACATGTCTGACTGTTACTGAACCAAACCTTCAAAAAGCCTTTTCAGTCCTTGGGTTTTTCTCCCCAAACTTATCAGGGAAGATGGAGATGTTTTTGGTAAATTAAATGTGATTTGGCCCTTTGTGAACTTGTCAGCAGGGGTCCTGTCCTTGGAGATCTCCCATTAGTGCCGTTTTCACTTATGATCCCTGAAATAAAATAAGAATGAGGGCTGCAGGTTTTTTTTTCTGTCTTTAGTGACATGCATGGCTTGTTTGGCGTATTCTTAATTCTGTGGTTCCCAAGAATCCAAAAGTCAACGGAAAAGCTTTTTAACGCCTTCCAGGTTTATGACTTTGCTTTCTGTTATAGGATGCGTTTTGTTTGCAGGCTGACGTGTTTCTTTCTGGGATCTTTTTTCCTAAATAGTGTTGTTGAACAGGTTCGATTTCTTTATTCTACATGTTTGACAGATATCAGATATCGGTGCAACTTGAAAAATGAACCTCCAGCTGTGGTTGATCAACGTTAACGTGTGATTTAAAAAGTGGAGCAAATGCTGTTTCACATAGAGCCCATTTGAAATGGAAAGCTTTGATTTTCTTTTCATAAATTAAATCTTTTTAAAACAACTCTTAGTATTTGTCCAGCTTATCATCTTCTGATTTAATAAATTATTGTTATTGGTTTGTAGGAATAAAAACTTTGCGATCTCAGTAAAATGGGAAATTTAAGGCCATTAAGAGAATCGGGTTTCTGCTGACATATTTTAGTCATATGCTGTTTTTAATCCTTTATCTGAGACTGGTGATTAAGAAATTCAGACCCATTATTTGTAATACTTAAATCTATTTAGAGTTTTAATTTGTTATCCTAACTGAGGTAATTCCACCAGAACAGATTTCAGCTTTTACCTTCATGCCTCACTACATTTATGGCAGATATTTAGACCGAAGAGCTGACAGAACCTCTCTGCCGCCTTCTGAGTTTGTCTGAACCAAACCAGGCTGGTTTAGGGAGGCCTTTTTAAAGAGAAACATAAAACAGGTTGTAAAGGACTATACAGCCCATTTCTGATGCACGTTCAAGTAAAAACAGCAGAATCTGGTGCAGGTGAATGGATGGGTTTGAGAATCGAAGGAGTCTGCTCATCAACTGATTTCTCCTATAAAATTAGTGACCGTGAGAACACCAAGATCCACTTTATAAAAAATGACTAAATGCAGGAAATAAAGACGATTCTGCAGAGGCACGGCAGCTGAAAAATGTCCAAGGAGGCAGAAACGAAGCACAAATGGCCCCAGATGTCAAGTTTGACCTGTTCTCTAAATGTTAAGGTTCCTCATCAGCTGAACATCCTCCTTCTTCAGATCCTACTGTGGATCAGCTGGTGGATCCGGATCGCTGGTGCTTTCTCTTAGGGTGCTTTCTCTTAGATTTGTTCTGGTTCTTTCTCTTCTGGTTCCCCTTTCTATATGGATCAGCCTAGATGTTCCTGCCGTTCCTTTCTTGCTTCCCCTCCGAGAACCTCTCGCATCTTCCTTTGGTTCCCCCTCTGGATCATCTTCTCGATGTGGTTCCCTGAAGATCTGCACGTGTTTGCAGGATAACAGCGTCTCACACATGAGGAACAATGACTAGCTGTCAGAGCGAACGTCTGTCTCTGTTCAGCTGAATCCACAGCAGGACGCTCAGCCTCACAGCCCAACAGTAATGCAGTGTTTGGATGCATAAAGACTGTATAATTCAGCTGTATTCCGTATAAAAACACCACTGCGCCTGTTGTTAATGGGAGTATTCAGAGTATTCTCTGCTGTCTAATGATTGCCTAACTCAATGAAGCCTGAAACCCTTCTTTTCTCGTCTTCTACTACTCTGTATATTTTTTTAAAAAGTTTACAAGCTTTTCTTTCAGTGATTTAAAAGTTTCCAGCTGCAGGAACAACTGAGGACTTATTCTCCTCATCTGCTGTGCAACACATTCATGGATGTCACAATACAGGATTTATTTTCTCCAAACATCAGTGATTTCTGTCAGTCTGTTAATAGAGTGTTACCTTTAGACCAAACTGGTCTTTGGTTATGTGGACGACGTTAACAGAGATTATCCAAACACCCTAATGAGGGAAAAACATAGAGCTATCATTATCACACAGACATGTTCACCTTCCTTTGCTACAGTTATTATAATCATAACATTTTAGAAATGATGTTGCAATCTGAAGCTCCACCACTAGAGGTCAGGATATCTGCCTTTCTAGTTTAGGTGTGGCGTCTGTTAAATGTCCCATTATTCTTATAATTTTGACAGCAGATCCCAGTCTGTGATGGTTGCTTTGATTTCAGATGTAAATTTAACTCTGAACTCTAAATTTGAAAATATGAAGTTTTAATTTTTTTTCCACTTTTAGTTGCTGCCCGTTTAAAGCATGTTATTCTTTTTGTCTTGATTTTATTCTGGTAGTTTTTGGTTATAACTGAGTTATATCAAATTAACTTCTCTGTTTTAAAATGCTTTAAAAACACATTAAACATATTTTAACAGAATGAATAGTTTGTTTTCCATGATTATATTTCCAGATTGAAGCATGAAAGCAACTCAATAAATTATGGGGTTTATTAAATCTATCAGATTTCAAATCATGAACTTCCCAAATACATCTAAAGTCTCCGCTAAGTGCGGAGCCCATTCCCCCCGTCCTGCTCTCCCTCCGCTGGCTGGCGTCGGGGCTCACCGGTGCACTGGTGGAGCTGGGGGTGGATGCCCGGGGGACTGCTGGCTCATTCCTGGCGGCCTCTCCACTGGCCCCGGCCGGCCGGGGCTTTGCTGGGGCTCCTGTCTGGGGGTGGGGTGCCCTTGGGGCCTCGGATCCCTGGGGCCTGGGACTGGATCCGCTTCGGGGTGGGGCTGGGTGTTGTTCGGGGATTTTCGGGGTCGGTGCCGGTGCCTTCGCTACGATGCCGGTTCCTGGGCGGTGTTTCTTTCCTATGCCGGTTCTGTGGTATCGGTTCGGGGAGGGGGGGAGCTGCGCGGCATGGTGGGGTGCGGGTCTTGGGTCCTGTTTTGGGCTCCGGTTTTTCCGCTCGCACTTCTCCTCTTGCCTATTTATTTTAATTGTAATTATTAATTAATTTATTTATTTACCTATTTATTTATTTATTTATTTATTTTTTTTTTCTCTTCCTCGGTGGGGGGGAGCGGTTGCGGGCGGGTCGGTGTCTGGTGTCCGCTGTCGCATTGTGGGGGCCCCTTTTTTTTTTTTTTTTTTTTTTTTTTTTTTTCTCTTTTTTTCTTTGGGGGGTTTGGCATGTCTGTTTTCTCGGGGGGCAGGCGGGCCTGCTGGGTGGGGGTCCTGCTGGCGGCGCGCCGCTGGTGTGTGGGGGTCCGGGCGGCTCCGGCGGGGGTAGTGTTGGGGGGCCGGTCTGGGCGGGCTGGCTGCGCTGGCTGGGTATTCGGGTGGGTTTTCCCTCCTGGAGGCATGGCGGGGCTGCTCTGTTCCCGCTGATCGCGGCGGGTGGGGCTGCGGGGCGGGTGGGGGCCTGGGGTGGCTATGACCGGCGCGTGGTGGGGGGCCGGGGCGGCGGAGCTGCTCTGGCCGCGTGTCGGGGCCTGGTGCGGACTGCGGGGGGGGTGGCGGACGTGGCTGGGCTGCTTTGGCATCGTCCGGTGGGGGGGCGGCGCGGTTCGCTCCGCTCTGGCTTTGTGCTGCCCCTCGGGCTGCTGGGGGGGGTGGTTGCGCCGGCTGCGGTCTGCTCCTCTTGCGGTTTTGCGCCGGGCGGCTTTTCTGCTCTCGGGCTGATTCTGTGCGCGGTGTGTTTCGTTGCGCGCTGTTGGCATCGGTCTTGGTGGGGTGGGGCTGCGCTTTTGGCCGGGGGGGCGTTTTGGGGGGGGGTCCCGCGGCGCTCGTGGCCGGTTCGCGGCGGATGCGCATGGGCCCCGGCCGGGGGCGGGGCCGTCTTAGTGTTTTCCTGGGTGGTGCGGTCGCGGTGGGTGTTGCGGCCGGTCGCCGGGGCTTGGTGCGGGGGGGCGGGGCGTGTTTCGGTGCTCTGTGGGGCTGGGGCGTTTCGGTCGGCGCCGTGGGGGGGCTGGTGTTCGGCGCCCGGCCCTACTTCGGGGTGGCCGGCTGCCGGCGGGGCCCGCGGACTCGTCCCCGCGGCTCCCCGGGGCGCCGGCATGGCGGTGGCTGGGGGGCTTCCTCGTGGCTGTCTCTCCTCCTGCCTTGGTGGGGTCTGATTTCCGGGGCTGGCCCCGCCTTGGTGCCTTCGCTTCTGGGGTCCCCTTGGGCGCCTGGGGCTTTGGGTCTCCCGGCGCTGGACTCAGTGCTCTGGGGGGTGTGCCTCTCCGGCTCTCCACAACCACTATTGAGCATTTTTTCTATGGTTAAAACTTTACATGCACAAGTTCACCCTCACAAACAACTACAGGTGCTAGGCTTCAGGTACTTAGAGATTCACTTCCAAACAGAAACCCCACATTCATATCTTCAGGTAACACAGAGTACATGTCAGACTTAATAATATTACTTTAGTGATAGTTTCAAGGTGTTTGCTTTATTGTATATCTCGTACCATGTTTTTTGGTTGTGCTGTTCTTTTTTCTTTTTTTTTTTTTTTTTTCTCCATCTCATTACAGGTGTTGAAGCAGACTGAAAATGTTTTGTCATTGTCTCCTTCCTATCTCCTCTTTCTTTCATCTTTTGTCCTGTTTTTTTCTTTTTCCTTCTTCTTCTTCTGTTTTTCTGCTCTACTTACATTGCAGTGTCCATATGAACTGTAAAACTCCCTGCATAATTATAATAAAGCAATTTATATACATGAAACAAGTGGAGCGGTATGGCAATTGCGATACCGCTACACTTGTGAAAGTAAAATCTGTTGGGCTCCTTTTGGCATCAAGACAATTATTCTTATTGCCACCTTGCCAGACAGGACACTGTAAAAAAAAAAAAAAAAAAAAAAAAAAAATCATGAACTTCACAATGATTCAAAGATTTAACAAATAATTTGAGCATTTTTAAATGAACCATTATTGGTCAAATGTTTTTATTATTCCTGAACTTTTCTTCATAAAGAAAAGGATTTAAACCCCTGACTGGATCAGTTCATCGTCACTTTAAAACAACTACAGCAAAAAACATACTGAACATAGCTTAAAATAATAAAGCACAATAAAAGAATAAAATACAACATAAAAATATAGAATAAGACAATAATAAGAATTTGTTTAAGCTTAAAAAACAAGGTCACAACTACTAAATCCTGCCAGTGTTAAAAGTCAGTTAATAATGTCTTGAGCCGTGGTTTAAAGTTCGGCAGGTAAGGAGCCTCCCTGATGTGCAGAAGGAGGCTATTCCATAAACGAGGAGCAGTGATAGAGAAGGATCTGGCTCCTCTGAGCTTCCTCTTTAATCTCGGTACCTGCAGGAGCTGCTGACCTGAGGGACAGAGGAGGCAAGTAGGGGTGAAGAAACTCAGAGGTAAGATGGGGAAAGGTTATTTAGGCACAAAATTCAGTCCAGGGAACACACAGTAAGGCAGACCAGCTCCCATGTCAGAGGATGAAGAAAGCACATCCAGCCAGTCACAGTCAGAGAAACAGGGACTACACTGAAAAACAGCCCAAGCTGGAAAATCTGTAATCAAAGGTGTTGATGGCAGCAGTACAGCTGATATTTCTCTCCAGGATGGAGTCACAGCCAAACGGGAACAGACAAGGCGAAGCTGCCATGAGAAAAAGCAGAGAGAGCAGAACGTTAGATTGAACTAACAGATTCTGCAGAATGAGAGAATAGAGATGGAATGATGGAAATGGGGTTCCTATGTCCTCCAGCAGTCTAAGCCTATAGCAGCATAACTATAGAGATAGCTCAGGGTAACCTGAGCCACTCTAACTATAATCTTTATCAAAAAGGAAAGTTTTAAGCCTAGCCTTAAAAGTAGACAGGGTGTCTGCCTCACGGACTAAAACTGGTAGCTGGTTCCACAAGAGAGGAGCCTGGGAACTAAAAGATCTGCCTCCCATTCTACTTTTAGAAATTCTAGGAACCACTAGTAAACCTGCAGATTGAGAGTGAAGTGCTCTGTTAGGAACATAAGGAACAATCAGATCTCTGATATCAGATGGAGCTTGGCCATTTAAGGCTTTATATGTGAGAAGGAGGATTTTAAATTATTTTTTTTACAGGAAGCCAATGAAGAGAAGCCAGGATAGGAGAGATTTGATCTGGCTGAAATCAAATCTAAGATGCAGTGAGGTAGGGACAGGAGTGATGTGATCATACTTTGGAGTACCAGTGAAAAGAAGAGCAGCTGCGTTTTGCACCAGCTGTAAGCAAGACAGCAAAGACAGTCACACACACCATCATAAAGTCCATTACAGTAATCCAATCGAGATGAAATAAAAGCATGGATGACTATTTCAAAAGGTTGCCAGGAAAGAAAAGGTTTTAGTTTTGACTATTGTCTTAACTGATAAAAGTAAAATCTGACAACTGCTTTCCCATTTCAAAATCACTGTCCACCTTAAGGTGTCCTAGGTCTATACTAGTGAAGTCACAAGGGCGATTAGACCCAAAAACTATAACCTCACTTTTGTTCTCCTTAAAATGTAAAACGTTCAGGGCAAGCCAGACTTTAATGTCGTCTAAACGGCTCAATAAAGACTTCACTGAAAAACCATCTCCCTGCTTTAGGGGCGAATAGATTTGTCAGTCATCAACATTAAAATAGAAATCAATCCTGTCTCCTCAGTATGTAACCGAGTGGCAGAAAATGCAAAGAAAAGAGTAGGGGCCCTAAAATTGAGCCCTGCGGGACCCCGTAGGATTGCAGTTGGAGGACCTGGACTTCTTGTTCTAATCCAAACGGCTCCATCTGAGCGGAACATGGTTAGCTGAAGCAGGTTTATACGTTGAGGTCAGAAAAACAATCCCACTAAAAGGGTTTTTAAGGCCACCATTGGGACAGGTGAGTCTCTGATCCAAACTTCTGATCCAAACTGCTCCATGTTTGAGTGGCTGTTGCTTATGAGGACCCTGTTATCGTCAGAAAATCCCCTTGCACTTCATCAGTTCATGTTTGCTCTATTTTGCAGAGGAGTTAAGCAACTAAGTATGTATTATTTTCTGATACACTAATTAGTCTACTTAAAGAGAAATGACTGGCGCCTGCCTTGTTGAGATCACAAGTCTTTTAAATTGCAGCAAGGACATCAACAAATGCACAACCTGTGAATCATATCGATATTAGCTTTAAAACTAAATATTAGACGTCGGCTATTCCTCGGATATAATTCCCATCAACACCTTTGTTTATAGATGTTGGAGATCGGCCTGTATTTCAGTGTAGTCCTGTTTCCTTGACTGCAACTGGCTGGATGTGCTCTCTTCATCCTCTGGCATGGGAGCTGGCTGGGAGCTCGTCTGCCTGGCTGTGTTTCCTGGACGGGGTCGCCTTTTACAGCTGCTTTTTGTATCTCTGCTTCTGTCTCCTTGAAACCCAGTCAGCCTCAGCAGATGGCCGCTCACTCTGAGCCTGGTTCCTCTGGAGCTTTCTTCCTGTTTAAAGGGAGTTTTTCCTCTCCACTGTCGCTACAGGCTTTCTTAATGCAATCAATTGGTTTTCCTTAGATAGAAAACTTTGAACCAATCTGGTGAACTGTAAAGTGCCTTGAGATTACGTGTGTTGTGAATTAGTGCTATATAGATAAACTAAAGTGAATGGAAATTGAATTCACAGATATATAAGGAGCTGATTTTGTCACAGAAACATGAGGATTAAGCCTGTTCCAGCAGGTCATGAGAACCCAACTGAAAATCACATGGTGTTAGTAGAGGTAGAGAAAAACATTTTCAAGTCCTAATTTCTAACTTGATGCTATGATAATTACCAGTGGTCTAAACTTAAAACTTAATCAGCTGCTTATGCAGGACTTGTTTAAACTCCAATCTATAATTGATATTAAACGATAAAAATAAAATGTTTAACAAGCTGGAACAAGTCAATTGTTTTTGTTTATGTTCACTCTACCGACACATCGAGCAAAGGAAGAAAATAAGCCTATTTTCTGTGAATAAAACTGTTTTTATAATATATGTTTGAAAAGTAAGTTTGCAGTAACATTTACTACAATGTAGAACCAACACTTAGCCTGAGGGGGGGATGAGGGGGGATTGCATCCCCCTTCTTAAAAAAATCTTAAAAATCATCCACCTTCTTAAATGACAATCCCCTGTGACATTTTATCACTGAATGTGTATATTTCTATTATATATCAGCAGTAAGGGCAATAATATTGCCCTTTCAATATTTTTTAGGCTGTGCGCTTATGAATAGACAG
Source organism: Cyprinodon tularosa (assembly GCF_016077235.1). Taxonomy (NCBI): domain Eukaryota; kingdom Metazoa; phylum Chordata; class Actinopteri; order Cyprinodontiformes; family Cyprinodontidae; genus Cyprinodon; species Cyprinodon tularosa. Next base: position 632,823 of record NW_024038609.1, read on the forward strand.
CGTGATTTGAGGGAATGTGAAAATAAGAAGGGAAGGGAGTCTTCGGCAGGTTCCAGGTTCTAACTTTAACAAAAAAAAGTGTCCAAAATCATCTAGAATGGTGTTGATAGCAAAATCCGATTTGAACAGAGAATTTATTCATCGCACACTGACTGCGGCACATCGACTGGCGAATAAAATCCTATTAATTTGAATTTATCTGTCCACCAAAGCTATCAATATTAGGACATCCATGTATAAGAAATATGAAAACATTAAGAATATGTTTAAAATTTCCCTTTTCATTCATATTTCAATCCATTTTCTCATCAATGGTCGTGAGTTTAGGGCGATGCACCGTCAGGTACGGTGGCTGAGAAGTGCAAAACACATTTACAATTCAAAAACACATTAACCCCTAGAACCCTACGGACCCACCGGTGGGTCCAGCTGCTACGTGACCTCGTAATTTTAACAAACCCCCAGTATTGATGTAAAAAACACATTTGGCACTGTTTGGTGAAATTTTTAGATAAATTTGCCAAAATGGCCTCTCCGTCTAAGAAATTTCTCACTAATACCATTCTAAAATAAATATGATTCATCTGATTGAGTCCAAATTTGGTATATTTTTACACAACATTTAGATTTAAAAGTCTGTACTACTTTTTTGTGCTATAAATAATATTTTGGTAGTGTTTTGCAATGTTTTTTTGGCGAGGTTCAAAAAATGCAAAATATTTTGTATTTTGTCCCTAATATTTCAGGCAGGATCAAAGCTACAATGGTGCTGACACCAGAAAACCATTCATGACATCTTACCTTTACAGACGTACCAAAAGTTTCTTCTTAAATCTAAGAGCTGTGAGGCTATAAGTGATTTACTTTTGTGTGTTTTTGTCAGGCAGAAATTTATTTATACCCCCTGAGGGTGTAAGAGGTTAACAAATAAAAAACAAAATAACATTTGAAGAAACAAAATTATATTTTATGAAACAAATGTATTTTTGAAAAAAAAGCTAAAATTTTTAATAACAAATTTACATTTTAGGAAACAAATTCACATTTTAAATAAGTTAGATTTTAGGTGAGAGAAAGTTTCATTTTAGAGAAAAAAAATACATTATAGGGAAACAAATTTACATAAAAAAAAAAATTGACCGTTTGGAAACACTTGTACAAGTGCAAAGACAAAACTGCAAGTGGCAAAACACAGTTACATAGCCAAAAACAAATGAACAAAAGACGGCTACACGGAAAGGGAATGTCCCAGTGGCCGGATGTGACGTCACCATTACCCTGACTTGTAGTACAAACAGCTCAATTCTCCTGCTTCACGTGAAAAGTCAGCGGCGATTTTAGATGGAAAGAATTGCACTGAACCTGTTTTTCTAAAGTTTACGCTAACCGAACATTGTTTTGCCCTTATTGTGGAGCAAATTTCAGCCAATTTACACCATTTTGTTCTTCGTTCGGACGGTCTCTGGAACTTTTACGGGACACGGACCAGGTTGCAGGACCAGAGACCGTCCACACGAATAACAAAATGGTGTAAATTGGCTGAAATTTGCTCCACAATAAGGGCAAAACAATGTTCGGTTAGCGTAAACTTTAGAAAAACAGGTTCAGTGCAATTCTTTCCATCTAAAATCGCCGCTGACTTTTCACGTGAAGCAGGAGAATTGAGCTGTTTGTACTACAAGTCAGGGTAATGGTGACGTCACATCCGGCCACTGGGACATTCCCTTTCCGTGTAGCCGTCTTTTGTTCATTTGTTTTTGGCTATGTAACTGTGTTTTGCCACTTGCAGTTTTGTCTTTGCACTTGTACAAGTGTTTCCGAACGGTCAATTTTTTTTTAGATGTAAATTTGTTTCCCTATAATGTATTTTTTTTTCTCTAAAATGAAACTTTCTCTCACCTAAAATCTAACTTATTTAAAATGTGAATTTGTTTCCTAAAATGTAAATTTGTTTTTAAAAATTTAAACTTTTTTTTTCAAAAATACATTTGTTTCATAAAATATAATTTTGTTTCTTCAAATATTATTTTGTTTTTTATTTGTTAATGTGTTTTTGAATTGTAAATGTGTTTTGCACTTCTCAGCCACCGTACTCAGGGGAGGTAATTCTGGTCACAACAGATGAAACCCGGAGGAGAGCATCCAAGCAGGGGCGGATTTAGGAAATTTGGGGCCCTCTGAATTTAGAAGACAACTCATAATACAGACCCGTTATAGATACAGAAATGTGATGTAAATGTCTGGATAATGGTCATAAATTAATTGAATGTTGAGATCTGACTGCAAGGTCCCTCGTGTGACCTGCAGAGTGCCTGTCGTCTGGTCAATGGTAAATAGCTTCGATTCGACGAACCTGTTAGAATATTTTTAACTCATTCATTGCCAGCAGGTAGTCTAGCTTACTTTAAATTAGCCAATAGAAGCAATACTAATTTTCTGATAAACAGTTTATTTTGTAAAATACTCTAAATTAATATGTACAAGGTGAGTAAAATTATTAGATTTTATAGGCTTATTTCATTTTCAGGCTAATTCTAACGTATTTGAATTTGTAAGCAGTTTTTTTCAGATTTTGAAAATTATTTCGGCTGTTTCAATTTAACTGATTAGATTTGAATGCAAAAATATTTGACTTGAAAAGATTCAGATATTCATTTGCATTGTTTTATGAGGTTTTGTTCCAAATCTTAAAGGAATAGTACACCCAAAACATGATTAGCCTTCATTTTCTACTCACCCCCATGCTGAACAACACTCTGTAGTACTTTTTTGATATCTCAAATGCATCTGGAGATCTGGGAGGCTTCTTGCTGTCTGCTGACATTCAAATAATGGAGGTCTATGGCGCCCGAGGCAGAAAGGTCCATAAAAGTCCACAAAAAAACGTGTCAATATTCCTCCATACTGCTCGCCCAATGTATTCCAAGTGTCCTGAGTGGGTAGCGTCCAGAATTTACTCGAAACAAAGTCATTTAGAATGTTTTTAGAGCCTAAACAGTAGTGTATAGGATTTCCTAAAAGCGTGTTCACGAGTCTACGGAAACCGCGGCAGACCAAACCAGATAAAAGTGCGCATTCAGCTCGGCAAAGAACTCATGCTCTTCCTCAACACTGAAGTCCTCAGACATTTTTCTTTCGTTGTTTCTTTCTTTGCACAGGTAAACAGCACATTTCTTCTTCTACGCTTGCATTATCGGCAGAGCAGACGCTGAATGCGCACTTTCATCTGGTTTGGTCTGCCGCGGTTTCCGTAGACTCGTGAACGCGCTTTCAGGAAATCCTATACACTACTGTTTAGGCTCTAAAAACATTCTAAATGACTTCGTTTCGAGTAAATTATGGATGCTACCCACTCAGGACACTTGGAATACATTGGACGAGCAGTATGGAGGAATATTGACACGTTTTTTGTGGACTTTTATGGACCTTTCTGCCTCGGGCGCCACAGACCTCCATTATTTGAATGTCAGCAGACAGCAAGAAGCCTCCCAGATCTCCAGATGCATTTGAGATATCAAAAAAGTACTCCAGAGTGTTGTTCAGCATGGGGGTGAGTAGAAAATGAAGGCTAATCATGTTTTGGGTGTACTATTCCTTTAGTGGATTCATTGCCAAAATATTTTCCAAAGTAAAATCAAAGAAGTGTCCCAACTAGACTATGACGATGGGATGAAAGAAGATGAAGGAGGGACTGGGATCAGTCCCAGTGGGAAATGAGTCCCTAACTATGTAGGAGCAGTGATAGCCATGCCAGTCCAGGAACTGACTGCAGTTCTACTGTAAGATGCCTTGGTCAAGATAAATGGCCGCCGTTCCTAACATGTAGCAACCAGACCATGCATATTGCTTTAGGTTAATAGAATATATTAATTAGGCTATGCATACTTCCAAAAAAAAAAAAAAAAAAACTACCACCCCCCCCCTTTTTTATTTTATTTATTTTTTTTTTTTTTTACAACTCGACTACTGTATAGAACCTGTACTTTTACTTTTTCTTAAGTGAAAGAGTTCAGTCAGTGTATTTGACTTTGACCTGAGTCTTTTTCAAACAGGTATCAGATAAATAACATATTTATCATAACATAGTATTTGAACTGTCCTGGTGTTTCGGGTTATTTGTTATGGTTCGCTCTGTAATTCAAGTGTTTGTTGTTCCTCTATTTAATCTGTGTCTCTGTGATGTCATCAGTCTGCCTCTCTGTTCCTTCGTCTCGCTCAGCACTCTGCTGACATTCTTTCTGCTGACATTCTTTTTGCTGACGGCCTCCATGACGTGGTCACATCTCCACAATATCTGGATTCTTCCTCTCACTGTTGGATTGCAGTCCCTGCGCGCACCCTCCTTTGAACCTCTTTATTTGTAAAGCACTTTAAAACAAATCGATCTTCACAAGTTTCTGCAAATAAAAGATACAGGAAACAAAAACTAAGAAGATTATACAAAAATATATGCTATGAAAATGTAGATAAATCAAAGAAGAAATAAAAGAGAATAGTAAATAAACACCAACCTCCCAGGAAGTGCAAACAATTGGCAAAAAGTGTCTTTTGAGAATGTTTTCATATTGCAGCGGGATGAGGCCTGTCTGTGTGAAGGTGGCTCATTTTATATACACTATATTGCCAAAAGTATTTGCTCACCCATCCAAATTATTGGAATCAGGTGTTCCAATCACTTCCATGGCCACAGGTGTATAAATTCAAGCACCTAGGCATGCAGACTGTTTTTACAAACATTTGTGAAAGAATGGGTCGCTCTCAGGAGCTCAGTGAATTCCAGCGTGGAACTGTGATAGGATGCCACCTGTGCAACAAATCCAGTCGTGAAATTTCCTCGCTCCTAAATATTCCACAGTCAACTGTCAGCTGTATTATAAGAAAATGGAAGTGTTTGGGAACGACAGCAACTCAGCCACGAAGTGGTAGGCCACGTAAACTGACGGAGCGGGGTCAGCGGATGCTGACGCGCATAGTGCGAAGAGGTCGCCAAATTTCTGCAGAGTCAATCACTACAGACCTCCAAACTTCATGTGGCCTTCAGATTAGCTCAAGAACAGTGCGCAGAGAGCTTCATGGAATGGGTTTCCATGGTCGAGCAGCTGCATCCAAGCCATACATCACCAAGTGCAATGCAAAGCGTCGGATGCGGTGGTGTAAAGCACGCCGCCACTGGACTCTAGAGCAGTGGAGACACGTTCTCTGGAGTGACGAATCGCGCTTCTCCATCTGGCAATCTGATGGACGGGTCTGGGTTTGGCGGTTGCCAGGAGAACGGTACTTGTCTGACTGCATTGTGCCAAGTGTAAAGTTTGGTGGAGGGGGGATTATGGTGTGAGGTTGTTTTTCAGGAGCTGGGCTTGGCCCCTTAGTTCCAGTGAAAGGAACTCTGAATGCTTCAGCATACCAAGACATTTTGGACAATTCCATGCTCCCAACTTTGTGGGAACAGTTTGGAGCTGGCCCCTTCCTCTTCCAACATGACTGTGCACCAGTGCACAAAGCAAGGTCCATAAAGACATGGATGACAGAGTCTGGTGTGGATGAACTTGACTGGCCTGCACAGAGTCCTGACCTCAACCCGATAGAACACCTTTGGGATGAATTAGAGCGGAGACTGAGAGCCAGGCCTTCTCGTCCAACATCAGTGTGCGACCTCACAAATGCGCTTCTGGAAGAATGGTCAAAAATTCCCATAAACACACTCCTAAACCTTGTGGACAGCCTTCCCAGAAGAGTTGAAGCTGTTCTAGCTGCAAAGGGTGGACCGACGTCATATTGAACCCTATGGATTAGGAACGGGATGTCACTTAAGCTCATATGTGAGTCAAGGCAGGTGAGCAAATACTTTTGGCAATATAGTGTATTTAGAGGGGCTACAGAGAAAGCATGATCACATCAAAGTGTCTGCAGCATTTTGAACCATCTGCAGACCTGACAGTGTCACTTCTCCTAAACATCACGGGTTACAGTAATCCAGTTTGGATTAAATAAAATCATAGATTACTTTTTCAAGGAGCTGCTTTTTAATAGGGACTACCTGATGGAAGAAGCTTGGTTTCACAACTGCCCTAATTTGACTGTCGATTTTCAGGTCAGCATCCATCTTGAAGGTATAGTGGTGGATTTCCGCCAATTTTGAAAAAACCCGACCTTCTCCAGTTTGAAAAAAATGCACATGCCCAACCCTGTACCCTCTTCCAAGAGGGAACTGCTATAAAAAGTGTGAGAGCATGCACAAACCCCTTTCTCCTCATGCACGCTCTGTTCAAAAGTTGCTGTTTTCATCCCTCTCACAAGCAGAGCATGTGAGTGGAGTGTGGAGCGCGCCGCAGAGCGGAGCAGAAGAAATATGGTGGAGCATAGAGCGGTTTACAATGCTAAGGCCTGAGCGAGGATTTTGCCCCACTCCAGTTCACTCAGATGCAATCGTGTCAATTAAAAATGTAGGATTAAGGGCAAAATAGATTCTGCAACCGCACACATCAAATGTCGCTTGGGTCTAGTCGCAAAAAAGTTTTGCTGGTATGCTTCTGCACCATCACTATGGAATTTCTAGGGACACATAGCAGTTTCCCGCCAAAGTGCAATGGGGAGCCTATACGAGAACTCTCGAGAACATCGGCGGCGGGAGTGTTTATCTTGTAAAACAACAATGGCGCGTCTGCAAGATATCACGGTCACGGAGATGGATCTAGAGTTGCTATACATTGAAGAGGAACGGGTTCTGTTAATGGAATAGGCAGAAAGGCTGATTAACCTTTTGTCGTAGTTGTCCATTGTAGTTGCTCCTCGGTTTTTGAAAAATGGCGCGCCCCGCCACCGAATCGAGAAGGACAACCACACAGACAGCCCTAAAGGCATACCAAGGACCAATCACAGCTGCTTTTTGTTTGCGCATGTCCGCTTGAGGTCTGCGCGGGTTTGCGACCGTCTGACGTGTAGTCAGGATTTTTTTGACAGAGACAGATTTGAAGGTTGCAGAGGCTATGCGTCAGAAGCATAAATTGGCTTTTATAAAATTTGCAAAATAACATTTATTTGATTTAAGTGTGTTAAAAAGTGGGATAAAATATCATAACAACATACACTAACTTTACTTAACAATACAGAGTGGGTTTTCATTAAGTGATCGTTGTGGTAAGAGCCTGTTTTTGAAAATGGATCGAATTTGCAATGGAATGCAAAGTGACCTTTTTTAACGTAATCTAGTAAAATAAGTTATAAATAAAATAGAAAACTCGGGGAAATGTGAATGGAGCGAGGTGATACGTTCACATCTGGGAAACAGTGCGATAATTTAACAGCCAGTTAAATAAGACAATACACATGTATCGGTCACATCATTAAATCAAACACCATGTGTCTCAGGGCCCTGGCATAATTACATTTATGTTGGGATCCAGAGGTTTGCCCTCCAGAGGGCGCCGTGGATCTTTTCCTGGGAGCTGGTGCTCAGCGCTCACAGCTGATCCCCATCAGCTGATTATTAAGCTCTCCATTTATAAGCTGAAGGAGAGCTTCCCTCTGAGCCGGATTGTTGTTCCCTGTTTTGGTTAAGCAAGCCTGAGCCACCCTGCCTGTCTGAACATGTAAACCTGTATCTGTACCTGAACCTGTAAACCTGAACCTAACCTGCTCTGTCCTCTCTGCCTCCCAGGTAGAACTCTGTCTTATCCAATAAATTATTGGACTTTTATCCTGCCTGTGTGTCTGTGAGTTCTGCATCTGGGCTAGTAAACCTACCTGATCATGACAATTCTCCTTAAAATTTGAGCGAGAGTGGAACGATTTCTCCGGAGCGGCAAGAAAAATAAGGTGAGCACGGAGCGGATTTTGAGCAGAGCGTCCTGGCGCAACTTTGAGCGGCGCAGCGAATGAGCGAACATACTCCTGAGCGGCCTACTCCGTTCGCATGCTTACTTTCCAAAATATTAGCAATTTTTCCACTATCAGACTAACTACCGGTAAATGAAAATGATGATGAGCACGGCCTTACATAAACATATCACCCAAATGATTGACAATTAGGAGGACCACTTATTTAGATGATCCACACGGAAAAAGAACATCCTTAACTATAGCTTTCACTACTTGCTTTGTAAACAATTTAAGGCAATCTGTCAAGATTTATAGAGGAAGTCTCTAATCTATTACTAAAAAACATCACTTCTGTTTTTGTTCATTAGATACTGAAGGTTTTGGGACGTCTGTGCCTTTAGATTGTGAAATAATTTAAACAGAGAATATCGTGATCTACAAATTTGGAAGTCATCAGTGTAAGAGTGAAATTAAACCTCATGTTTCCTGACATTAGAGCTGAGTAGCAGTAGTACTAAGCAGAGGGCCCAGTACAGAGCCCTGTGGGACGCCATAACAAAGAGAGGACGATCATAATCATCCATTTAACTGAGAACATTTGGTGATCTAACTATTTTTTAAACCTCAGTCAATAGTTTAGCACCTACCCACTGTGGTCCACCATGTCTGATGTATAATACTAAGGCAGTCGACAGAGTTAGTAGTTAGGTACACATCATTAAAATCTCTTACTCTGTACTATGCATGTCATATATAGATCGATGCCCTGCTGTTGTTTTGGTCACTTCCAAAGATCTTTGTTGCTGTAAAAGCTCCTGAGAAGACAACTCACCTTCCAGCCACCAATACGTAGAAGTTGGAGATCAGTTTGATTTTAAGTGTAGTCCTGTTTCTCTGACTGTGGCTGGCTGGATGTGCTCTCTGTCGTCCTCTGTAATGGGAGCTGGCTCGGAGCTCGTCTGCCTGGCTGCGTGTTTCCTGGACCGGGCCGCATTTTATAGTTGCTTTTTGTATCTCTGCTTCTGTCTCCTTGAACCCCAGTCGGCCTCAGCAGATGGCCGCTCACACTGAGCCTGGTTCTGCTGGAGGTTTCTTCCTGTTAAAAGGGAGTTTTTCCTCCCCACTGTTGCTAAAATCTTGATTAGTGTAAGGGATTGCTTTCGAGTCAATGAGTCGATGCAATCAGCTGGTTTTCCTTAGATAGAAAACTTTGTTGAATTATAAAGTGCCTTGAGATGGCATGTGTTGTGAATTGGCGCTATAGAAATAAACTGAATTTAATTGAATATTGGACATACAGCACGTCCCTGAGACCTAAATGCTTTTTTCAAAACGGCCCACAGCTTCCTATAGACGTGAGGTTAGAGAAATGTATCTTGGTATTTGCATCAGAAAAACAGTTTCTGTTCGTTTCTGTTGGATCCTTGCTTTGTTTTAAAAATCCAACGAATTTCAAGTTCCAAGAATCTGACCACCGATGAGGAGGTTTGCAATCAGTCTTGGAGCTGAGAGTCAAGCACTGAACTGCTCCTTTATTAGAGAACTGCATAGAGCCTTGAGAGGGACCCAGTGGGTCAGTGACGGCCCCGGTCGGGTCAGAGGTTCTGAACACAGCCTCCATTCAATAAACAATTTATCCAGCAAACAGAACTAAATTATTACAGGAAGCAGTTTGTCTCTAGGAGACGGCGACTGGCGGACATTTATAAAAAAACACAAAACGGCTTCCTGCCAAGTTTTCTAACCACTTGGACTCCAGTCAGGACCTGGAAGCACTGAGGAGAAATCTCACCCAGCAGAGACAAAGCAGAGGAAGTTCTGTGACTCAGAGTTTTTCTATGAAATATGATGTTTGATTTTGTGCTGAGCTGCTGAGTTTGCTCCGTGGTCAGCTGCTGCAGTCAGCTGGTCGATCTGGATTGAATGTGTTCTTTGTCTGCAGGCGTGGTGAACGGCCTCTGAAGCAAGAAATGACTCACAGAAGGAGCATCTCTGATCTTCACAGCAAATGTCACTTATTGAACTGTTCTCCTCTTATAGGTGCACCATCAGTCTAACCCATGGCGTCTGGATCTTTGATCTCACTCTCTTCAGGTTTCTTTTGGTCAGAGGTGTCAAAAGTGAGGCCTGGGGGCCATTTGCAGCCCCTCAACTGATTTTCTGCGCCCCTCACTGCAGTTGAAGACTGATTTGTTCCCCCAATCCAGGAGGTTCACACTGATTGCAACTTTAGCTTTAATCAGAGACAAATTACTAAAACTATTACTAAAAAGTAAAAGCTCACAACTTGAACTTTTACATCAAAATAATGATTTCTTTCCAAAAATAATTAATCCACAGAACCTCAAGAGTGGAGCAGCATGGAATTCATACTTTTAATGAGAAAAAATATGCACTATATAAATAAGTAAATAAATATGTTATATGCATTCAAAATATATAAATGTTTACTTCAGGTTGCCATGGTAATGTCAACATGAAAAGCAGGTGAAGGTCCTAGTAGCTCGATGATGGAGCTGAGAAATGGTTTCTTCTCTGCATTACGTTTCTAAGATTCAAGCCCGTCTTTTAGATGGTCTCACATGTTCTTCAAGCTCTGATATATGATGGGATCCATGTTAGATTTAATGAGCAGCAGAGGAGTTTAACGTCAAAACCGTTACCCATGCCTCACATTCAGTTTAACGATTATTTCAGGGAATAATTTGTTTAATTTGAGCTAAACTTTCCCTTTGTTCTGATCTCATATCCCCATAATAAAAGTCCTGGCTGGTCCTTGTTGACCTATTTTATGGTAAAATTCAGTCTGGAGTTTGTATTTTTCTTGGAAAGTGAAAGTTTCCTCCTACAGAAGTGAGGCTTTGCTGTTGGCGTTCTGGTTATACAGCTGTGAAGCTGTGCATCAACAGCAGCAGGAGCTTCCTGGAGGCTCTGAGACAACACTAAAGGGTTTTTACAGATTTTATTTTTTATTTTTATTTTTTTACATGACTTAAACTTTGTTCTAAAAAAATCACTTAATATGCATAAATAAATATACATGTTTTCCTGCCACTGAAGTCCATAGAAAAAGCTTTCTAATAAAATAATATTCCTCTTTTGGTCCATATCTGATGTTTGCTCCTGTCAGTTTAAAATACAAACATCTTTCCTGTGAATATTATGATTCAAGGGTTAAATAACTTGTATCATGAATGAATCAGTTCCCTCATGCAGGATGAATTATTAAATTGAATTAAACTGAATCAGTTGGTGCTGACTAGATCAATGCTCCTATGTTAACTTCAGGGAAAGTTTTCATAGTAAAGCATGTTTGCTGCTGCAGCTGCTGGAACAACAGTCGTCCCTCTGTGAGCTGCAGCCGATGGTCCTGTCTGTTACCAACTCAGGCCCCCTTCCTGGTCTGAGCGCAGCACCGAGACAAACTCAGAGACGCCACACAAATCATCTCAGCTGAGATTTCAAAACGCTGCTCGTTGGACTGGATAGACATAGAGGTGGCTAGAATACACAATAAGTAAATAAAAGTAGAACTATTTCATCATATCTTTACTCAAGTAAAAGAAAAAAATAGCCTTTAAAGAAATTTCTCAAGTAAGAGTAAAAACGTATGTACTAAAAAGGGTTTTTAAGTTATTTAATATTTTAATGATGATGTAAAAGTGTTTCAAAGAAGACAGAAATAATATTTTCATTTCATTCTAGGAAATGTTGGTAGAAGATGAGAAACCAATGCTCATAATAGTTAATGGATAAGTAATGATACAGATTAATTAACTGAGTAAAGGTCACTTTTTAAGTTTTCATAATGGAAAAGGTACCAGAGTTTGTTTAACAGGAAATATAGTCTCATGTTTGGGTCTTGCTCTGGTTTCAAATAACATGAGTAACAGATGTGAATGGAATTTAAATGATGATAGTAATGTAGGTAATGATCACTTTCCAATATTATGCTGTGTGAATTCAGATATGGAAGTTAAAGAAGTTTACATGATGTTTTTACAAAGGTTTTCTGATTAGAAAAAAAGTCTAAAAAAAAAAAAACTGTTCTCGAAAGTGTCATGATTGGTTACTGAGTAAACCCAATATGCAGAACACACACGGAGGCTGATGAAAAGTTTTCTTTGAGAGAGGTTACTGTTGGGTCCAGAGACTGTTTGTTCAGCAGAGTCCAATAACTGCTTCAGCTTCTTACTTCTGACTTTGAGGGCAGACCTTGACTTGGGTTTCCAGCTCTTAACCAAGAGCTGCAGGGGAATCCAGAGAAGAGTCTCCAGGTTAGGCTCACGAGGGCAGGCTAGGCAGGTTAAGCTCATCCAGAGCTTCACGAAGAGACAGGATTCCTGTGAGGCAAAAACAAGGAAGAGTTAGAATCTTATCTCAACTAGAGATAAGCAAAGATTCTCAGGTTTACTAGGCTCAGGTTGCTAACCAAACTAGATCAACACTGCGGCGTTGAGGCAAGGTCTGAAGGCAGGTTATATACAGGAGGATCCTCTGATGATGAGATGGGCCACAGGTGTGTTGGAGGCTCAGCTCAGGAGGACCCACGGCGCACTCTGCTGGAGGAAGGTGGTACAGCTCCAGATCCCAACAGAAAGACTTTCTCTGAAACGTTCTCTAAAATTTTCTTTTGGACATTCTCAGAAAAACTGTTTGGGACAGACAGAGATTCTACCAGGTGCTATTAAAAAAACATTATACAGGATGATTATTTCAAATTAAATTTTACAGGACATTCTTTAAGATACTGATAGATGTGTTGTCTCAGATGTTCTCACATAAAGTCTTAGGGGCAAAGTCTTAGGTGATGTTCACAGGTGAAATTCTCTGGGATGTTCATTTGGAACTTCACTGGGACTTTCTCTGAAACTTTCTTTAGGAAGTTCATCGAAGCATTATCTTGGATGGTCTCTGGTTGTTGCTTGGGACATTTGATGGGATGTTCTCTGGAATTTTCTCTGGTATTTCAATTCAGTTTATTTCTATAGTGTCATGAATCGAGGACAGATGGACCCAGTATTCAGGAGAGACAGTCAGTAGGAAAGTTCAAAAGATTTATTAAAATAAAAACAAAGCGGAACTGTGGCTCGCCGACACTGCAGGCGGGGGGCGGGGAACCGCCCAATCTCAGACACTCTGGTTTAACAGTCCAGACCACGAGTGTCCCCAGTGCTGCAGTCCCAGAGGTGATGGTGGAAGCTGATCCTGGTGAGTGATCCAGAACAGACAGGAACAGACAGAAACAGGCAGGATCCAGATCAGGCAGGAACAGAGACAGGTGGCAGGATCCAGACTTCCAGGCATCCACAGGCTTCCAGGAGGGTTCAGAGTCTTACTGGGACCAGAAGCATGACCAGTTGGTCACGCACAGGAGCAGACAGGATCAGGTGCAGACAGGCAGGCACAGTGGACGAGGGTAGCCGAGACAGGACGTAGGAACCGGAACTTGAAGCAGACTTTAAACTGGTCTCCACCCTGGAGCCAGGCTTACTTAGATAAAAACTGAACCTCCCCCCATAATGAGCCAAAAACCCAGAGGACTCCGCAGGGGAGGAACAGTGGAAGATCAGGAGACAAGACAAACACTAAAACCCTCTTTCCACTGGCAGCTAGGATCCAGGACATGAACCAAATAAAAACTGAACAGAAAGACTGACAGAAAGACAAGTAATGATCTGTCACTGAATGCTCAGGCTGAACTGAATATAAACCAGAGGAAACAGGTGAGAGGAATAAATTATAATTGAGGCTGGGAAGGAAGAGGGCAGGTGAGAGGAATTACTAATTAGGGGAGAGCAAACAGGCCAGATCATGACATATAGTGCCAATTCACAACATGTCATCTCAAGACACTTTACAGTTCAACCAGATCATACAGTCAAATTGATTCAAAGGTTCTATATAAGGAAAACCAGCTGATTGCATCGACTCATTGACTCAAATGCAATCCGTCACACTAAACATGCTTGTAGCAACAGTGGAGAGGAAAAACTCCCTTTAAACAGGAAGCAACCTCCAGCAGAACCAGGCTCAGTGTGAGCGGCCATCCACTCAGGCCGACTGGGGTTCAAGGAGACAGAAGATACAAAAAGCAGCTGTAAAAGGCGACCCCATCCAGGAAACACACAGCCAGGCAGACGAGCTCCGGGCCAGCTCCCGTGTCAGAAAAAAAAAAAACAGGCCAATCTCCAACATCTATAAACAAGGATGTTGATGGCAGCAGCACAGCTGATGTTTCTCTCCAGGATGGAGTCACACCCAAACAGGAACAAATGAGGCAAAGCTACTATGAGAAAAAGCAGAGAGAGCATAATGTTAGAGATTGAACTAACAGATTCTGCAGAGTTGGAGAATATGGTGGTGTTATGTCTATTGGAAAGTTCTTTGGGACATTTATTTGAATGTTCTCTCTTGGACATTCATTAAAGCTGCAGTCTGTAACATTGAGGAGAGAGCAGACTTCGACTGAAAATTTGAAGAAAAACAGGTTTCAGGCCACTCCCCCACCCTCTCTGCTTCACTCATGCCCCACCTCCAAGCTCCACCCCTCTCACAGCATCTGCGCGGCTACCGCATGCGACCAGAAGGGGGGGGTGGGGGGGGATTCAGCGTGTGTGAGCTGTGATTGACACTCCATCAGACGCTCCTCTGGCTGTGATTGGTTGTTTTGACTCGTCCCGAATTATTCTTTCCAGATTGAAATACAGGCAGTATGCGGGACCAATTGAAGCAGTTTTTTTCACAGGTTACATATCACATGTACTGCTGTCTGGGCATAGGGACAGTTTTAGCCAATATGACAAAAAAGGGATTTTTAAAAACTTACAGACTTCAGCTTTAAGGAATTCTTTGGAATGTTCGCAGTTGTTGGGATGTCTGTTTAGACACTCTTAGGAGGGTTGTTGGGATTTTGATGGAACATTTGTTGGACGTTCTCTTAGATGCTCTCTGGGACAGTTGTTGGAATGTCTGTTTGGACACCCTTGGCGGGGCTGTTGGGATGTTCCCTATTGCGTTTGTTAGGAAGTTCTCTGCAATGATCTCTTTGACAACTCTTACGTTCGTTTGGACATCTGTTGGGACATTCTTTGTACGATGCTCTGAGACACTGTCAGAAGTGTTCTCAGTAAAATTCACAGGTATTTTGTAAGGTACACAGTCCACATTGTTCTTATGGTTTCTGTATTAGTTTTTGTTTTACTGAATATAATATATTTCTAAGCTACAGCAGGGTTAGAGAACCAAATGTTGTCTGAGGGAACATGATGAACATCAGAGCAAAATTATGACCGGAGATAGTTCACAGCAAGGAGGACTAGCGGAGATAAACAGTGTAATAAAGATACACAGAAGCGAGGAGAGAGGAGGAGGTTTCTAAACATTGCCGGTCTTTGTGGTCCACTGGACAAAGAGCTGCTGTCAGACGTCCTCTGCGGGTCACAGCAGAACAGACCGACACCGAGCTGGACACTACTGCTTCACTTCAGCTGCTCCTCCACTGGGACACGACATGAAGCTCTGCGTCGGACTGGTTCTGCTGCTTTGTTCTGGGATGGTGCATGTAGGTGAGTGGAACCCAGTGAACAGAACCTGGAGCTCTAATCTTTAAGGGAAAACTTGAGGGAAAGAGAAAACAATCAGAAATCTCCTTTTTATTCCTTCTCTAACAAAAGAAATGAAACAGCAGAAAAGAAGTGATCCAAATAAAACAAATATTAGTTAAAGAATAACTTCAAAAGGAAGCTGGGAGGATATTTTCACAGATATTTCTGAACCAGACGAAACCTTTGAATAAGCTTGACGAGTTTCTTTGGTTAGAACTTCAGATCTGCAGTTTAAATAACTTGGTTTCATCAAGATGTTGTTCTATAAACAGACTGTGGAGGAAAATGGAGGAAAACAAAAAAATAAAGCTTAAAACTCAAATTCATCTTTAGCTTTAAAATCTGAAATCCAATTTGAAACTAATTTATTTGAAAAACATTCCAAGAGTTTAGTAATTTTTCTCTTCTGGACCAAAAACAAGGCTTTTTCCTGCTGTTATTCCTCCCTCCTCTCCATCTGTTTATTTTATAATGAGGCAGAAAGCTGACATTTCACTGGACTGAAAGCTTTAAAACAACATTGGGATTAATTTCATTATGAAATCCAAAATCGACCCTCAGAGCTTCGTGTTTTGTTCTAAAGGAGTCAAATGCTAACAGCTTTCAGACCCTGATTTATAGATGAGTGAATGATTTATCAGTGGTTTATTTTTTCTCTGATAAAAAAAATGAAAGGTTTCATTTAAGGCAAAGCTTTATGTCCGGCCTGTCAGGAGTTATTTTCTTTGGAAAACATCAGATCTGGGAACAGTGGGAACCTTCACATCATCCCTGCTGTTTTGGGCTTCAGCAATTTTCCTCTTTGTGGCTCCAGTTTCTGAGCTGAGCTTCCTCCTGACGCCCTCTCCTCCTCTTCCTCAGGTTCTGGGCTTCGCTGCTACAAGTGTTCAGATTACACAGGACGCTGTGAGAACGTGCAGGAGTGCACCTTTGAAGACTCGTGCATCTCTCTGAAAGATCAAGGTCAGTTCAGCTTCAGCATTTTCTGTTGTCATGGAAACGTGTGCAACCCTAAGGAAGATCAGATTTGTTTTAAATACTGAAAGAAAACCATATATCTCAACTCAATTGCTGAACATCATGATTTATTTCCTACCTTATTTTTTATGCAACCATTTTTCAAATTTCTTTATCTTGAATTTTAAGTGGAATCCTCTTTTATTTGAGGAACATTTGAAACAGACATTTTAATCAGTGATGTAGCGCTTTCCTCTCAGGTCAGACTGTTAGAAATTCACCCTCTTATGGTAGCCTACTTTAGTACCATAGGAATCTATGGTATCTACTTATAGTAGAGGTTGTGGATGTTCCTGCTGGTCCATCACAGAAACATCCACCTCTGTCCTCTGATTTTATGGAATTACCATCAGGTAAAAAAAGGAAATTTAATAGTTAGCTCTTTGGTAATAAATTAACAAGTCTTTTTTTTTTTTTGTTGGACTCAAAGTGTGATATTCTTTACCTGGCCCAGATCATGGCACTTTCACCCAGTGGCAGCTAGTGAAGCTTTCTCCAGTGGGGCTATGAATTCAAATTAGACATATACCAAAATCAAACCTATACTAAGTTACCACACTAGTATATCTAAATAAATGCCAACAACAAAAAGTTGTTATAAAAACACTTTATAAAGAAATAATTCCATGTACAGGTTTTTCTTTTTGTACATAAATCTTGCCCTTCTGAGGCTTTAAAAACACAAATTTGTCATAGTCTTGGTTCTGTTTTTTTTTATTTTGAGTATTCAGTTTTACTTTGCTCCATGTTTTCTAGTTTTATTGGTTTAATTCTTATTTTGTTGTGTTTTCTGGTTATATTTTAGGTTTTCAGGTTTTTATTTGTTGCCCTCTGCTGCCCTCTAGTGTTCTCCTTTTTCCCTAGTTCCTTTCCAGTCTGCTATGTTCACACCTGCTCCCAGTCTGCTCGTTAGTCCTCTCTTTGTTCAGTCTCCCATAAATACTCTCCTTGTGCAGCTCCTCAGTGCTGGTTCCTCGTCTAACTTCCTCCAACTCCATCTTACTGTGTCTTCCTCGTCCTGGTTGTCCTCCCCTGAAGTCTCCATGGTTTCTTTTTTTGTTTTACTTTTTTAATGCTTGATTTTTGGATTCCTGCCTCAGTTGTCTGTTAACTTTTCATTAAATCAAAAGAAACCCACCTCTGCCTCCCTGCCTCTGCATTTGGGTCCTCAAACCACAACCTAATCTTGACCAAATTTGTATTTTGTATGGTCCAATATTGGGTCACAAACCTACAAAACAATGAACCAGTTCAATAATGGAGAAGCTATAACTTAGCTTTAACTTTTTTCAATATATAAAAAACATTTTTTGTTCTGAGAATGTTATTTAAGAGCAACTATGCAAATTAACAAATATCTAGAAAATGTGCACTATGATATATTTTCCATGGGAATCCCAGATTGTTCATTCTTCTTTGCCTTTTCTAATAAGTGCTTTGAATCAGTCCTATTTGTCTTTAGCCATGCTGGGTCAGATTCTGACATTTGAAAAAGGAGGCAGGTAGTCAAGGCAGTAGAATAAAGCATTAGCCTCACTGCATGCAGTTAGCCAAGCCTTGTAGCCAAACCAGTTCCTGGAAAAAGACAGAGTGTACCGTCTCCATCTGTCTTTGGACTGTTGATTCATTTTGATATTTGGCTGATCAGGTCCAAACAATTTCACCTCCAGCATCTCTTGGTAAGTTGGCTTCACTTCCGCGTCTCGACCTCTCAATCAGCCGCACTTCAACTGTGAAGACAATTCCTGTCACCTCAGAGCACAGCTCTTTTGCGCCCAGAGCTCTCCTACACATCTGTATTGCAGAGGAGCTACTGCCCATGAATAACTTTTAACGAGAGTCAGTGAGCAAAGATTTTTGCTTCCCAGGGCTGAAATACGTCACCAATCCGACAAAAAAACGAAACGGCTTTAGTCATCAAAGATTAAATATTTATCTTGCACATCTAATAAATATATATCAATGTTTAGGAATATTTTAATCTTATTTAATTTCAATTTGTTTTTTTTAATGTCTTAATTAAGGTCATTGGGTGGGTGTGGCGGCACTCTAGCGCCCTCTATTTGCCAGCCGCCACTGCTTCCACCTCTATGTCTTCTAATTGATAAAGCAATCTTTTCCTGATCTACTGTTTTAGATTCATTTCAAACATAACTTCTGTTTTGGTGTTTAAACAAGTTTGATTTTAATGTAATTTATAAGGAAGTTTATTCCAGAGGTTCTGGGATTTTAAAACATTCTCATGTTGCTCTTCCCACCCAGCTTCACTCATTGCAAGCCTCCATTGAAAGTTCGTATTGTGTACTCTGTCTTTTTCTCAATATTTAGAGATGCATGCTTATGTTAACAATGACAGGAGTCTGTTGCAGGTCCCATGATGACATTGTAGGGTTTAGGAGACTTCCAAGGCCAGACCCAAGCCTTCTTTTAGCTGTTTTAAATGTTCTGTGTTTTATTAACGGGAGAATCCTTCTCTCCTTCTATAGTCCTGATGAGAATGTATTTAAATCTTTATTTCGACTCAGGCCAGGTTCTGCAGTGACAGCTTCTTCTTCTGTGTTTGCAGGTGGGAAGACGATCCGGCAGTGTATCCGGTACACAGAGTGCGATGTGTCCCGTCTCACCCAGATGTTCCCGTCCATCTCCAGATTCACCTACAGGTGCTGTAACAGTAACCTGTGCAACTCGGGCTCCACGGCTCCCGCTGGGACACCGGTGCTGGTTCTGCTGTGGTCCCTGCTGAGTATTTGGTGGTTCTGGTCCTGAATCCCTGCCGCTTTCTTGATAACTACTAATCTTTAGCTTGCTGATTATTTACAGGCTCCTGCAGCTCCTCAGGTCTCTTCTGTAAATCTAACTGTATTCATTTAAAATTTGATTTCTATGTGACTGGAAATAAAAACCTTTTTTTCTGGCTTTTTAATTCTGGATTTCTTTTCTTAGTTGGATCTCAGGAACATGGTGGCCTCCTTGGATCTGACCCTGTTACAGGTTCAGATCATGTTAACCCAACCGCGGTTCTCCTTATCAGAACCGGAACATGATTTGGTTCTGAAAGAGCAGACCGCTGAGTTTCAGCTACAGTTGAATATCTTTGTGTAACTGGTCAGGCTGGTTGTTGAACCAGTACCGACTGGTCATTAGCTTGATTCACCAAGCTTGTCTGGATTCGCATTGAACGAAAATGAACATAAATATTTAGATAAAAGATTAACTGCTTATTACCTTTCAATAAAACCGTGCCTTAAACATCCCTGATGTCCAGAAGAAGAGACAGCAGCTCCCCTACTGGACAAACCTCTGCTCTGTTGACCAAGTTTGCGGTCGATGTGAAATATCTTTGAAAATTTAGAAACATTCCTAATAATTCTCAAAATGTGATATGACTCAATTCAGTTTATTTTTATTGCGCTAATTCACAGCACATGTCATCTCTCTTTACAGAGCTAATTCAACCAGATCATACTGTCCGATTAGTTCAATGTTTTCATTGAGGCAGAACATAGGATGCAGTCATTGACTTACATGTCATGTTTCTCCTGAGCCTGTTGCGACAACATTCGCTCGCATTTTTGTCTTTGACTCTGTAGCAATCCCTCACAGTGAGCATGCATGCAGAGTAGAGAGGAAAAACTTCTTTTAACAGGAAAAAACTTCCAGCAGAATTCCAGACTTGATGATATGCTGATGGATGGATGGATGGTGGATGAATAATGGATGGATGGATAGATGGATGGATAATAAATGGATGTTTGGTGGGTGGATGGATGGATAGTTGCATGATGGATGGATGGATGGATGGATGGATGGATGGATGGATGATGGATGGATGCATGATGGATGGATGGATGCATGATGGATGGATGATGATGGATGGATTCATGATGGATGGATGATGTATGGATGGAGGGATGGATGGATGGATGGATGATGGATGGATGGATGCATGATGGATTGATGATGGATTGATGATGGATGGATGGATTGAGGATGGATGGATGGATGGATGGATGGAGGGATGGATGGATGGATGGATGGATGGATGATGGATGGATGGATGGAGGGATGGATGGATGGATGGAGGGATGGATGGATGGATGGATGATGGATGGATGGATGGAGGGATGGATGGATGGATGGATGGATGGATGGAGGGATGGATGGATGCATGATGGATTGATGATGGATTGATGATGGATGGATGGATTGAGGATGGATGGATGGATGGAGGGATGGATGGATGGATGGATGATGGATGGATGGATGGAGGGATGGATGGATGGATGGATGGATGATGGATGGATAGATGATGGATGGATGGAGGGATGGATGCATGATGGATTCATGATGGATGGATGCATGATGGATGGATGGATTCATGATGGATGGATTGATGATGGATGGATGGATGGATGGATGATGGATGGATGATGGATGGATGCATGATTGATTGATGATGGATGGATGGATGGATGCATGATGGATGGATGGATGGATGGATGGATGATGGATGGATGCATGATGGATGGATGCATGATGGATGGATTGATGATGGATGGATGGATTGAGGATGGATGGATGGATGATAGATGGATGGATGGAGGGATGGATGGATGGATGATGGATGGATGCATGATGGATTGATGATGGATGGATGGATAGATGGATGGATGCATGATGGATGGATGGATGGAGGGATGGATGGATGATGGATGGATGCATGATGGATGGATGCATGATGGATGGATGGATGCATGATGGATGGATTGATGACGGATGGATTGATTGGGGATGGATGGATGGATGATGGATGGATGGATGGATGGATGGATGATGGATGGATGTATGATGGATGGATGCATGATGAATGGATTGATGATGGATGGATTGAGGATGGATAGATGGATGGATGGATGGAAGGATGATGGATGGATGCATGATGGATGGATTGATGATGGATGGATGGATGGATGGATGGATGGATGGATGGATGGATGATGGATGGATGCATGATGGATGGATGGATGCATGATGGATGGATTGATGATGGATGGATGGATGGATGGATGATGGATGGATGGATGGAAGGATGATGGATGGATGGATGGATGGATTGAGGATGGATAGATGGATGGATGGATGGATGGATGGATGGATGGAAGGATGATGGATGGATGGATGGATGGATGGATGGAAGGATGATGGATGGATGCATGATGGATGGATGATGATGGATGGATTCATGATGGATGGATGATGGATGGATGGAGGGATGGATGGATGGATGGATGATGGATGGATGCATGATGGATTGATGATGGATTGATGATGGATGGATGGAGGGATGGATTGAGGATGAATGGATGGATGGATGATGGATGGATGGATGGATGATGGATGGATGGATGGATGATGGATGGATGGAGGGATGGATGCATGATGGATTCATGATGGATGGATGCATGATGGATGGATGGATTCATGATGGATGGATTGATGATGGATGGATGGATGGATGGATGATGGATGGATGATGGATGGATGCATGATTGATTGATGATGGATGGATGGATGCATGATGGATGGATGGATGGATGGATGGATGGATGATGGATGGATGGATGCATGATGGATGGATGGATGCATGATGGATGGATTGATGATGGATGGATGGATTTAGGATGGATGGATGGATGATAGATGGATGGATGGAGGGATGGATGGATGGATGATGGATGGATGCATGATGGATTGATGATGGATGGATGGATAGATGGATGGATGCATGATGGATGGATGGATGGAGGGATGGATGGATGATGGATGGATGCATGATGGATGGATGCATGATGGATGGATGGATGCATGATGGATGGATTGATGACGGATGGATGGATTGAGGATGGATGGATGGATGATGGATGGATGGAGGATGGATGGATGATGGATGGATTGAGGATGGATAGATGGATGGATGGATGGATGGATGGAAGGATGATGGATGGATGCATGATGGATGGATTGATGATGGCTGGATGGATGGATGGATGATGGATGGATGCATGATGGATGGATGGATGCATGATGGATGGATTGATGATGGATGGATGGATGGATGGATGGATGGATGGATGGAAGGATGATGGATGGATGCATGATGGATGGATTGATGATGGATGGATGGAAGGATGATGGATGGATGCATGATGGATGGATGGATGCATGATGGATGGATGGATGCATGATGGATGGATTGATGATGGATGGATGGATGGATGGATGGATGGATGATGGATGGATTCATGATGGATGGATGGATGGATGCATGATGGATGGATGGATGGATGATGGATGGATGTATGATGGATGGATGGATGCATGATGGATGGATTGATGATGGATGGATGGATGGATGGATGATGGATGGATGGATGGAAGGATGATGGATGGATGCATGATGGATGGATTGAGGATGGATAGATGGATGGATGGATGGATGGAAGGATGATGGATGGATGCATGATGGATGGATTGATGATGGATGGATGGATGGATGGATGGATGGATGGATGGATGATGGATGGATGCATGATGGATGGATGGATGCATGATGGATGGATTGATGATGGATGGATGGATGGATGGATGGATGGATGGATGGATGATGGATGGATGGATGGAAGGATGATGGATGGATGGATGGATGGATTGAGGATGGATAGATGGATGGATGGATGGATGGATGGATGGATGGAAGGATGATGGATGGATGGATGGATGGATGGATGGAAGGATGATGGATGGATGCATGATGGATGGATGATGATGGATGGATTCATGATGGATGGATGATGGATGGATGGAGGGATGGATGGATGGATGATGGATGGATGCATGATGGATTGATGATGGATTGATGATGGATGGATGGAGGGATGGATTGAGGATGGATGGATGGATGGATGGATGGATGATGGATGGATGGATGGATGATGGATGGATGGATGGATGATGGATGGATGGAGGGATGGATGCATGATGGATTCATGATGGATGGATGCATGATGGATGGATGGATTCATGATGGATGGATTGATGATGGATGGATGGATGGATGGATGGATGATGGATGGATGATGGATGGATGCATGATTGATTGATGATGGATGGATGGATGCATGATGGATGGATGGATGGATGGATGATGGATGGATGCATGATGGATGGATGGATGCATGATGGATGGATTGATGATGGATGGATGGATTGAGGATGGATGGATGGATGATAGATGGATGGATGGAGGGATGGATGGATGGATGATGGATGGATGCATGATGGATTGATGATGGATGGATGGATAGATGGATGGATGCATGATGGTGGATGGATGGAGGGATGGATGGATGATGGATGGATGCATGATGGATGGATGCATGATGGATGGATGGATGCATGATGGATGGATTGATGACGGATGGATGGATTGAGGATGGATGGATGGATGATGGATGGATGGAGGATGGATGGATGATGGATGGATTGAGGATGGATAGATGGATGGATGGATGGAAGGATGATGGATGGATGCATGATGG
The DNA here is from genome assembly GCF_016077235.1 of Cyprinodon tularosa. Classification (NCBI taxonomy): domain Eukaryota; kingdom Metazoa; phylum Chordata; class Actinopteri; order Cyprinodontiformes; family Cyprinodontidae; genus Cyprinodon; species Cyprinodon tularosa. The sequence continues at coordinate 656,863 of NW_024038609.1, forward strand.
ATGGATTGATGATGGCTGGATGGATGGATGGATGGATGATGGATGGATGCATGATGGATGGATGGATGCATGATGGATGGATTGATGATGGATGGATGGATGGATGGATGGAAGGATGATGGATGGATGCATGATGGATGGATTGATGATGGATGGATGGATGGAAGGATGATGGATGGATGCATGATGGATGGATGGATGCATGATGGATGGATGGATGCATGATGGATGGATTGAAATTGGATGGATGGATGGATGGATGGATGGGTGGATGGATGGATGGATGATGGATGGATTCATGATGGATGGATGGATGGATGGATGGATGCATGATGGATGGATGGATGGATGATGGATGGATGTATGATGGATGGATGGATGCATGATGGATGGATTGATGATGGATGGATGGATGGATGGATGGATGATGGATGGATGGATGGAAGGATGATGGATGGATGCATGATGGATGGATTGATGATGGATGGATGGATGGAAGGATGATGGATGGATGCATGATGGATGGATGGATGCATGATGGATGGATTGATGATGGATGGATGGATGATGGATGGATGGATGGATGATGGATGGATGCAAGATGGATGGATGGATGAATGCATGATGGATGGATGATGATGCATGGATTCATGATGGATTCATGATGGATGGATGGATGGATGATGGATGGATGCATGATGGATGGATGGATGCATGATGGATGGATTGATGATGGATGGATGGATGATGGATGGATGGATGGATGGATGATGGATGGATGCATGATGGATGGATGGATGAATGCATGATGGATGGATGATGATGCATGGATTCATGATGGATTCATGATGGATGGATGGATGGATGATGGATGGATGGATGCATGATGGATGGATGGATGATGGATGGATGGATGCATGATGGATGGATGGATGGATGGATGGAAGGATGATGGATGGATGCATGATGGATGGATGATGATGGATGGATTCATGATGGATGGATGATGGATGGATGGAGGGATGGATGGATGGATGATGGATGGATGCATGATGGATTGATGATGGATTGATGATGGATGGATGGAGGGATGGATTGAGGATGGATGGATGGATGATGGATGGATGGATGGATGATGGATGGATGGATGGATGATGGATGGATGGAGGGATGGATGCATGATGGATTCATGATGGATGGATGCATGATGGATGGATGGATTCATGATGGATGGATTGATGATGGATGGATGGATGGATGGATGATGGATGGATGATGGATGGATGCATGATTGATTGATGATGGATGGATGGATGCATGATGGATGGATGGATGGATGGATGGATGGATGATGGATGGATGCATGATGGATGGATGGATGCATGATGGATGGATTGATGATGGATGGATGGATTGAGGATGGATGGATGGATGATAGATGGATGGATGGAGGGATGGATGGATGGATGATGGATGGATGCATGATGGATTGATGATGGATGGATGGATAGATGGATGGATGCATGATGGATGGATGGATGGATGGAGGGATGGATGGATGATGGATGGATGCATGATGGATGGATGCATGATGGATGGATGGATGCATGATGGATGGATTGATGACGGATGGATGGATTGAGGATGGATGGATGGATGATGGATGGATGGAGGATGGATGGATGCATGATGGATGGATGGATGATGGATGGATTGAGGATGGATAGATGGATGGATGGATGGATGGATGGATGGAAGGATGATGGATGGATGCATGATGGATGGATGATGATGGATGGATTCATGATGGATGGATGATGGATGGATGGAGGGATGGATGGATGGATGATGGATGGATGCATGATGGATTGATGATGGATTGATGATGGATGGATGGAGGGATGGATTGAGGATGGATGGATGGATGATGGATGGATGGATGGATGATGGATGGATGGATGGATGATGGATGGATGGAGGGATGGATGCATGATGGATTCATGATGGATGGATGCATGATGGATGGATGGATTCATGATGGATGGATTGATGATGGATGGATGGATGGATGGATGATGGATGGATGATGGATGGATGCATGATTGATTGATGATGGATGGATGGATGCATGATGGATGGATGGATGGATGGATGGATGGATGATGGATGGATGCATGATGGATGGATGGATGCATGATGGATGGATTGATGATGGATGGATGGATTGAGGATGGATGGATGGATGATAGATGGATGGATGGAGGGATGGATGGATGGATGATGGATGGATGCATGATGGATTGATGATGGATGGATGGATAGATGGATGGATGCATGATGGATGGATGGATGGATGGAGGGATGGATGGATGATGGATGGATGCATGATGGATGGATGCATGATGGATGGATGGATGCATGATGGATGGATTGATGACGGATGGATGGATTGAGGATGGATGGATGGATGATGGATGGATGGAGGATGGATGGATGCATGATGGATGGATGGATGATGGATGGATTGAGGATGGATAGATGGATGGATGGATGGATGGATGGATGGAAGGATGATGGATGGATGCATGATGGATGGATTGATGATGGCTGGATGGATGGATGGATGGATGATGGATGGATGGATGCATGATGGATGGATGGATGCATGATGGATGGATTGATGATGGATGGATGGATGGATGGATGGAAGGATGATGGATGGATGCATGATGGATGGATTGTTGATGGATGGATGGATGGATGGAAGGATGATGGATGGATGCATGATGGATGGATGGATGGATGCATGATGGATGGATTGATGATGGATGGATGGATGGATGGATGGATGATGGATGGATTCATGATGGATGGATGGATGGATGGATGCATGATGGATGGATTCATGATGGATGGATGGATGGATGATGGATGGATGTATGATGGATGGATGGATGCATGATGGATGGATTGATGATGGATGGATGGATGGATGGATGGATGGATGATGGATGGATGGATGGAAGGATGATGGATGGATGCATGATGGATGGATTGATGATGGATGGATGGATGGAAGGATGATGGATGGATGCATGATGGATGGATGGATGCATGATGGATGGATTGATGATGGATGGATGGATGATGGATGGATGGATGGATGGATGATGGATGGATGCAAGATGGATGGATGGATGAATGCATGATGGTTGGATGATGATGCATGGATTCATGATGGATTCATGATGGATGGATGGATGGATGATGGATGGATGCATGATGGATGGATGGATGCATGATGGATGGATTGATGATGGATGGATGGATGATGGATGGATGGATGGATGGATGGATGGATGATGGATGGATGCATGATGGATGGATGGATGAATGCATGATGGATGGATGATGATGCATGGATTCATGATGGATTCATGATGGATGGATGGATGGATGATGGATGGATGCATGATGGATGGATGGATGATGGATGGATGGATGCATGATGGATGGATTGAGGATGGATGGATGGATGGATGGATGGATGGATTGATGATGGATGGATGGATGGATGATGGATGGATGGATTGATGATGGATGGATGGATGCATAATGGATGGATGATGGTTGGATGGATTGGTGATGGATGGATGGATGAAGATTGATGATGGATGAATGCATGATGGATGGCTTGATGATGGATGGATGATGAAAGGAAGGCCCATAATAAAGTTATTACAGCTGTTTTAGCCCATAGTATAATCAGGGTTCAATCTCCCCCTGGTGCTGCTTGATGGGTATTACAGCTATCAGTAGTAAAGATATAAATAAAAATCAGGAGCCCTAACTGATTTAAATATATGGAAATAAAACGCAGAGTTTCAGCATCAATAAATATTAATAAAAGTTATTTATTTCAATACGAGTGCCAAGTTTTAATTCATGTTTTATCAGCAGCATCTTGCTGAATAGTTTCCCTCTTAAAGTCAGAGGTTTTAAGTATGGATTCTTCATGCAGCTCTTCTCTCCTGGTTTCTTCTGTTTGATAAATTAGGACAGTGTGGAACCTGCTGGATGTTTTGGGTCACATAATAAAATCCATATCACAGTTATTCTTTCCTGAGACATAAACCCCTGGAACAGAACGGTTTTGTTTGATTCTTCGATATCAGCAGGTTTGATCTGTTATTTCAAACGGAATCAGTAAAAGACGAACAAAACGGCAGAGAATAAAAAAACAAACACTATTTATTTAAACGTTACAAACAACAAGAGCAGAGAAAATGATTTTAATCTACTGTGAGATAAAACATTGTGAGGCGTCCTGTGAGCGTCCATCATTTATTCTGAGGGAATCGGTAAATAATCTGGATATGTGAGCGTCATCAATTATTTACTGAAACAGAAAAACACACAAAAACATGACAGGTCAATAATCAAACAGTAAAAGAGAGAAGAGGCAGGATGGAGTCGGTTCTGACCACCAGACAAAGATGTGTCCATCTCTATGGAGACGCCCCCCGCCATTCCTGATCCAGTCCCACATACTGGTTCAGTCGCTCATTTCTCCGAGTCCGTCTTCCTCCAACTGCCGTCCAATCACCTCCAGCTGCACTTTCTTATTCTGGCCTTTCTGCTCCAAATCTTTCTCCTGCTTCGCTGATTGGTTGTACCAGGGGTGGGGGGCGGAGCCTTCACAGGTGCGCCCCCCTCTGCGGAAGCCCCCCCTGCCGGCCCGAACCAGCCCCCACCCTTGCAGCTGGGTCTCAGACGGCCCCTCCTGGACTCCCCGGCTCTGGTCCAGCTCCTTGGCGCTGAGGGATGACATCCGGACCGGGACGGTGTTTCCGAACTTGGAGTAGTCCACGCAGTAGCGGGCGTCCTCCTCTGTGATGATGGAGACGAAGCGCCTTCCCCACAGGATCTCCTCGGGGGTGTAGGAGGTGCGAGCCTGCATGGTGATGCCTGTGGTCTCCACCACTCCTGGAAGCAAGAGTGATAAAAAGTCAGAAGGGTTCTGAACAGGGATGAAGTAGAACAGCTGGAACTGGAGCTGAGCTCAACAACAGGACAACATGGAGGAGAAACACTCCCTAAAAACGGTTCAATGGGAACGGATCGGTCTGTTTCATGAGAGTAAGGACTGTTTAAAGCTCTTTAAACTCGACGCACTGCATCAGAAGCATGCAGGTTCTGTGTCGGGAGCTGGACTGAGGTTGGGACCTGACCTTCCAGGATGACGATAATTTCCAGGTCCTCAGTAGCCAGAGACTGGGCAGACAGGTCGTACAGAGGACTCCCTCGATCGATGGTGTGGCTGATGATCAAAGGAGAAACCAGGAAGATGCCATTACTCCTCAGAGGGTTCTCCACCTGGATGTCCAGCTGGCAAACCGGAACCACCTCGCCCTCAGCCGTCACGGTGCGGCGGATCACCTGCAGGGAAACAGAGAATCCTCGGTTAGCATCAGAATCAGGTCTCTGTGGCGCCGCTTTCACTCTGAAGGTTCACCTGCAGCTGAATGGTGGCCGAGATGATCATACTCTTCCTCAGGTCTCCGACTCTAAACATGAAGGTGGGCCGGCCATTTCGTGTGGCGATGACAGCGTTCCTGGAGAAGATGAGCGTCTCCGCTCTCCGGTTGGCCTGCGCCGTCTTCATGAAGACGCAGCCGAGCATCACGGCGTTGATGATCAGCCCTAAAATGTTCTGGATGATCAGCATGATGATGGCCACGGGGCATTCCTCTGTCACCATCCTGCCACCAAATCCGATGGTCACCTGAAGTCAGACAAGAGGATTAGCAAACGACCAACACCTGCAGCGGCAGCAGCAGCAGCAGCGAGACTCACCTGGACTTCAATGGAGAAGAGGAAGGCTGAGGTGAAGGAGTGGATGGCGGTGACGCAGGGGACTGGACCGGGGCCGCTGTCTGGGTCACGGGGCTCCAGGTCTCCATGGGCGAAGGCCAGGAGCCACCAGACCATGGCGAAGAGCATCCAGGAGCAGAGGAAGGCCGAGGTGAAGATGAGGAGCGAGTGCTGCCACTTGAGGTCCACCATGGTGGTGAAGACGTCCAGCAGGAAGCGACCCTGTGGGAGAAACAGGAAGTCTGAGCTACAGAGCGGTGGAGGGCTCACGCCTCTCTTTCATCATTAGTTCACGCCTACGCCACGTCTGCCTCCACATATTTAGCATTTTCTGGAACCGGGCCTCCCTTCCGCTGCTTACGACTTCCTCTGACTCAGCAAAGCTTTAATCCCAGATGCATGTCCTGACCCAAACCCGTTTCTATCAAAGACTTAAGCTCAGAACAAGCTTCCAGGGAGAAGAGCCTGGAAAACCGTTTATCATGGATCTCAGGAAGGTCCAGAGAAAATGAATCAGCAGTGAAACTTCAACAGAGGAAGTCTAGGTGTGCATGTCTACCCAGGCTCGGAATGGGAACGATTTTCGGCCCTGGCGTTTCTCCATCTGCACTGGCAATAATGCGGCTTTACTGGCTTTAGTTATTAACATGGACGCAACAGTGACTGCTGCTGCGTAACGCCCCCACTCACCACATCAGCAGGGCTGCCAGATGTCACTGACTCACATTTCCAGCCCAAAAAATTTTCATAAACCGCCTGGATATACGAAATCTCAATTTCAACCAAAGTCCCTTGATCTCTTAGGCCATAAATCTAAAAGAAAAACATTTTTTACCCATAGACAGCCATCTAAAGCTGCCAGATTGGGAAACATCCCAACCTGGCAACAATGCACGTAAGACGGGAAACATTATCCTTTAGATGCAAAACCCCATCATGCACCGCAACATGTTTTTGCTAAATATTCGAACATAAATTCACCAAATATAAGAGGAACATTGGAGTTTGGAAAAGAAAGAATTTTAGTTTAATTATAATTTAGTTTGTTGCAAGGAGTTTACAGTTTGGAGAAATTGAAAATGACACCATATGCCAACCGTCATTAGGAAGTGCATGACAAGAAAGGGCTATACATACTGCATGCATCATTTAGGAAGTTAACATTCTATTACGGTACTTCTTGAGCTCCGTAAGTTATTTAATGTCACAGAAGTAGGAGCTTCGGCCGGAGAGTAAGTGTTGGCGGCCGGTATGATTTAAGGCGGCCCTCACACGCTGAAATTAGGAGCGGCCAATCAAAGATTACCAGTCCAAGACTGTTTAGGTGTGCACGTCTACCTGCTCCATGATGTTCTTGTGAACCACATTGCATGATCCGGTTTTGGTGATGAAGCGAGCTCTCTGGGACCTGGAGCGGATGCGGTTGGGCTGGTTCTGGTCCTCGGCCAGCCGGGTCAGCAGAAACCCATCTGGGAGGAGGCCCTTCCTGGCCAACATGATGCTGCGAGCAGAGACACCCACAGATGAAGACCTAGAGGGCATAGAGTAGATCATCTGGATTTAGTTCATCTTAACATGTCTTACTTTACCTTATCCTTAAAGATCCATGTAAAAAGGTAGTGTGGAATGTATATTTTTTATTTTGGCTTAACTACTGAATATTAGATTATTGATCATAAGGATAATTTTTATTATCAATAGAAGAAGTAACCACAAGGTCTGTAATCTAGATTAAATTAGTTTTAAAAGCAGATTCCTGTTAATGATATCCAGGAAATGTCCTGGATTAAGATCAAGACTCCAGCTACAGTTATTATCATCATTATATAAGCAGGTCCTCATCAATTATTTCCCACCAATCAGTTCATTTTACAGAGCTAGATTATTATTTAGATATTTCTCTGCAAATGTTTACTGTGGATTTTAGAATCCAGTGGTTTTGGACTGATCTAGAACATAAACAACTAATAATATTTATTTAAACTGAATCAAATGTCATATTTATAAATGAAGGAACAGGTTTCATGTTCTCCATCAGCCTGCCTGGCCTGAAGCATCAATAATAAATAAGGTCACACAGAAAATGGCTTTTTTATCCCGCCTCCTTTTTCCATATTTACCTTTTCTTTCTCCTGGAATATCTGGTAAATAATCGCCCTCTAACGAGGAAACGATGCTCAGTCTATTCAGACCCTACACCTAGTTCCCCCTTCATCATCATCATCATCATCCTCTTCTGATACACAAACATCAGGCTGGGTCTGAGCGCGCGCACAGCTCCGCTGTCACGCGGTGCAACACGTTCAAGGTGAGGATCAGAGGTGATCGGAGGGTCTGTTCAGGACGTGATCCGCAACACGGACTCCATCATTCCCATCAGGATGTCCTCTGACAGGGAGACCTGAGTGAGAGTGGGACAGGTGAGGGCGCAGCTTCCGGTACGACCCTTCAAAATAAGATACCGCGCTGTGTATTGGCTTAGATTTAGCTGTACTCTCAGTCCAGCCTCCCTCATCGTCAGGCCGTGGTTGACAACATGGTCAACCAGTGTTGCGCGGATCTTATTTGTCAGATTCGGTCCTCTTTGAGCACGTTCTTGTCTTCCTCTTCTTCTACCTCTTTCCATTGTGCTTGAAGACCGATGAACTCACCTGCTGCTTTTTATAGTGCTTATACACCTGATTGGTGTGTTTACAATTAAGCAAACAAGTGTTTGCACACCTGATGACTGTGTTGAATCAATTGGTTGGAAGGTGTGGTAATTTGACAGTCAGTGCTTTGGTATTGCAAGGAAGTGACTTAATAATAGATTTTTGTGTGTAATGTATGTTAAGTGTGTTTAGTGTTTTGCAAATCACTGTGTGTAGAGTTTTGCAACAAGTGTGAGGTTGACAATGTGCTTATAGTTGTGCAAATATGGGCTGATGTTTTGCTTCTTGAGTGTAAGGTTTTGCTAATAGTGTACTACTTTTAACTTTAGTGTGTAAGCAATCCAAAAAAACTGTAATGTTATAATGATGTTAGGAAAGTGTAAATACGGGAGAGGATTAGGGCCACTGAAAAAACAAAAAGTTAACTGATTTTTTAAAAAAATTTTCAGTATAATATGAGAAAAAAGGAAAAATACTTACTTTAATCTCAGAATTCTGACTTTAATCTCAGAATGTTGGATCTTAATGTAGATGAGCACCATGAAGGAAGAGATGTGGAGCACTCAGCCTCACTGACAAAGATGTGAGTTGTTTGGGTGGGCCAGTGACACATTGGTGGAAAATGACAGAATTAGGCGACTTTTTACGCCCGATGGGTCCCCTATTTTTATGAATGGAAGAGCAGAAGGTCATTAAAACAAGAGAGCTATAGTCTCTAAAACAGACACAGCTACAGTTTGATGCTAACATGTTTGTTAGCTGTCAGAATTGAGACAGAATTCTGAGAAAAAAAGTCAGAATTCTGAGATTATGGTCAGTATTCTGAGATTAAAGTCAGAATTCTGAGATTTAAGTCAGAATTATGAGATTAAAGTCAGAATTCTGATATTAAGGTCAGTATTCTGAGATTTAAGTCAGAATTATGAGATTAAGGTCAGAATTCTGAGATTAAAGTCGGAATTCTGAGATTAAAGTAAGAATTCTGAGATTAAATTCAGAATTCTGAGAAAAAAAATCTGAATTCTGAGATTAAGGTCAGAATTCTGAGATTAAATCCAGAATCCTGACTTTTTTCTCATATTAAACTAAAACAATATTTTAAAAATCATTTAACTTTTTTTTTCCAGTGGCCCTAATCCTGTTCTGTATTTGAAAGATAAGAAGCAGGAAGTAAAAACGGAAGCTATGAGACTTTTTTTTTTATTTTTTTTTTAAAAACCCAGGTAGATTATCTAAAAACAATCTCTTTAATCAAATCTTATCCTCATTGCAGAAATATGTTTGATGAGGGAAATAAATCAAGCGATACTTTATTTTGATTATTTCATCAACATTTTCTCACACGTAATTCAATTCAGGTTATTTCTATAGCACCAATTCACAACACATGTCATCCCAAGGGACTTTACAGTTCACCAGATCATACAGTCAAAAAGCTATTTCCTCATTAATTTCCTCATCATATCCTTCCTGTCCTTCATATTCCAACTTTTTTTCCCATCTCCTCTTTAACTTCTCTGCCGTTCTTAAAATTCAGTTATTTAGGTCAAAAAACAAAAAAAAAGACGTTTCGCTTCCCATCGAGGAAGCTCTTTTAATTCAAAATGTCAGGAATAGTGTTGAGTTTGAAGTTTTACACAATAGCCCAACAAAGCCAAACATGCAAATGAGAACCTATGAAGGGGTCCATCCCTTTGGAATTGGCTGCTTCTGTTAACCTGCAACAGGTGTGGTGCTTTGCAGGCCATTAAAAGAAGCCAAACGACCCCTATCCCAAAGGGATGGACCCCTTCAAAAGTTCCAATTTGTATGTTTTCAAAAATAAAAAAAGCAAGGCTTTGTTGGGCTACTGTATAAAACCTCAAACTCAAATCTATTCCTGATATTTTGATTAAAAAAGCTTCCTAGATGGGAAGTGAAACGCAGTCATAAATACATATTCGTGTCTATATCTACATCTATATAGGGTTTGATACTCTATGTGGTTGTGAGATCAAACTTCCTGTACTTTATGTCATATTCATAAACTTCACTTTATTCTGCTGGATGCTGAACAGGTTGATTGTGCACAGACTTCCTGCTGCCTGCAGGGGGCAGCAAAGCACGGGTTAGATCTAGAGAAAAGGAAAAGGAAAGGTCAAAGTCATCATGGATTTATATCTGATTGTCTCAGCTGTTAATTACTACTGACTTTTAACACAAACTACTTCCTCAGTAAATCATTTACATGCTTCCTGCACAAATCAATTATATTATGAGTATATGCCACAAATTATGTAGGTGTAATTTCTCCTGCTAATTTTATTACTGATCAGTCTCCTTACTGTGGTTGAACGTCTGCTCCAGTATCTGGACCCTTTAGGTTCAGGAGGTGGGTCCTCTGTGGTACATCTTGTTGATCAGGGTTTCCCAACATTATTTGACTTGTGTACCTCTTTGAGACTTTTGTCGTACCATGAGTACCCCTCTCAGTCAAAAGTATTGATCCCTGCCCAAAAGTGAAACGTACAAAAACTCATTATCAAAAGTGTTCTTTTTAAATCTTTTTAACTTGAGTTTTTAATTCTTTTGCATGTTATTCTTTCCAACCCAAATAAAAAACAACATACAAATGTTGCCTGGAAGCGAGAAAGGAAACAATATAAATACCAAATAAAATCATATTATAAATCTGTATTTATAAAACTGGAGCTCATCTGAGTAACTCCCTTATACACTGGAAAAATGATAAAGAAATAAGTAAAAATTTCTTAAATTAAGTGTATTTACCTTTAATTTGAGTAGGTAAATGAGGTAGTTTGCCAATGGAATTAGCATTTTTATTTTTAAAATAAGATATTAGATAAGAAATAAGACAATGCAATTGTGTTTTCTTATTTTAAATGTAAATTCTATTGTTCCAGTGGCAAAATGTCTCTTGTACCTCCTCAATACAAGAACAAATGCACTTATTTTAAGAAAAAATGACAACTCTAGATTTAATTTTTTTCCAGTGTAATCATATTTTAAACTTGAGGAACTGGAAACAAAAATAAAAACTAATAAATTGAACTTTATTGATCTCAGAATGGAGAAATTAACTCTCTGCATTTAACCCATCCCAATGGGGAGCAGTGGGCTGCCACTTTGCGGCGCCCGGGATTTAGGGTCTCGCTCAGACACCCAGAGTGGCAGCCTGTAGGAGTGGGTTTCAAACTCACGACCTCAGGATTCCAAGCCCTATGCCCTAATCACCAGGCTGCCACAACACTATACTGAACAAAAATACCAAACAAAAATGATAGGCAGACTGACTCCACTTGTTTTACTTTGTTTTCATCATTCATGACGCCTGACCTGCTTTGATCAGGTGTGGGGAAAAGGCTGATCTCAGGCACATCCCAGGACTCTGTTCAAATTAATGGGCTGCATCCTCCAAGGACGCGGTCTACCTAGACTGGATCCTTCGAAGTCCTTGAAAATAAGGAGACTGGAAGAGTTTTGGCTGTAAATTCAAACAGGTCTACCCTTCGGATGCTATGTTGCTTAGCAACCGTGAAAGTTGACACACAAAGCAGGAAAAGAATGAAAACCAAAGTTTGCAAAACTGTCGATTTATTTAATTTTTATTATAAACAAAGACTACACTCACAAGAATCCAGAATGGAATAAAGGTTCCAACCACCGGGAGCAGGAACAAATCAAATCAAATGTAATGATAGAAACCTTAGTCAGTTAAATAACCTGCTGCTGTCATTCTGCACATCTCTGATGTTGCTGCTATTTTCAAATATCCATTACTGTAAAAATGTCCATAGCTTGGTTATGTATTCTCCAGTTTGATATTGTTAAAACACTTTAAAGAATTGTATTGTTTATATTTGAACTCTTCCCTATTATGTTATTCTTATACGTTTTTCTTAAGTCCACATTTGTGTGACCATTTTCAATAATCTTTCTGCTGCTGTAAAGTTGCCCATTGTGGGACAATAAAGAGAATTTCTATTCTATAAAAGGGGTAGAAATATAGAATTAAATCTAAACAATGTATGTATAAAGAATATATCTGCAAAATCTCTAATATTCAACAACAAAAAATACTTAGTTAAGCATATGGTGCAAAACAGCAATAAAAAGATAAAACTCCCATCAGATTTATAGTCCCCACCCTGCAGATATATTAGAATCTGTCCTTAAATTACAGCCAAACCCATTTACACAGTAACAGATAAAAACCTTTAGATAAACCAAACATTACCGCCTCATATCTGACTCAATAACCATTAAAACAACTATTTTCATTCATTTCAGACAAAACTATTCAGAGACTTGTATTATATTAAACTGAACTTCCAATTTTCACCACTGTTCGACGCCAAGTAACCTTTCCTATGATCACGGAGCAGCAGGCTTGCTTGGTCTCGCAATGAATCCTGGGTAAACCAAGGATACCGAGGATACATCAGACCCGTCCTTCAAATCGGGCAAAAAGAAGGACGCATTTTAAGGCCGCATAACGAGGAGTCTTTTTATTGAAAGAATTGTACAAACCACAAGGCAGCAAATCAGAAGGTGTTCCAATACAAAACAGAAGTGAGAGGCATAGATGCAGAACAGACAACAAAAAGACAAAAAAAAAAAAGGAATACATTGAAAGCATTGAAATTAAGGCAGTTACGAATTACAAGACTGCTAAATTATGTTCTACAATAATGTTAAGTTTTTTAGCAATAGGAGTCACCATTATTTTAAGGGCTTTTACATAAAGTAGAAACTCATTGAAAAAAAGCACAAAATTTAGGAGGCATTTTCTTACACTTGGACTTATGTATGTATGACTTTCCAAGAATTATGATAGTATTTATCAGAAGGGATGTTTTTTTACAGTCCAAGATTAGACCAAAAATAATGTCTTTCTGACAAAAAAACTCCAGCTGAGGAAAACTAGGTTGTAACCATATGAAAACATTTTGCCAAAAAACATCAGAGAAATTACAGAGAAAAAATACATGGTCAGTAGATTCAATATCAGTATTGCAGAAAGAACAACAATTGGTTTCAAACCCAAAATGCTGGTGTAAAAAGTCATTGGAGGGATATATATTATTGAACGTACGATAATGAATTTTTTTCGCTTTGGGGGGAATAGGAAGTTTCAAAAACTGTGTTCTCAAACAAGGCACACTATCTTTAGGAAAGAATTCTAAAATAGAATTCTTGTAAGATTGAAATGGAAATAAGATACGAGTGAATAAGTAACGAATAGTTTTATTTTGAATTGGAATCTCTCTGAAATCACAATCACCTATTAGGATTAGAGGAAGTTGAGGAAGGATAAGGTTAGTGGATGTTGTTAAAACACTTCTAATCTAGATCAAAATAGAGTGTGGAATAGCTTTGGTAATAAGCTTAAATGTTTTTAGATTAGTAAAATTACCATATTTAGTACAGAAGTCACTATAAGCTAACAGATGGCCACTATTATCTACAAGGTGAACTGGAGACCAAATACCTTTATCTAACCAATCCTTATAAAATACAGACTTGTTTCTAAAAGTAACATATCTATTATTCTAAATCGGGGTATTGTGAGGAGTAAAATTATGATTGTATAGAAGTTTCCAATATAAAAGGACTTGTTGGTGGAAGAGAGATAATTTGATGGGCAATTTTTGAATTAAGTAATCACATTTAAGTAAGAAATCAATGCCTCCCAGCATCTTAAAGATTTATCTGGGGATATGAAACCAGATGTTATTTGTGTTTAAAAGTGATTTTAACCAGTTAATTTTCAAAGTTCCATTCATGAACTCAAAATCAATGGCTTCTAACCCCCCATCTTCATATTTCTTAGTCAATAAAGTCTTTCCTCCAAATGTAGTTGAAATTAATTTGATTTATTCTTTTAATAGTTCTATTGGAAATTGCTAAAGAATATGCTGGGAAGATACATCTTGAAATACTTTCCATCTTAGTCAAAAAGACTCTACCTAGTAAACTAACATCACGCAGCAGCCACAAGTTGAGCTTAGATTGGCAATTATCTACTACTTTCTAAATATTTTCATTTTCTCTGTCAACATAGTTTCTGGTTGTAGTGATACCTAAATATTTCTAAGTAAATTTTATGGGTATGCTATAAGCTTCTGTTAGGTGAGGTTGTGTTTGATGAATAGGCATCAACTCACATTTATTTAAATTGAGCTTCAACCCTGAAGCTTTAGAAAATATGTGAGTTTTTTCCAGTATCTTTGGGACTTCTGACAACTGCTTCATAAAGATGGTAGTATCGTCAGCTAGCTGGCTAATAAGTAAAGGCATACCAAGAGCATCTAAAGGAGCAATATTAGAATGTTTTATAAAAATTGAAAGCATTTCCACAGCAATTAAAAAAGAAACGGGGAGATGGGGCAACCTTGTTTCACTCCGCGTTCTATAGTAAAACGAGGCGAGGTACCGCCTGGTAAGGAGACAGAACTATTTTGTGTCCTTATAAAGAGATTCATTAATATGTTGAAAATTATGGACCAAAGCCTAAAAATTTTAACCAGTTAAAGATAAACGGATGTTCAATGGAATCAAAAGCTTTATAGAAGTCGAGAAACAAAATAAAGCCATCATCTTTTATCAAATAGTTATAATCTAGGAGATCAAGTACTAAGCGAATATTATTGTGAATGGATCTTTTCTGGATAAAACCAGATCGGGATTCACTAATAATTTTATGCAAATTTGATTTTAGCCTGTTGGCATAAATTAGGGTAAGAATTTTGTAGTCAGTGTTTGCATAAGGAGGACTCTTGGAATCCGACCAGACCTCGGCGCCGCGCTATGACCTTATCGGCCTTTGAATCTGGCCTTCTAAGGACGCGTCCAATAAAACACCAGCAATGTTGGATACTGCACAGTGTAATATTTTCTCAATGGAGACGAATGTTCGTGTATTCATGTAAACTGTGCAATTGTTGAATAAAAAAAAAAAAAAAAAGGACGCGTCCAAGGATTTCTAACAGAGCATGCGGTCTGTCCCTCTGCTTGGTTTTTCAGTGTCACAGCTGAAGGTGAACTCAAACCTTTAAGAAAAAGTTACATTTTGGTTGAAAAAGCTTGCCTTATTTTTTAATTGGGTCCTAACAAAGTAGAAAAGATACCAACCCAATTTATTTTACTACCTGAAAAATAAATAAATAAAATATTCTATATCTATATATGTCTATAACAACTTTGAATTAGGAAGCCTTTAGCATATTTTGACAATGCGCTTCCATTGGTTGATTAGCTGTCAGTAGGTGTGGCTGGAGCTGAAACATCCTAAGCTGATTACTGTTGGATTTAATCAGCATTGATCCATGTTGCAGAAATTGGTTATAATCTTTCTAATCAACTGTGGCATGAAAATTCCTTGATGAACATAAATCAGGAGATACAATTAAACATAAGAGTAAAATTTCCATATAAGCTTAAGTGGATCAGTTCTGGAAAGTCAGATTGACATATAACTAAAAAAACCTAACAGTCCCAAATACAATTTTACAGAACTAAAAAGTATATTGAACTGTTAATACATGTGGCCTTTTTAACAAAAAACAAAAAAATATATATTTTCAAATCAAACTTAATTAGATTTGATTGGATTTTTCTTTTTAACTTAATAGTCTGAGTTAAAAAAAATCCCTCAAATAATTTCAGTTCAGCTATTTTATTAAGTTTTAGTGTGACCCAAAGATGTGAAAACGTTTATTTTTGGTAGGTGAGGCATAAAATGAGTCTAGTTTCAATATATTAGATGGTTCCAAAAGTGTGCAATGAGCCCCTCACTCAGCCACCATGACAGGATCAGGATGGAAACCCAAAAAAAAGAGGCAGTCTTGGTTCTCAACAGCATGGATGAGCGGCCATTTCAGCTCCAAGATGCAAACACTGCTACAAAATAACATTCACGTAAAGGTGGGAAAAACATACTTATACATTAAAATTACCTTTCATTTTGAAAGCTATGAAAATAATAATTTCTCTTCTATTTTGAAACAAAATTTGAGAAGTATTTTAGAAAAATAAGGGTAAATAAGTTTTCCCTTTTCATAGGATAAGATAAGTTTATTGATCTAACAGTGGAACAATTAACATCGGCTCCATAGGCAAAAGAAGAAAAAAAACCCCCGCTAAAACCACTATTATTACCATTTGTCTTTATCATTGCAAACATTTATTTTTGGTTTATAAAGGTAAAATATGCTTTTCTCAGCTCTGTATTTGAATTTATATTTGATACTAATTTAGGCAGACATTTTGATATTTCCTAATTGACAGAAAGCCGTAAAAATATCTTTATTATTAAGATGACTACATCATTCTAACATTTATTATGAACATAACACATCATATATGAGTATTTTTGACTCCGCCTTAACGGGGGAAAGAGAATCAAACTATGGTAAAAACAATTTAATTCTTTTGGCCAAATTTTTCACACATAAATGTCGATTTCAAAAAATTACCCAGTCGTTCAATATTTTTATAAGTGAGATATTTTTATTAAAAGAAGTACTAACCCATTCTAAAAACCCTAGAGCCCAATCAATGATGCAATATATTGAGAATTTACTTTAAATACAAGAGTCCTTTTGTGTTTTGTTTTTCTTCTTTTCTTTTTAATTACTTTGTTCTACAATCTGATAGTTTTTTTTTTCTAATTGTATATAGGTTCTCTGTATGATTCTATTTGTTATATTATACATACTCTGCTCAGCTTCTTAAGATAATTTACAATTTTGTATAATTGTTTTAATATGACTTGTAATATTTTGATTCTTCAATAAAAAAATAATAATAAAAAACAAATTGACTCCGCCTTTTCGGGTCACGTGAGTAGAGGGTTGTTCGGGGTGGGGTTATCGAGCGCTCCTTCTCCAGCAGCTGCAGCAGCTAGCTAGCTTCTGCTCCTCTATCGGGTTTGTTTATGGTTCTGTTCGATTCGGTGTCGGTGTCAGTAGGTTCTGGAAATATCAGACACTGTTCTAGCTGAATATATGAGGACTGGCAGTTAGATAGGAGGCTCGGTTCTGTTAACTGTGTAGTATTAGCCGGGGCAGCTAATCTAACGGTGTAATTGATCGAAGTTCTGCCGAACCGAACCCAGCCTGCTGGATGGACGAAGCGCTCCGGTGCTGAACGAACCGGACTAAAGGATGAGCTAACTTGTTAAAAACGAGTCCGAACAGCAGAACGAGTCCCTGCCTTCCCATGATCACCATGGAGCCCAGCCTCCAACCGAACCTGGAGCCCAGCCTCCAGCCGAACCTCCAGGAGGGCTCCTACAAAAGTGAGTACGTGCTGAACTGTGACCCAGTTGTGCTGAGCCGCTGATTTCCCTGTGACCTCTAACCTGCAGTGACGGAGGAGGACGTGAAGAGGCTGATCCAGTTCCGGGCCTCAAACGAGGTTCTGTTCACTGGGAAGAGGAACTCTGCTAAGATCGCCTGGAGGTGAGAAGCAGCCTCAGGGTTAGACCATGTTGGACCGGCTGAAGCTCCCAGGCTGGTTGGTTCTGGTTGGGTCAGAGTTCTGAGGTGTGTTTGGGTTGAAGAAGTTGACCTGATCCAGTTTCATTTGGTCCAGACTCTCCGAGGAAACATCTCAGCTGGCTTTGGTTCTGTGTTCCAGTTTAAGGTTTGGAAGGTTCCGGTCTTTGGTTCGGGTAAGGCAGGTTAAGTGTTCTGGGTTTCATGGACACTGAATGATGGACTGACCTGGACTCATCTGGACTTTATTGAACCTGATCAGCTGGTTCTGCTGTTTTTAACCTGAAGAACTGCAAACATACATCTGATGTTTGAGTATTAGGGCCAGGCTAGAGATTTATTTTATTTTCTATTCTGAGAATAAAGTTGTAACTTTACGAGAATGAAGTCGTAACATTACGAAATGGAAGTCATCATACAACGACATGTTTCAGAAATAAAGCTTGGAGCTCTGACCAGCATATAACGGCCGACCAGCTCCACCAATCAGCAACCTGAGTTCACTTTGACCTGCTGCTCAATTTGATGCTGCTGCTAAAACATTTCCTCATTTGTCAAACCAGAGCCAAAGCATAACTTCACATGATGCTCAACATTCCTCATTTTAGGGAAGAAAGTGCTTCTTGTAGGAGTTGTAATTAAATACAACTTGTTTGTCGTAATTTTAAGACATTGTTCTTAGAATTTTGTGACTATTCCCGTTGTGACTTCTTTCTCGTAATATCACAAATTTATTCTCATAATATTACGACTTTATTGTCGTTATATCACAACTTTTTTCTCGTAATTTTACGACTTTATTCTCATCTTACGACTTTATTCTTGTAATGTTACGACTTTATTCTCGTAATCTTACAACTTTATTCTCATAATGTTACGACTTTATTCTCGTAATCTTACAACTTTATTCTCGTAATGTTACGACTTTATTCTCGTAATGTTATGACTTTATTCTCGTAATCTTACGACTTTATTCTCGTAATCTTACGACTTTATTCTCGTAATGTTACGACTTTATTCTCGTAATCTTACGACTTTATTCTCGTAATGTTACGACTTTATTCTCGTAATCTTACGACTTTATTCTCGTAATGTTACGACTTTATTCTCGTAATCTTACAACTTTATTCTCGTAATCTTACAACTTTATTCTCGTAATGTTACAACTTTATTCTCGTAATGTTACGACTTTATTCTCGTAATGTTACGACTTTATTCTCGTAATGTTACGACTTTATTCTCGTAATCTTACGACTTTATTCTCGTAATGTTACGACTTTATTCACGTAATTTTGTGAATATTCTCGTTGGGACTTTATTCTCGTAATTTTACGACTTTATTCTCGAAATAGAAGAAAGAGAAAAATCTCTAGCGATGCCCTAATACTCCGTCACTCTTTTTGAACCTGGAGGAGCAGGAAGTAAAGCTTCCTGGAAGTCCAGGAAGCTCCTTCATCTCCATTAACATTGCTTCTCACTTCCTGCTGTCTTCCCTTCCTGTGACCCAGATGGTCCGACACAAAGTGATGATAACGATTTGTTATCATCGGTGCCGATGTTGATCCATCTTAAACGCATATCTGTTCATGAATGAAACCGGGCCGATATAAACAACAATGTGTGATTTAGGAAGAAGCATTTAGTTTTTTTGTTGATCATCGGTCGGTTTTGATGCTGAAGCAGGATTATGAAGGCTTGACTCCTGGATGTCTGCATTTATACATAATGATATAAAATAATTTAGTGTGTTTTGTCTTTAATTGGAAGCAAAAATGTAGCAAATTTGCAACAGCAGCTATAACAGTAAACGTATACTTAAAAGTCACACAGTAATAACACTGTAATACGCAGATTTTATCTGGAGGAAATAAGAACACGTCACATCTTTGACCTTCTAACAGCAAATAACATTTACCTTGGTGCAGATTGAATGGAATAGAAAATAAAAAAAAATCGGACCTTAGAAAAATGTACAAGAACAACATGAAGAGTTAAAAGATAAACAATAAAATACTGTACTGTAAAGTGCTTTAAAAATATAAAAACTGTGCACCAGGGGAATAAATAAAGAGCTATGGACATTTTTACAGTAAAGCAGGGATTTGCAAACCAGGTATAATGATGTACAGAGAGCTCAGTAAGAAAACTGACATTTACATCAGTTTTAATTTAATTCATAAAGATAATTGAAATAAACAATGCAAAACAACCGGTCTTTACTGAAGAAAAATCCTTCTTGAAGGCTGTTTTTTTTTATCTCTTTAGGACTTAGCATTAGCAAAACGGCCTCAATGAAGTTATTTTACATCCGATCATCTCAAAACATTGGATTTAGACAGAATTAAATAAGCAAGTGGGTGTTTTTATCTTAGCACCACTTTCTTTTTATAAAAAAAATAGCTAATTATTTTCTTACTGGTTTCACTTTTTTAGAGGCTCTTGTGTGAGTTAAAAATATGTCCGTCAGAGACCAGTCCTACTAGAAACAAGTGTTATCCGAAGGTTCCTTCGGTTGCACCGAATCAGTAAAAAACAGAATTGGGTGGAATGAACTGTGCATCCTAGCTGTTGACGCTCTGTGGTTTTCAAAAAAAATCTATGTTTTTTTGATTGTGTCCAAAGGGTAGGGAAGTATAGTAAATATAATTTATCAGCTAATGATGTTTGATATGGATATCAGCCCAAGTTTCATATCATTGCATTTCTCAGTGGTCCAGGATCCTATTGGATTCATGAGGAATCAGAGGGAATAACACTAACGGATGGTTTGCAGCTAAAGATTGACAGATTTTGGATAAAAATCACTTTCTTTTAAAAAAAAAAACTCTGCCACACATCAGATTCAATCCGTAATTTTAGGTTTATTCATGGGCATTCCAAAAAAAAGGAAATAAAAAAAACAATCCACTGGACTTTTTATCCAAGTTTGAAGATGTTTTGCTTCCCATCCAGGAAGCTTTCTCAATTCAAAATGTCAGGAATAGTGATGAGTTCGAGGTTTTATACAGCAGCCCAACAAAGCCTTGTTTTTATTTTGAAAACATGCAAATTGAAACAGATGAAACAGGCTCCACCCCTTTGGGAGGGAAGTCGTTTGGCTTCGTTTGTTAGCCCGCAATGCCGTTTCCTTTTTTTTTGGAATGACTATGACCTGGATGGCTGAGACTCTTCAACAGTTTATTCATGGGATTGTGGTCGTCGATGAAACTGGAAACCTTGAGTTTAATGATGGATATAAACTGATTACATATGAGTAAAAAACACAGAATCCAGAGTTCTTATTTTAAACCCTCCTGTTGAACATTTGCTCATTGGCTGCCTGGTCGCCTCCATCTGATGCTGCTTCCTGTTTCTATCCTCCCTCACATGCCGAGGCCCTAAACTCCACAATCTGGTGTCGTTTCTGTCGTTCCTCAGCACCATCCTGAAGGGTCTGGGTCTGGAAGGGAAGCTGACGGCCGACCAGATAGCCAAAAAATGGGACAACCTGCGGACCAAATACAAGGTGGGTGGAAACAGAATGATGGCGCCCAGAAGTTCAAAACCTTTCAAATTCCTGGACATTAAAAGTCGGGGATTCCCGCTGAGTCAATGAAGGTTTTCCCACAACATTGTGTCTCCAACCAGAGAGGTTTTACCTCCTTTGTCATCTAGTCCAAGGAATAAACTACAAACTCAGACTTTTAGCACAAAGAGAAGAAAAACTTAAAGGTGAAGTTGAATGGTGACAAACTGGTGTCTGACCAGTCACCGTTTTAAATCGACTAAAGCCCAGAACACAACAAATCCCATCAAAATCTATTAACTCTGATTGTGGTGGGGCCTACTAAACATTAGCCAATCCACTTTGCCTAATGTTGAGAGTGGATTGGCTACAAACATTCTGCGTACATGCCGCAATGATGTTATTTATGTGGGCTCCAAATGTAACTCATACGCTTCTTGGCTAGCAGTGGGAGTGCAGGTGGTTCAGTTATTAGCGCACGACCCATGTACCATCGTACAGGTTCGAATCCAGCCTGTGGTCCTTTGCCGCATGTCTCTCCTCCTCTCTCATACTCTCTTTCCTTTTAGCCTACTGTCCAAGAAACGAGCCACTAGTGGCGTAAAAAAAAAAAAGAAAAAAAAAAAAGCAATTTGTTCACTCTTGTGTAAACTGGAGCATCAATGGCAGAAAAAGGACCTGACAAACCTAACTAGAAAAAAAGGCCTCTTTTGAAGCTAGGGTAAGTAGCAAGACGGTTAGCATTAGCTATAAGAATTTAACTTTTCTGATGGTAAAAAACATTTTCTCCTCATGGAATGTTTTTATTACAAATATGCTTGATTGCTTTTTATCGGTAGACCCTTATGGACAAATGGAATATAAATCTCCTTCACGCCGTTTGGAGAATGACCAGCGGGGTTCAGGCAGCTGTGCCACCAGGTTTTGGTCCGTCTGAACCGGGTCTGCAGAGGTTCTTTTTTTAGATGTTGAAATCGGTCGGAGTTTCTTCCTGAACCAGTTTGATGTTCAGCGTTCTGGATCAGTCTGGAGGATTAGTGGAGATTTCCAGACGTTGTTTTCTCTGCCTCTGTCTGATGGGGAGGGGAAGCTGCGTCACCACTTCCTGCCTTTCTTTCTTCCTCGTGTCCTGTGATCTTCTCTCCTTTCCTTTATCACTCATGTCCTTTAGGTTCTTGCTCCCCCCCTCCCTCCTTGTGACCTTCCTTTGTTTCCTTCTCTCCTTTTGGTTCGTTCTACCTCCAGCCCTGCTCTACTTCCTCATTTCCTGTCTTTCTTCCATCTTTTCTCCTGTAATTTCCTGCTTCTTTTTTCTGCCTTATCTCAGTTCTGTCCTTCCTGTCTTTCCTTCCTCATGTCAGCTCTTCCTGAAACATGTGCTGGTGAGTCCAGGTTTTGGCCGGAGTAGAAAACATCCCTCCCCTCTCAGGAACACTGAAATGGCTCATCTATAAAAGTGGAATATTTCCCGCCGCTTGTTTCAGAAGCTAAACGGGTTATTTTATAGATCTGTTTCATTTAGAGTGAAATATTGATCCATTGATTAGGTGAACAAAACCCAAAATCAGGGTCTCTGGAAATGTTTTCTTCTGAGGAGTTTGATGGCCAATAAATCCTGTTGATCCAGTCCAGCCTGTGGTTCTGATGAGGTCCAATTAAAGCCCAGGCTGCTCTAATCACAGCCTCTTTAATGTTGGTTCTGGTGTCTCTCATTTTCCTCTTGAGCTGATTTTGCTGATCATTCCTGAAAAAGAATGAGGGTCATTGGACCAGCCTTTGGTTTAAATCCTACCAACAATAAAACCAACATCTGAAGGTTTCTAGAATGTTCTAGTAGACTGCTGCAATGACTGAGGATTCCAGAAAACCCAGACGACCAGAACCGGCAGATCTCACGGCACAAAACCATCTTTAACCCTTTATTGCTCCAAGCAGGGTCGATCTCCAGATGAAACCCACACTTTACTTTCATCTGAAAACAGAACCGGACTGTCCTCAGTGGTCCGGTTCTTCCTGCTTTTGGCTAGGAATATTTCATATGGCGTACATCTTGGTTTATCACATCTTTAAAGCTGAAATATACTAAAAAAACATTTTCCTCTGTCAATATGCTCTATCCAGAACTCCTCAAGGTGAAGAGTTTTAGTTTCACTGGTTCGATTTCGTAAAAATTGAACCAGTGAACCATTGCTATTTGATTATTAATCGATTCAACAACAAAAAAATGGATAATCGATTTGCAAAATAATCGTAATTTGCAGCCCTAGATGATTATTCAAGATTAATAGGTGTCTTACACAGAAATATACGGTGGAATAAAATGGTAGGTTTACCTGATGCACACAGAGAGATGTGAGTGGCTGGGTTTAATACCATATATAAAAAGTGTAATTTCAGTAAATAAAAGTAGATAATAAAATAAAAGTTAAAGGTTTGGACATTTTAAGTTAATTTAGGCGTTAATAAACAGTTTCAGTGGAGTGATGACAGCACCCTTCATCAGCAGCTCTGTGTCCGTCTCCCTGCCAGCTCCTAGATCAGCTTCTCTGATTGGTTGATAAGGTATGCCAAGCAACAAAATATTCTATTTTAATCTATTTTTCCAAATCCAGCATCTGCTGCTTGTGAAATTTTGAATATTTGAGGAAAGTTTCTCGGGAAAACATTCCAAAAACAGGGCGTACTATTTGTCATTTCTTTAGTAAGCTAGCATTTTTAGCTAAAAGGCTGCAGTTCTTTCCTCCTCAGGCCCAGTGACACGGTTCTGACGTTGCTGGAGGAATACTCATCAGTAGCCCAGGCCTGGTGCTCAGCCCATGAACTGTCGCTCCTTTTTCCACCACATTTCTTCCTTCCAATCAGTTTTCTGTGAACATCCAGCCTCTTCATTCCTGCCCCAGTCTGCTCGCTCCTGCAATCTAGAAACTAGATGTAACTAAACATCAGATGTTAATATCGTCCCAGTTTTACTTATCGAACCAATATGATTAAAATAATCAAATTAATGTTAATGCTGATCGATGGTTTGTCACCATTAATGAAGGTGTCATCTACTTATTTCATGGGACAGGATATATTGTGGCTCTGTATATATGACAGGATTACATCACAATGATTGTGAAAACCATCTCCTGACCCCTGCTTTAGATAAATAGGCAGCTTTGCACTAGAAACTTAATGTATTGCTTTTTCCAGTAGGTGAATAGACGGCTCCCATCTGGGCTTCATGTTTCTATGAATCCAAAGGAAGAAACACCTTTCAGTCATCAGTTTATTAGCTGTTCGTGTCGTCGTCACTAAGCTATGCGGTAAAATTACATATTTATTGTTGATCTAATGTCTTTCAAGGTTTCACTCGCAGATCAGTCTGGAGACTCTCCGTTAAAGAAAATTTGGAGCCGTTCACCAAACGAACGCCCAATCAGCGTTGGCTTTGAGGCGGGTTGAGGTGTGACGCAACGAGAAGCGCGACAGTTCAGTCTAAAGAACATGGCGGCTTCAGCCAATGAAACTAGCGTTAGCGTGGCTATCGAGCAAGTTTTATCAGAATTACAGCGTATTTCTTCACTGAAAGAAGAGCAAAACACTGCTCTGGAGGCTTTTCTCAGAGGAAAAGATGTTTTTGCTCTTCTCCCGACTGGTTTCAGCAAGAGTTTGATCTATTAATTGGCTCCTCTTCGTCGTCGCTCTGTTAGTACGTCATATGCTTCGTTGATCTGATTGGTTTATTTGGCCCGTCTATCACCAACATAGGCCAATCAGCTAACCAGTATTTTTGCCCCTTCCCAAAATTACTTCA
Source organism: Cyprinodon tularosa (assembly GCF_016077235.1). Taxonomy (NCBI): domain Eukaryota; kingdom Metazoa; phylum Chordata; class Actinopteri; order Cyprinodontiformes; family Cyprinodontidae; genus Cyprinodon; species Cyprinodon tularosa. Next base: position 682,192 of record NW_024038609.1, read on the forward strand.
ACGGAAGGTTTCCAGATGGATATGCGGAGCAAATCCACCTGGCGGAGTCAGGTTAATGTCTTGCAGCCCTTTATGGAAGAATGTAAACCGAATATTAATGCAGAGACCTCCCACTTCTAACCAGACCTCTGGATTATTTAATCCAGCCTGCAGTAAATATTTCTACCCGGAGCCTGTTGGAGTCACCGTGTTCCTCTTTCAGGACCTGAAGCAGCCCTACCAGGGCCAGGAGCAGCTGGGGGCCGTGGTGGAGTCCTGGCCCTGGTTCCACATCATGGATGAAGCCATGCAGGGCCGCCTGTTTAACAGCAGCCTGGTTCTGTGTCCGGACAGTCCCGGCAGCGCAGCCCAACACCCCGACTGTCAGCCCTGTCAGAACCAGGAGAACACGGACATCCTGGAGTTCCTCATCAAGACGGAGATGGATGAGACGGTGGCAGGAGAGCCGGAGGGGGAAGACGAGCCGGTGAACGAGCCCCCGCCCTGCGGAGGCATCCCCATGGGATGGAGGAGGATTACGGAGTGCACGTACAAAAGTAGGTGGTCCTACCTGAAACCAGAGGGTGCTTCCTGATCTTCCCTCTGTGTGTGTCCCTGCTGGCCTGAAATGACCCCTGTTGTGTTCCACAGTGAGCGAGGCAGAGACGGAGCAGATGATCAAACTGCGGGCTGCGAACGAAGGCCTGTTCACAGGCAGGAAGCACTCGGCCAAACCAGCCTGGAGGTGAGGCTCCCTTCAGAAACCATCGGAGGAGACTCTGAACCATTTCAGCAGCTCTTCACAGTTTAAACTCATCTGAGTTCAGCAGAAGTTCAAGGAGATCAGAGGAAGTTTTTATTCTTTGGGTAAATCAGAAGGACTTCACCTGAATGCTTGAATATATCAGAGATCAGGCTTGATCTGCAGATACTGAGATCTTTTTTTCAAAAGAAGCAATAAATCAAGCAACTTTTCCTGCATTGTTAGAGAATCAAATTTAAATAGTTTATTTGGCCACTCCCCCCTTTGCCCTTCAGATCAGACAGGTGATCAGTTTGAGCAGCTTGTCATGCAGCAGCAGGCAGCTCCTGCAGTCACTCTCTCTGTTTCTACACTGAAAATGAGTCAAAGAGGCACAAAGCTTCCTCTGATCCTCCTCAAATAACAAGCAGGATGTTACTCTACCTGAGAATCAGAAAATGTTCTGATGAGGGGGGGATGCAGAAATCTATTAGATCTTAAGGGTTGATGAGTTTTGATTGCTTTTATTATTGTAACAGTGGATTACTGATGCTTAAAGGAAAAGTCTGGTCAGCCAGGAATAATCAATGGATCCTTATTTATACCTAAAACTAATATGTTTGCAGCCATTTTTTCCCAAATATAGTAACATCTCACTCCTGACATCTTCCAGTAGTGACGTCACGGTGTGGTGAGCCTAGCGCCATTCTCCCCGCTTTACAAGCAAAATCACTGGGAACTACCAGACACATCTGCAATCAACAACAGTTATTGAAGATTTCAAGAGAACTTCACCATTGAAATTCACCAGAGCTATAGTGAAACTGACAATGCCCGCCTGCATGGCAGTTGGAATACAATGGGTGAAAGTGAAGAAAAAAAAGTTATTTCACCTTTCTGATTCATGATCCACAGATGGGTTCATTAAGTGGCGCAGTGGGTAGCACTACTGCTTTGCAGCAAGAAGGTTCTGGGTTTGATTCCCTGCCCAAGGTCTTTCTGCATGTAGTTTGCCTGTTCTCCCTGTGCATGCGTAGGTACTCTCCGGGTACTCTGGCTTCCTCCCACAGTCCAGGTCAGGTTAATTTGGTTCCTCTAAATTCTCCTTAGGTGTGAGTGTGTGCGTGAATGGTTGTTTGTTCTGTGATGCCCTGTTGCCCTGCGATGGACTGGCAACCTGTCCAGGGTGTTCCCCGCCTCTTGCCCGCACACAGCTGGAGATGGGCACCAGCACCGACCCTCGCTTGGGATAAACTTGACCGAGAATGGATTCGGCCAACATTGGAAAGAAGAATGTTTTTTAAGATGACTTGTATAATAGCGAGTTGTGACAAACACCAGATCAGCATTGGGACTTTCTCACACACCGTGACGTCACAAACCTGTAGGTGGCAGTAGTGTTCTCTGACAAACATGGATGCCTCCTGTACATTCAAATAAAAATTACTCTTAATGAAAAAAACTCATTGTTTATTGAACAGTATGTTATAATTTTATAATTAAAGTAATTATAGAGTGAATTCTGAATATGAGCAGACTTTTCCTTTAAACACGGGTCAGACCTGAGGTCAGGTCTGCTGACCACAGCTCTGTAAAGCAGCAGCTTCTGTTTTTCGCTCTGCAGAGCCATCCTGTATGAGCTGGGCCTGCAGGGGAGACTGACCACAGAACAGCTGGCCAAGAAGTGGGACAACCTGAAGAGGAGGTACAAGGTAGGTCAACGGCCTCTGATGCTGAGGAGTTTAAACCTCACAAAGACCAAACTCCTGATCGGAGGGAAGAGAAGCACCTGCTACCTAAACTTAGCGACACTTGACTTGTTTTCTATATTAAAATGTCTGTACTGGAATCAGGGGAAACATCTTCTTACCTGAACATTAAACTGTTTTATGACCTGGAAAGTTAATGCTCCACAGGTTAATTTATTTTGGTGAAAACATGTCAGTAAATCTCATATAACGGTTTTCTGTTGGTTCATGTAACTGAATATGAACCGTAGTTTTATCGCCTTTTTAAAATGAGGTCCAGGCACAATTTTTATTTTTATTTTTTACAGATCAATACAAAAAGAATATTATCGGAGACAAATGAAAACAACAAGAATAATGATAATAAAGAGATTCTGTACATGAAATTAATATTCTTCACATTTCAGCAAACATGGTACACTTGGTACAATAATATACAGAAATTTAGTGACATAAAATACATAAAAAAACATACAAAGCACCCACACAGTTCAAACAGATTTCCATGTTATTTTTTCCCCCTCTTCTTCCTTCATTATGAACCCTTTAGTTTAAAAATGATTTAAAAATGTCAGTTTTCAGTTATATTGAAGCAGTCATTTTTTTTTTTAATCAAATTAATCTGTTTTAGTCTCTGTTTCCATTCAGTTACAGTTGGAGATTTCACCTTCTTCCCATTAACAGTAATGTTTTTTTTTTTGCAATGAGTAGTAATACTCGTAGGATATATCTTTGGTCAGCATTGAACAAATCAACAGATAATACACCCAGTAAGTAAAACGCCTCCAGACATATTTCTATAGATAGAAATACACCTGCTGGTTTATTGAAGGTTAAAAGATACGGAAGCGTATTTCATTCACCAAAGAAAAAAAATTACACAGCTGATCTCATCTTTTCTCATAATTACGAGATACGATCTCATATTTACGAGATCAGTATCTTGTTATTATGAGACCTTTTCTCATAATTAAGAGATACGATCCAATTACAGAATACGTTCCCATAATTATGAGATAAGTTGTCTGATTTTTTTTTTTTCTTTACTGAATCAATACGCTTCCGTATAAAAAGATAGTTGACATCATTTTACTTATTGGTGGATTAGCTTCAAACAGGATCAATACTGGGAGCTCGATCTCTACCATCGGCTCATTTGCACCCGATGAACCATAAATGGATCCGGTTCATTAAATGAGCTTTAGGAATCGTTTCGGAAAAGGCTCGATTTGAGCTATGGAAGCCCAAGTGGCTCATTGTTTGAAAGAAATCCTGAATTCTCAAAACAATGTCCTCATAAACAGAAAAATTTATTAATCCATAAAACCGATCAATGAATTGATCTGTGTCAACACATAACCTAAAAGATTACATACTGAAGCTCCGCCTCCATGTAGGCGGGGCTTTAGTGTTGAAGAACAATGAATGATTTTCAGAGTTTGTCTAATTTGGTTGTAATTTCCTGGAAGATTTTTGATTTAATGTTACTTGATGTCACCTGTTAAAAAAACCAAAGTGGAAACCCACAACGAGAACCAACAGCTTTCCCATTTAAGTGACCTTTGACCCAAAAAACAGCGGTAGCTAAAGCCCAATGAATGTTTTCCTGTTTTGGTTTAAGAACAGGTAGATCACTTCCTTTTCCAGAGGTGATTAAATTAGCCTCAGTCTGTCAATTTTTCATGTAGAACAGAACCGTATACAGAACCTCCTCATCGATTTAGGATCCTGGTCCAAATGGAGGGAAACATCTGATTCTTCAGTCCCAGTTCGGATGAAGATGCTTTGCTTTGAGATACTGATTGATTCGTGCAAATGTCTGAAGTGGCTGATTATGGCTACAGGAGGTTTATTAGAGTCTCAGAAAATGATAACCTGCCTTCTTCAGGAGCTGAAGTTTCCGCCCCGCGGTGTGGAAACTAACCCGAGTTCCTGGCCCTGGTTCTACCGGATGAACGACGCCATAGAGGGCCGACTGGCCAACGCCGCGCCCGTCCTCGCTCCCATCGTGGAGGACGGAGACGAGGAGTGTGAGCCTCTGCTGCAGACGCCCAGAAAACGGGCCCGGCGGAGCCGCGGGGGGATGGCAGAGTTCCTGACGGAGTCCGAGATGGATCTGTTGGTGGATAACGAGGAGAAGAACGGGACGTCGGCTGTGGGAGATCTGCACCGGGGCGGCGAGTTCACCTACAAACGTAAGGAAGAGCAGAAACCAGGCGGGGCTTTTTATCAGGTTGTGTTTCTATGGATGGGTTCACTCAGATGACTGTTTCTGTACTGGCCAAACCGGGAATGTCCACAGTAACGGAGGAAGACACCAGACGGCTGATTGAGCTGCGAGCTGCTAACGAGGCTCTGTTCACCGGCAAGAGGAACACGGCCAAACCCGCCTGGAGGTCAGCAGGCTTCCTGTTGAACTTCACAGAGTGGTAGTCCCAGATCCTCCGGTCTAACGTTTTCTATCTGGGTTCTGGTTCTGGTTCTGTTTCAGGGGAATTGTGAGGGCGATGGGTCTGACTGGGAAGATAACACCAGACCAGGTGGCCAAGAAGTGGGACAACCTGAAGACCAAATTCAAGGTTTGTTCTCCGCTCTGATGAAGCATCTTCACATACACTGATATTTATTAAACTGTATCATTGATGAAATATAAAATACAAACAAAAGAGCTCACAAACTGCGTGATTAAAACCTAAATAAGGTCATTAAAACTAATGAAAGGAAATGTTTAAAATATCTTCAATAAAGACAAGTTTTAACATGAATTTAAACAGAAGTTTTGACCTAGTGCTTAGAGCAGTGTGCTTGTGCTCTGAGAAGGTGGCAAGTACCCGGTTCCATCCCCACAGCCTGCACTCTGGGTCCCTGAGCAAGACCCTTAACCCCACACTGCTCCCTTGGCGCCACACAATGGCAGCCCACTGCTTCCCAATGGGATGGGTTAAATGGCAGAGATTTCAGACATTTTGGGACAATAAAGGGATTTACATTTAGCTTATTTGGTTCTATAGCGGCTCCAACAACTCGGTTATATAGGTAGGAGCCTGAATCATGAAAGACCTGAAGGTTAAGTGTCACATTTTCTGAGATTTTATAAATCTATACACCAGGAGCTCAATCTGGTTTCACTAATATTTTCTGAAAGATTACCGTCCTGCTCTTGTATTATCTGTTATTTTTGTGTTTAAGGCTTTGTTTTTACTCAGTTTGTTAGTAAATAAATTGGTATATATAGTAAAAAAAAATATAGATATCATAAATATCAGCTGGTTCTCAATGCGCCAAACTGTCCCTTTATCAACAGTCACTGCAGGGTGTCTGGGCTCCACTAAGTAGTGGCCATGCAGCTCTCTGGTAGTTCTGTGGTACTGCCAGCAGATGGCACCACACCCGTTATGTCTGCTTATTGTATTAGCTTCTATTTAGCCCCATAAAGGATGATCTAATTCTATTAGGATGAAGGTTTGCTGTGGGTAGCCGTATTTAATCAGGATCAAATATATTTTGGTAGTTTTAAAGTCTGGATATTATTGTGGAATCTTAAATGATTTGGCAACAAAGGCAAAGACTTTGTAATTAATTCAGGTGAGCTTCTCTGTTTTTTTTTGTAATGAAAAATTATTTTTGATAAACTTGAGAGCAAAAAAGAGCATTTTTGTTAATTAATTTAAAAAGTGTTGCACTAGAACAGCAAAGGAAATTGAGGCATGAACTTCCATCTCCACTTCCTGTTTTAAAACGAAAGTTACGTATGTAACTACGGTTCTATGAATCCCGGATGACCGCCAGAGGGCGGTGCTGAAAGCACTGAATGTTCCCTTCGGGCATGCGCAGTTCGAGTAATTATACCAACAGAGTCACACCTGTGACACCGGATGACCACTCAGAAGCTATATAGCCTGGTGTCATCCTTTGCTCTGCTCCTACAGAATCTTCTCGCAAAAGCAAGGATTCTGAGTGACAGAGAAGCTCTGGCGGTCATCCGGGATTCATAGAACCGTAGTTACATACGTAACTTTCGTTCTATTTCATCCCTACTGACCGCCAGAGGGCGGTGCTGAAAGCACTGAATGACTAATGCCAACGATGTCACAAGGAATCCTGAGCACATACCTCACAGAGGAGGCCCAGCAGAACCTTGTAAAAGGACCTGACCCAGGGGATGAGGGGCAGCCACATTGACACTGTAGAACCTGGTGAAGGTGGTTGGGGAAGCCCATGAAGCAGCAGCACATATAGCTTCCAGCGGAACCCCTCTCAAAGCAGCCCAGGAAGCGGTGACGCTCCTGGTGGAATGTGCTCTCACACCGACTGGCAGGAAGCAGTGACCTGCAGCGTAGGCGTGGCAGATGACACTCACAATCCAATGGGACAGACGCTGTTTAGAAAGAGGACAGCCTAACCTTGGACCCCCATAGCATAGGAAAAGCTGGTCCGAGCATCTCAGATTGGCGGTGGCTGCAATGTATGCCTCCAACGCTCTTACTGGGCACAACAACTCAGACTCATTCTCAGTTGTACCAGATTGAGGCTGAAACCGAGCCAGCCGCAATGGCTGGTTACGGTGAAAAGGAGACAACACCTTAGGCACAAACGCAGTATTAGGCCACAGGGTAACACCAGAGCCATCTGGATTCCACCTGATACACCTAGGGCTGACAGAGCATGTAGCTCGCTGACCCTCTTAGCTGAGACGATAGCCATCAGGAAAGCAGTCTTGCAGGAAAGCCACTTGAGTTCTGCTTGTGCCAAAGGCTCGAATGGAGGGTGGCACAGAGCTGTGAGAACCAACGGCAGATCCCAATCTGGGGCTCGTGGGGCTGGCTGCTGGCACAACCTACGAGCACCACGCAGAAAAAGTGAAACCAGTTCATGGCGCCCCACTGTACGGTTGTCAACAGTTCGGTGAAGACATGAAATTGCTGCAACATACACTTTAAGGGTCGAAGGAGAGCGGCCCTTATCAAGGAGAGACTGGAGGAACTCCAAAATAGTGGGCACCGAGCAGGAAACTGGGTTCTCATTGTGGGCAGAGCACCACTGAGAAAAGAGGCGCCATCTGTTAGCATACTGCAGCCGAGTGGAGGAAGCCCTAGCACTCAATACGGTGTGTCTCACAGTGTCTGAACACCCAGTCAGCCTCCCAGGGGCCATGCCCACAGCTGGAGACGTTGAGGGTTGGGGTGCCATATCTGTCCCCCCAACTGAGACAGCAGATCCCTCCTTGCTGGAAGACGCCATGGAGTACCGTGACATAGACTCCAAAGCAGCGGGAACCACGGCCGCGCTGGCCAGAACGGAGCTACCAGCAACACTCTGTGGCCCTGCTCGAGAACCCTCCGTAGAGTCGGCCAAATCAGTGACAGGGGTGGAAAGGCATACAGGAGAACCTGCGGCCATGGATGAGCCAGTGCATCCTGGCCCAGTGCGCCCGCCATCCCGGTTAGGGAATACCAGAGGGGGCAATGGGTCGACTCCTCTGTGGCGAACAGATCTACCTCTGCCTGCCCAAAGAGGTTCCAGATTATGCGCACTGCGTCGCGGTGAAGAGACCACTCTCCCGGAGCAGGTGCCTGGCGGGATAGAGAGTCCGCAACCTGGTTCTGCCGTCCTGGCAGATACGCTGCGCGCAGGGTACACAGACGGGGAAACGCCCATTCCAGGAGATCCCTCGACACCTTCAAGAGACGTGCTGACCTGGTGCCACCTTGGTGGTTTATATGATAAACAACAGAGGTGTTGTCTGTCCGAATCAGCACGTGCCTTCCCTCTAGGTGGGGCAGAAGGCACCTGAGGGCCATGTGCACAGCCCGCAGCTCCAGCACATTTATGTGTTCGGTGCGCTCCCTTGGGTCCCAGAGACCCCGAACAGCTCTGTGTTGCCACACGGCACCCCAGCCCATGAGGCTGGCATCCGTGGTGACCACCTCCCTTCGACACACTACTAGCCCCATTGGAACACCACTGGACAAAAGGGTCCCGTCTCGCCAAGGAGCTAGGGCATGGAGGCAGCTCCTGGTCACCATTAGCCTGCGATGCCTGTGCAGCCTGGCGTCTAGGCGAAAGCTGTTGAGCCATCGCTGCAAAGGACGCAGAAGGAGCAGCCCTAAGGGCACGACACGAGTGACTGATGTCAGTTTGCCCAGCATTCGCAGGAAGATGATGTAGGGAAACTCCCTGCCCAGTCTGAATTGACGGACAAGCTGGAGTATGTCGTCCACCCTGTGAACAGATGGACGGGCCATCATGGTAGCAGAGTCCAGATGCATCCCAAGAAAGGTGGTTGTCTGAGATGGAACAAGACAACTCTTTGCCAAGTTGACTTTGAGGCCTAACAGTGACACATGAAGTAGAAGCTGGGACGTATCCCGAGAGGCAGCTACCTGAGAGGGAGCACAAAGAAGCCAATCGTCCAGGTATGGCAGAATCCTGACTCCGGAGGCCTGTAGAGGAGAGAGGGCTGCTTAACACCCTCGGGGAAAGGGAGAGCCCGAATGGGAGCACCCGGAATTGCCAATGGCACCCCCGATAGGCGAACCTGAGAAAACGGCGATGTTCTGCCGCAATAGGCACGTGAAAGTAGGCGTCTGTCAGATCTACTGATGTAAACCAATCTCCCGCCACAATGGTCTGAAGGACCTCTGTTATGGTGAGCATGTGGAAGGGAAGGACCTTCAGGTACCGATTCAGTCCCCTTAGATCTAAAATGGGGCGAAAACCGCCGGTCTTCTTGGCCACAAGGAAGTATGTGGAGTAGTAGCCTCTGGGTTGCCGCAGAGGATCTACAGACTCGATTGCCCCCTTGCCCAGGAGGGCGGAAAGCTCCTGGTCTAGTGCCTGAGATTTCACCGGGTCTGTGATGACAGTCATCTGAAAAAGTCGTCTGAAAAAAGCACTGCCGGAGCTGGATGCCTCTCCTTGTGGGAGTTCCAGCTGCAGCTGCTTCAGGGCCATAGACATGACCTCCCGCATGGAACCGTCACCGGCCTCTCCAACCTTACTCTGAGATGAAAATGAACCAGCCTCAGAGGCTTGAGAGGACCCTGCCTCCTCCTCATCTCTAAAATGAGAAGCGGAAGCAGCCAGAGAGATAACGTCATCCTCTACAACCAGCTCGGGCATTGGTGGGGAAGAGAGCCCAACCACTGGGAGCGAGGGATCAGATTGCCGTGTCTGCAACAAGGACTTCATCTCTGCCAGCTCTGCTGACAACTGCTCCACCCTTGTGGACAGGCCCTGGTCAGGTTTGGCCCGCTTCCTCCGGGGGAGGGGCACAGATGCTGTGGTCCCACCACGGCGCTTAGAACGCTTGGGGGGAACCACCTGCCCTGAGGGCGGAAGGTCCGAGCCCTCCTGGGGGCACAACTGGGCCAACCGGGCCACCCTCACTGCATGGGGCATAAAGCTGCAGTTCATACAGGGGTTCTCAGACAGCGCCTCCAAAAGGTGCTCATGTCCAAGGCAGGTAGGGCACAGGTCGTGGCCATCCTCTGCCTGCAGGGCAGCCCCACAATCCATGCAGCTGTGAGAGCCATCCATGTCGAAGGCCGACAAGGCTTAAAGAACAGAAAGTTATCGAAAATCGGGAGAGGGGGCGCAAACGCAGCCGTCACCAATTACAGCAGAGAAACGAAAGAGGCTGCGAGCACAAGGCAGCCGATATTGGGAGAGGGGGCGAGAACCGCTACCGTCACCAGGTATAAAACCAATAAACCAAAAAAGCTAACAACGTTAGCTGTATGGAAACTTAAGTTGGGAGTAGGAGCGAACAACGCTGCCGTCACCAATTATAGCGGATAAAACAAGAGAGGCTGCGGACACAAGGCGGCCGATACTGGGAGAGGGGGCGAGAACCGCTACCGTCGCCAGGTATAAAAGCAATAAACAAAAAAAGCTAACAACGTTAGCTGTATGGCAACTTAAGTTGGGAGTAGGAGCGATAAACGCTGCCGTCACCAATTAAGAGAGCAGACCAACGAAAAGGCTGCAAAAAAGGTTGATATTGGGAGAGGGGGCGAAAACGCTGCCGTCACCATTTATAACTAAGCAGACCGATGAAGAAGGCTGCAAACAAACCAAAAAAGGCTAACAACTTTAGCCGTCTCCAACTTCGGCTAACGAAGTAGACCACACTTGGTTGGGAGAGGGGGCGAAAAACGCGGCCGTCAGTAATTATAGCAGCGCAGACCGGTGAAAAAAAGGATGCAAAAGTAGGGAATATACTGGGAGAGGGGGCGAAAACCGCTGCCGTCACCAGGTATAACACCAACAAACTAAAGAACCTAACTACGTTAGCTGTATATAACTTCGGCAGTGAAGTTATTCACACTGGGAGTAGGGGCGAAAACGCTGCCGTCACCAGTTCGAAACAAAACAGCACGAAGCTGTAGGTAAAAAGCTAAAGTCGTGAGCCGGGAGAGGGGGCGCGGACGCTACCATCACCAGCAAACAACTCACTTACCTTCCGTAATCCTCAGAATCGACCCGTTGCAGCCCTGGGAGGGCGGAGAATAACCGCAACTCCGGTCAAGAGACAGGGGCTTCAGACAACGGGGAAGTTAGCGAACCGCTTGCGAGAAGAAAAAAGGAGCAGAGCAAAGGATGACACCAGGCTATATAGCTTCTGAGTGGTCATCCGGTGTCACAGGTGTGACTCTGTTGGTATAATTACTCGAACTGCGCATGCCCGAAGGGAACATTCAGTGCTTTCAGCACCGCCCTCTGGCGGTCAGTAGGGATGAAATAGAACCATTGTCCTTAGTTCAGATCTCTGTCAAATTATTATAAAGGTTTTCAGTTAAGTTGCTTTGAATGACCTTCATTTAGTAGAAAACGGCTACATTTCTCAGGTTGGGCTCAGCGGTTGGATGAGACCAAACCAGAATCAAGACACTTTTCTTTTTTTAATATTTCATTGTTTCTGTTTAAACACTAAAGTAATTCAGATGCCTGAAGGAGAAGAACAGCTGAATATCATCTGCAGAAAAACAAACAACAAACAAAGAAGGGGCCCAAGCTACAGCCTTGTCTTACACCTAGTAATTGGTTGGCTGTTCAAATCCCTCAGAAAACATGACTGCATCTTAGTGTAGATATGAACTTCCTGTGTTTTTTATTAATCCCAGACCGTCTGAAAGTCTGTTGGTCTGTAGATCATACATGATCTTGTGAATCAGACTGTCGTGCTCTTTAAACCACTCAGTGTTTGTCTCCGGGTTAAAATCTGTCTCCTCTCTGAAGGACCTGAAGTTTCCTCCTCGGGGGATGGAGGCTCTGTCCAACCCGGCCTCCTGGCCCTGGTTCCAGCTGATGAGCGACGCTCTGGAGGGACGGCTGGCGGATAAAGCTCCCAAAGTGACGCCGGTTTGGTCCAGCGAGGAGGATAACGTCTTCGGGTCGTCCCCACCCCCCGACAGAGACTGTCTGATGGGGGAGCGGAGCGGCGTGTCGGAGCTGGAGAACATGGTGGGCGGAGACAGCGGCGAGGCTGACGGCACCATCACCTACATCGACGCCAGCGGAGAGGAGTGCACCACGCCCTCAGAGCTGTCCTATAAAAGTAAGAGCTGAAGACCCTGCAGAAACATCCGTCCTCCTGGACCTTTAATCCTGGATTCTTTACGCATCACTTCATTCCTCCTCATCTATCCTTTGGTCCCTCATTCCTTCCCTCCTTGTGTCCTTAGGTCCCTACTTGTTCTTCCTACCTGCTGTCTTTCTTTATTCTTATGTCCTTGCTCCTTTTCTTCCTCATGTCTTTTCTTTATTCCCACGTTTCTCTCTTCCTACCTTTCATCCATCCATCCCTTCTTTTTTGCTTTTCCTCAATCAGGTTTTAAAGCCTAGCTAAGTCAAAAAAACTATCATTTGTGGCCTTCTTTTTAATTCTGTATTTATTTTTGAAAATTAGCAAAAGGATATTTTAACTATATCTATATCTATAAATGTCAGACAGAACTCTGGATAAATATCTGAATAATCTTAATCTAAATAGTGATATTCCATGTGTATTTCCATATCTATCTCTACCTAGTGTGAGCTGCCAGAACTGACAAGTGTTGAAATGAACCATTAAACAGCATAGATGATTTTTATTCAGTAAATGAAGACATGTAAAAAATAATCAGCGGTTTCAGTACTAAATCAATTTATTTCTGGGGAAACTGCAGTTTTTCTTGTTCAGTTCTTCTAATATTTTTTTACCCACAATTCAACTGTTTTCATCAAGTTTCACGTGACTAAGGTAAAATGTATTTTAATACAAAGCATATCTTAATATAATTTCTTTTTTTATCTTAAGGACAAAATTATTTCAGCTCATTTTCAAATATTTGTTTGTATCAAATAAATAATTTCATCTTCATATTGTACAGCCCACTTTGCATCAGAAGGAGGCGCTGTTGGTTAGTTTACCCAAATGAATATGAAGCAAAAATCCCTTCTTCACCAAAACGTATGAACTATTGTTTTATAAGCACATTGATAAAAAGTCTCTACATAAATATATTTTTACTCATATTTATGCTAAAGATGACTTTGGCTGCATATCTAGAGAGCAGAAAACCAGGATTTATTGATGATTTTAGAGTTTTCAATCAGAGGTTTCTGCACCAACTGGGTCCATTTTCTCTGGTTCTTGTCAGGCCAGATCTAATTGAAATGAGCTGGTGGTTTGCTCTGCCACAAAAAATATGTAAATAAGCTGCTTATCTTATCTGATCCCGTCCTGAATCCGTCTCACCTGTATGTTCAAGAAGGAGGAAATAAATGGAGCACAATGACTCACAGGGAAAACCGATGGACCTCAGATAAGGTCAGCAGTGTGTCAGTTACAGAAGCAGGTGCTTCTGCTGTGTTTTCTAGTGAGTGATCAGGACACCAGGAGGATGATCAAACTACGGGCTTCAAACGAGATGCTCTTCACCGGGAGAAGGAACGCTGCCAAGGCTGCATGGAGGTGAGCAGGAGGACTTCTGGACGAGCTCTCTGTTCATGATGATGATCCTAATGATGATGTTGTGTCCCGGTTCCTCAGAGCCATCCTGAAGGAGCTCGGCCTGCAGGGAAAAGTCTCCACCTACCAGATGGCCAAGAAGTGGGACAATCTGAAGCGGAAGTATAAGGTGAGCCGTTTCTGTCCTCCTTTCAGTGTTTCCATGACTCCTGATTCCAGATGGAATGCCGAATCCCTGAATTCCCACCTTCTCCTCAGGACCTAAAGTACCCGCCTGCTGGGATGGAGAACCTGGCAGACGGCGCCTCCTCCTGGCCGTGGTTCCATCTGATGAACGACGCCATAGAGGGCCGGCTAGCGGGGAGCGCCCCCCTCCTCGAACCCGTTACTGAGGATGACGACCTGCACCCTGAGCCCGCCCCCAGACACAGGCCCCGCCTCCCTCCTCCCCAGCAGCCCTCCTCCTCCACGGATTTTCAGGAGCCATGCGGGACGCTGGGAGGACTGGAGCAGGAGTGGGAGGTGTTAGAGCGGGAGCGGGGGGCGCTGGAGAGAGAGCGGGAGCTGGTGGATCAGGACCGGGCTGCGGTGGAGAGGGAGCGGGCGGCGATGCAGGCAGATCGGCTGTGGTTGGACCGGGAGCGGACGGCTGTGGAGCAGGAACGGGCCCTGCTGGAGCAGGAGCGGGCGGCACTGGGCCGGGAGAGGGAGGTTCTAGACCAGAGGGCCCTGATGATGAACTCGGTGGGACATTCAGGTCACCTGAGCAGCCTGATGTAGGCTGGACGACATCAGGACGTGGACCGTCCTTGAGAGACCAGATGAAGACCTGCTGAGGTTCTCTGGATCCAGAGGCTGGGAGCAAAGGCTGGTCCTGGCTCGGGTTCAGATCCTGGCTCTGCAGATCCAACCCCGTGCTCCCATAGAACGTTGCATCTCTGAATGTTTGAGTCGAAACGACTCAAAACAAAACATTTTATATTAAAAAAAACATTGACCTGCTGTAGTCAGAGGAACAACGCCCTCTTCAGGTAAACTCTGGAACTGAGTCTGTAACATCTGGAGCAGCTGCTGGAGTCCATCACTGGTTTAAGTGAAGTTAGTGTTCACAGATTGTTTTTATTTTTATAATCAAAGACATTCTTCTGATAATTTATCATTTTAGTAGAAAAAAAAGAAGAAGAAGAAGTGCTTTACCAGAACCAGCTCCTTGTGCTGCTGGAACAGACTTTTGGAAACCTTTGAATGATTTATACTCTGTTATGCTTTTCTGTCCTGGTGTCTGTCTGTCTGCTTCAGTGCAGGATTAAAACCCTGAACCATGAACTAAACACCTTTCCAAAGCTTTACTTCCATACTCTAAAACCACTGAGGGGGGGTGGGAGGGATCATGGTTGGGATTGGCTGAGGCGATAAACCATATTCTCACACACGCGTGGAGAGAGATCACTGAGATGATAGTTTTAGGATGCAGCGGTCGCACAGGTGGAGGATTTCAACGTCTCAACTGACCTTGAAAAATATTCCTACCAACTGATGTTTCGGCCGACTATCATCTACTATAGGCTAAACTGCGTATTTTAGGCACAATAATAACAGTCTGTAGCCCAGGGACCCTAATCCCTTTACATCCACCTCTCCACACAGGTCATCTTCTGGTCGGCTGAGAGGAGAAAAAAATATTTTTCTCAATGTCTTCATCCTCTTGTTGTGTTCAATGCCCATCCAGGTAGGATGTCCCATTAATGTTGTGGATTTATACTTAATTCTATTCCCAGCCAGCTGGGAATTTATCTTTCTGATACTTTAAGATGTTTATTGCCCTCCCCTGTAGGGGGGTAAAATATCTTATTTAATCAGATATTATTTCAGCTGTTATATACTGTTTATGACACACAGTCCTACTAACTGTGTGTTAGAACAATAGATGAAAGAGTGATTCGAGCACTAATCATGGTCAAACAGTTATTTCTGAACATACATGGAATAAATTCACCACAACTTCTGTTAAAAATATAAGAGTTTATTAACAAAAATCATTCAGCTCCAAGTCAACATATTTCAGTTTAACACTCTCAACTAAGACTAGTAAAACTCAACTAGACTAAACTAACTACTATGTACAAAGAGGAAGGGGAAAACGGCTGAAAAACATATTACAGTTTAAGATGGATTCTGGAAGAATTTGGTATGTGATCAAATTGGCTTTTCACTAATTTTAGAGAAATTGGAATGTTTTCAGACCAATTCACAATGCAGATCCATGAGGTGAATAAAACATTATTTGGCCAAATAATGTTTTAAAACTAAAAATTATTTTTTTAATCATGATCCAATGACCTTTAGCTAAGGGATTCTTTACCTTCCTTGAAATAGCTAGCAGCGAATAGACATCAGGATTCCACTAAATGACTCTTGGTCATACTTGGTAATGGAAATATAATGAGCATTTGAGGAACATATGAACACTAATGTTATATCAGTGTTTAAACCCTTAGTGAAATAAAGCTTGTCCAAGCTTCAGCAACAGCTCAAAACATATTACTGTAGCGTAGCATGCAGTCCATTCTGTTAGTGTCTTTACTCATCAGTAAACACATGTTTGTCCCTAATCATGTCAGACCTGCAAATATTTTTTGTCCATTGAGTTTTATCCAGCTGCAGCTCTGTTATCAGGCCAGGCTCTCTTTGTCTCAGTGGCTCATTAAGGCCGTCCCTCTCTACAGTCTGGCTCTATAAGTTCTGAAACTAGAGAGAAATGTGTTGCAAAAGGTCTGTTTTTCAGTAGTTTGGTTCTGAAAGGTTACCACAATGACCCATCCTTGATGATTCTGGAGATCTGGGTCCCCCCTAGACCTTGGTTCTCCACCAGAATGGAGATCCAAGCCAAAGCGGACCCCAGCCTCATGGGCGAGGGAGAGAAGGCAAAGAGAAATAATTCTGTGTGTTCTGTGATTATTCTGTCCTCACACAGAGGGGGGTGGTTAGTCAAACCTCTGTCAGCTGCCATGTGACTTGCCTGTGGAGGCCTTGGCTGAAAAGAGGAGGGGGGGCTCAGAGGTCCCCCCAGCTATTATTCACCAAAGCTGCGTCCTCTTCTCTGGCCATCATGTCAAGATGAAATATGGACACTGCTTCCCAATGTCCAAAAACCATGATCATGGCATATGGCACAACACTCTAAAGACCCTTGCTGTTGCCTTTGCTAAGAATATTTAAAGTAGTAGAGTCTTTAAGGTTTCGTATTTTCTTCTCCATGGGTTTAGACTGGGATTTATTCATTTTATTTCCGCTGATTGTCCTTAAACTGCAGCCGGCTGTATCACTCTGTTTGGAGGCTTTTTTTTTTTCTCTGCATGTTAACAGTGATGCTGACCAGAAGTTCAGAACCGGAACCAACCTGATTAAGGCCCAGATGTCATTCTGCTCAGCAGAGTTCTGGTAACGAGCCACTCATATTGGACTGAGATGTGTTGGAGGAGGGAGGCTTCTTAAGGTTGCAGCACCGTAGCTCTCTGGGATCGGACTTGGACATCCCCGCTTTGAACTATCTGCATTCAAATCTGAAGCACTTGTTTAAATTTTCCCTCTGCTCACCATCCTCTTCCCTGCTGGTTAATCTGGTCCAATCAGGCCTGTCCTTCTGATTGCAAACTCAGTTTGCTCTCTTTAAAAGTAAAGTAGTAACCAGACACTGTACATGTTCCAGCCAATAAAATCGCAGGGTGTGGGTTTGACGTCATTGCTTTTTCTCTGGATTTAGACTTGGACAACTATTATTGTCATTTTGTACACACAGTGTATAAAAAATGACATTTGGTTTTGTAGAGCTTTCATGACATTTCCATTTCTTAAAGTGCAGCATTGATCATGTAAACAGTGTGGGAGAAAAACATGGTGCAAAAAAACGCATTGATATGGAAGTTCAGAGCATTAATATATATGGTGCAAATGTGAAGTATTTTTGGTTTGGTGTTATTTGTGCGATGCACACTCAGTGATATGATTTAGAGGTTTTTTTCAACAGTTCAGCTGTCTGATAGCGGTGGAGAAGAAAATGTTGGAGAATCTGGCGGACCTGGATCGAATGCTGCAAAGTCTCTTCCCAGAGGGCAGTAGGGAGAACAGTCCATGGGGGGCGGGCTACAAATACAACAAGTACTACAAACAAAAACGTAGGCTTTCAAAAGCAAAAGAGAGATTAGCGGAAAAGAAATAGACCAACACACTAAAGAGAAATACAATCAGAAAAAATGGAGACAATAGGTTCCTCGATGCAATGTAAACACAAAGCTTGCAAAGACCTAAATGATGAAAACACAGTAAGAGCGTACAAAGGATCAAGGCTGCAAATAGCAAAAAATAGATCAAGATGAAAAAAAATCTGTGAACTATCTTAGCATAAGTAGTGCACCAGACCACAAGGGGAGATGATCGTCAAGTCATATTGGACCAGAGCCTTAGTAAGGACATAAACTGGAGGCTCAGAGAGTCAAACCTGTAGCCTGACCCAATGAATACTGAAGGAACCGAAGCTAAGAGCTGAAATGTTCAGTGTCTCAATGGTCAGGTCTTATATCAGTTATTGATCATCTCACTCTAGTGGTCTAATGTTGTGTATTAATCTGCACTAATCATAAGATAAAATAAAGTTAATGTTTTATAAGTTTAAAGTTGTTTTCCCAAATACTGTTATAAGAGCAATTCAAGGCCAGAGAGGAGAAAAGCAGAGCAGTGAGTATGTGTAACTATTGCACCTGGCCCCAATAGGAGTGAAGTCTGCAGGACAACGCAGGGTTGAGGCCCCTTAGTGATAAGAAAGCACACTCAATAAAAATGAAATATTTGACATCTCAAGGTTGCCCAGCTCAGCAAAATTTGGCCATACAAAAAGAGTTGTTATTTTCAAGGCACACGGAGCGGTAATGGTCCCAGAAAGGGTGATGCTTTGACTAAGATACGAAGGGGGAGCAGTAGGCCAGACTGACATGGCTTGAAGCAAGGGAAAGATGTGTTCTGACATGTTTGTGACTAAACCGTCATAAGTTTCTGATTTGAATGCACCAGATGTTTTCATGGCCTGAGAGATTGCTCTCACAAGAATGAGATGTGTCTATGAATGTCACCGTGTTTTGCAGATAAATATCAATGTGACCTTTACCAAAGACTGAAATATGTTCTGAAGGGGGTTTTCCACCGATAAGAAATGTATAAAAGGGAGCTGTGTTCACCATTTGTTCAGCTTCGGCTCACCGGTGACCAGCTCAGTGTGAATGTGTTGTGTTTAGCAATAAACACACTGGACCCTGACTCAGCTGCCTCTGCCTAAATTTTTTGATCTTTGTTTGAGACTTTTTCTGCTTTTTAAGAACTTTGAATTTTTATAAAACTTAGCTTCAATTTTAAGTCGTCAAGAAGAGAATTATAGACGACATAATTGGCGAGCCAGCTGCAGGAGGAAAGCAAAAAGGGGACGTCGGACGATCTGCAGGCACCAGCTGGAGAGCGTGGAACCCCAAGGGCCCATAATTCACCATTAAAGGTGAGTCAATTCGTTTTAATTTTCTAAATTAGTGGGGAACCGGCCTCCGGCTACTGCTTGTGAGTGTCAGGCGTCACAAAGCTCTCCTAAAAAGAACCTAGTTTTCCAAATTTAATAAAGTAATTTCCAAATTTGATAAGAATTTATATAAGAGTATATAAAGGCAGATTAAGCTGAGGAAGGGTCCAGGTATGTATGAATGTATGTATGAATGTATGTTTTAAGTGTTATTAATGTTTGTGTTAAACTGTTCTGTGTTTAAATTATTTTGTAAATAAGTTAAGCTTAACACGGGTTGTTCTGAGCGGATGATTGGTAAAGGGACAGATTGATACATAGTCTGTGGAAGCCATAAATCCGGAACCAATAGTGTACGCGTGTTACGTGAGGGTATCAGTGACTAAGGTAGTCAGGGTGCTCCACGAGACGGCTTAAGTAGTATTAAGGTATTGGAATATGTGCCACTGTAGGAAACAGTGAGGAAAAGGTATTGAGAGGCTAAGCGATAGCCAGGCTAAGGGATAGCCAGAATATTACCGGTTACGCGATAATCGGAGAATAGTACCGCTCGACCATCCGGAGGACGTCTATGCATTTCCAGTTATCTGGGTGCAGCCGGGGCAGCAGGGAAAAACGTATATGCCACTGTAGGAAACAGTGAGGAAGAGTATATGCCACTGTAGGAAACAGTGAGGAAGGAAGAAGTGCACTGTAAATATATATAATCATTTGTCTTGTGTGTCTGTGTTAGTGTGTAGAGTGAAAGAGTTGAGTAACTGAGGGGAAGTAAGGGGTGGGTGATATTAATAAATAAAGATTATAATATAGATAAAGCTTAAAGATATAATAATAAATTAATAGAAGTAATTAGTACAGAATATAGTTAAAAAGAATAACCTGAAAATTAATAAGGATTGGAAAACAAAATTGATAACTGAAAAAACACAAGAGTTATGAGAATGAAATAAATTAACAAAATTCCTAAATAAGATTGGAAGAAATTGGAAGCTTTATAAGATAAAGATATTATAAGTATATATTATTACAAACTATAGTCTACATAAAGTAAAATATATAAAGTATAGAATTAGTGAAAGTGCAAAATAACATTACAAATTTGTTTTATTAAAGATTTTATCTCAAAATTGAAAAGATCTAAATTTAGGAAGTAAATTAACTAGAAAGAAACTAAAAGAAAATAAACACGATCTGTATTGAAGAGAGCAGAACCAGTTAAGATAAAAATTAACTGAGGATTACAAAGACTGGTGAATAAGCACGGACCTGACGGTTGAGTGACTGCTAGTAGCCATGGGAATCAATATGAGCAAACAACAGTCTGACGGGCTGACGCCAGCCAAATTGGTAATATTGACACACCCATCCAATAAACGTAAAATTCAAAAATGCATGACCAAATGGCATAAGATGACATCTGGGAAAAATCGTTGGCCTAAAGAAGGCAGCTTTGATCCTTCATGCTGTGATGAAGTTGAAGAAAGATTGAGAAATAAAGATAAAAAACGGGACCGGATGCTTTTGCATAAAAAACAGA
The DNA here is from genome assembly GCF_016077235.1 of Cyprinodon tularosa. Classification (NCBI taxonomy): domain Eukaryota; kingdom Metazoa; phylum Chordata; class Actinopteri; order Cyprinodontiformes; family Cyprinodontidae; genus Cyprinodon; species Cyprinodon tularosa. Next base: position 702,712 of record NW_024038609.1, read on the forward strand.
GGCATGCTGAACAGAGAGACATCCTGCAATATTTCAAAGTAGAACACCAAAAGAGCCCAACAGCCCCTGATTACACTGATCATAAACCACCACCTTATCACCCTAGTGCAGCAGGTCAGTACCCAGTTGTGATAAAGTCAGGCAGCAGGGGAAAGATTACAGGGCAACTTAAATTAGCTTTAGAAGAAGAGGAAGAAACAGAAAAAGAAATGAGTAGCACACAGCAGGGAGAGTATGATTACAGCGGTGACTATGACGGATGGGATAAAACCCCAGAAGTAAGGAGAAAATCTACCCTTAGCCGTTCCCTACCCCCAGTACGTCGCAGACATTTACCATACCCAAGAGGCCCCACCTGCCGCTCAGAGCCTAGGACCAAGTCAACATACAAAGGCCACACAGATCCCAAGATAGAGTTATTTTTGGAAGAAACTGAATCACTGGCAAAAGAGATAAACCAGGACTTGGTGCAACTAACGGAAACATTTGTACGACTCAAGGAGCAAGAGTTGGAAGAGAAAGCACAAAATAGACGATTAAAAAATTTAAAAGAGACAATAGAAAAACAAAAAGAGAAGAAAAGACGAGATGAAGAATTGGAAAAATTGAAGAGAATGGAAGCGGAGCAGCTTATAATAGAGGCCAAAACTGATTACCCAGACCTGCCAAGCCCACGGACTTTGTCTCTGATCGAAGAGGCAGGAAGGAGAGGGGGAAAAGACATGGAATATGAGGAAGAGGGAGGTGATGTGTCCGAATGGGAGGACAGTGAAGGCTCAGACATACTGCCAACTACAAACCCATTCCATGAGGGGTTCAAGGAGGAAAGCAGGCCAGCAGCAAAAGAAAGGAAGCCACTCACAGCTGAGTGTGACGTGGGGCTACAGATAGTAAAAAGCGGCCCTAGCCAAATGGTGACCAGGTCCAAAATGCGACAGCAGAAGACGGAACAAGATCAAGGAGGGACCTATATGGCTCCCTTGCTGTCTAAAGGACCTCATGATGACAGATACGTGCCATGGTCATTTATGGACATGATAACCCTGGCTGGAAGGCTGACCCCATTGGCAGATGGTGCTGACAGATGGATAGAAAAGCTGGAAGAAATCACTGGAGGCATCAATCTGGCAGCTGGAGACATCAAGGCTCTGCTAATTAAAACAGCAGGACACTCAGTAGCCAGAGAGGTGTTTGACGAAGCCCAGCTTCCAAGGGTCATGACCTCACACCAGTATGACAAGATACCATTCAACCAAATAAGACCCAAGGTGTGGGCAGCCCTAAGGAACAAATACCCCACCTGCAGTGATCCAACTAAGCTGAGACAAGAATGCCTAAAGGATGATGAAAGCCCCGCCCAGTTTCTGCACAGGTTCCAACAGAAATGGAAAACAGAGACTGGAAGTGATGGGAATGAACTGAAAACATCTGGCCCTCTATTCAGAACCTACATCAGAGAGGCCATGCCCAAAGAAGTACAAGCCAAACTGGACGGAGTTGTGGGGCTCATGAAGATGGACTGGCCTCTGTTCTCTGAGCATGTTATTCACTATGTAAACATGCATCGGGCCGAGAAACGGGCCTTTGAGGACCAAAGCAAGATGCTGGCCACCAAGCTAACCCAGTTGCAGATTGGGGAATTGTCCAAAGCAAAGAAAGAGAAAGAGAAGCCCAAGCATCAAGCTGCACTGACTGTGGTGGCCACACCCCCAACCGAGGGAGCACCAACAGGGGAGGCAGTGGTACAAGCACCAGTAGTGTCTCCTGTTATTCCTCCACCCACACAGCAGATGCAGTATCCAGCAGCGCCACCTGTGGGAGGTGCCCTGCCACAGCTGACCCAACCTCAACCAGTCCCTCCTATTCATGTGCATCTAAACCAAGGAGGAGGTCCCCAACAAGCAACGTTCGGAAGGGGACGAGGGGGGCCACCCATGCGGGGAAGATGGAGGGGCCCACAAGGAGCCCCAAGAAGGCCCCCTCAAGGCCAATACCAGCAGATGCCACAGGCCGGTCCAGACATGGGACAACAGCGAGTGAGAATGCAATGCTGGGGATGTGGACAAGTTGGACACATGCAAAGAGACTGCCCCACTAACCCATGGATGGGACCCCAGCCCCCTACTGCTGGACCAGCCACCTATGGAACGGGACAAGACACGTACTGGCTATAGGGGTGCCCAGAGAAACCTGATGGAGAGGCCATTCTACCTGTATTAACCCAACGTCCACAAACAGAACCCACCATTGATGTCATAATATATGACAGCCATCATCGCTTTATGATTGATACAGGAGCGGCCTACTCCTGTATAGGAAAAAGTGGAATTGGCCTGCCTCTCTCAGCATCAAAGATTCGAACAGTAGGTTTCTCTGGGAAGACCCAAATAATACCCATGACTAAGCCAGTTCCCATGATCATAGGTGAAAAGACTGTGTATGCACCACTACTTTACTCAGAAGATACGCCCATAAATCTGCTGGGTAGAGATGTGCTGTGCCAGCTCAATGCAAAAATTAAATGTACCCCTAATGGAATTTCTTTTGAAGCAACAGACAAGAATGAAGCCTACATGATGCCAATGGGCCTGCAAATGACCCCCCAGATAACAAGCCATGAGCCAGAAGACCAAGTATTTTGGCTGAAACTCACATCACCAACCTCCTTCCTCCAACTAGAGTGGGAAACATGGAGACCCCTGATAATGAATCACTATGAGAAATCTAAAGAACCTTTTCTTCCTCTCCATTGTACCATGTTTTATGACAAAGGCAAAACACATGAAGACTACGAGAAAAGCTGGGATGAAGACAAAAATAACAAAACAACTGTCATCCAGTATGCTGACATAGTGGTTGGACCACAAGGAGCTGCAGCTGTTGTCACATTTCCTGATAAAGATGTAGCAGAATGGTTCCAGGTTACCAACTCAGCACCACATGTCACATTACTGATTGCAGACGAGTATGAGTCACATGATCTAGGACCCATGGTTCAAAAAGCCAAGCAAGTCACCGAATGGATTGCTACAGCATGGGACTGCATTAGCATGTCAAAAGATGGACTGTTTTTCAAGATCTCATATTCACAAGCTGATGAAGTAATTGCAGAACACATTAAAGTTCCTGGGAAAAGACAAATGGCAGTGGCGGCAGAACATGAATCCCTATTAGAACAAGTCCCAGAGCAGGTATGGTCTAAAAGTAAGACAGATGTAGGATTAGTAAAATCAGCAGACCCCATCAAATTCACCATTAAACCAAATGCTAAATTGCCCTCCCAAAGACAGTACCCACTTAAACGAGAGGCAGTAGAAGGAATACAGCCTATCATTACAGGATTAGAAACAGCAGGAGTTCTTAAACCAACAGTAAGCCCCTGTAACACCCCAATTTTTCCCATCAGAAAGCCCAACAGTAATGACTATAGATTAGTCCATGATCTAAGATTGATTAATGCTATTGTAGCAGAAGAAATACCAGTAGTACCCGACCCACACACACTACTGAGTAATATACCTCCAGGTACCAAATGGTTTACTGTGATTGATCTGTGTTCAGCATTCTTCAGTGTACCGGTCCATCCAGATTCCCAGTATTTATTTGCATTTACGTACAAAGGCCAACAATATACATATTCGCGATTACCACAGGGTTTCGTACACTCACCATCAATTTTCAATCGTGTACTGGCAAATGACTTAAATCACCTTGACATACCATCTACAATGTTGATGTATGTTGATGATATTCTGATTTGTTCTGTTTCTAAAGAGCAGTGTGAGAGAGACTCCATTACAGTGTTGACTGCTTTGGCAGAAGGAGGACACAAAGTAAGTAAACAAAAATTGCAATTCTGCCAGCAAACAGTGGAGTATCTCGGCAGGCAACTTAGTGGGGACAAGAGGTGTATTGCACCGTCCCAACTGGAAGCCATAACCCAAATGCCCAAACCTCAGACTGTTGGTCACATGTTGTCTTTCCTTGGCATGGCAGGTTACAGCAGACCGTGGGTGTGTGATTATGCCATCAAAACGGCTCCACTGAGAGCAATGATTAAAGCCGCAGGTCAAGGACACCAGTCGGCTCAATTACAATGGACAGATGAGGCAGAGGGTGCGTTCCAGCTGCTGAAACAAGATCTCCAAACTGCTCCTGCTCTGGCCAATCCAGATTATGGCAAACCATTCCATCTCTATGTGGCTGAGCGACAAGGGTATGCATGTGCAGTATTGATGCAAGACACCCCAACAGGTAAACAGCCAATTTCTTATTACAGCACAAAATTAGATGGTGTCGAAGAAGGTTTGCCTCCCTGCTACCAGGGTTTGGCAGCAGCAGCCTTCGCCTACAAAAAGGCCTCAGTTATTACTATGGGCCACCCTGTTATTCTGTACACATCACATCAATTACATGCACTGCTCACCAGCCCACGCTTTGTGATAACCCAAGCTCGTCGAACAGGTTATGAAGTTCTGCTTTCAGGACCTGATTTAACAATACAACGTTGTACCACCATTAACCCAGCCACAAGAATGGTATTGCCCACAGAAGGTGAGCCCCATGATTGTCTCCAGGAGACGGACACCTTCATGAAGGTAAGGGAGGACTTATACAATCATCCAATCCCATCTGATCTGACGCTGTTCGTAGACGGATCATGCGTCAGAGGTGACACAGGGAATAGAGCTGGATATGGAATAGTCCAACTTAACCCCGATGGGACCTTTACCAAGGTACAATCAATGAGTCTAGATCAACCTTGCTCTGCCCAATTGGCAGAGATAAAAGCATTAACAGCTGCATGTAAATTGGCTACTGGTAGAAGAGTGACAATCTATACTGACAGTGCATATGGATATGGGGTATGCCATATAAACGCTAGCATCTGGAAACAACGAGGGTTTGTTAGAACAGATGGCACCCCAGTGACACATGGGCAAGCTGTAGTGGAGCTAATAAAAGCTATGCAACTTCCATCTGCGTTAGCTATTGTAAAATGTGCTGCTCATCAAACAGCAAAAACACCTATTGCCATTGGAAATAACTTAGCAGATGAGGCAGCTAAAGAAGCCACAGGTTCAGCAGTACAGGGACCAATGGTTCATGTAGCTGAGTGTGAACCCATTACTAATTTGGCCTCCTTAATAGAAGCCCAAAATAACGTATCTGAAGCAGAAAAACGCCTGTGGGTACAAAGGGGGGCGGCTCGGTTAACACACCCCCACGATGGATTGTGGCGTAGTTCTCGAGGACATTTTGTACTACCTTTGTCCTTATTACCGACAGCCATTAAAATAATGCATGGACCTGATCATTGTTCACGAGCCCAAGTTGTTCAAAAGTTACAGGCAGTTTGGTGGTCACCTTATATGACACCTATGGTAGACAGAGAACTGGCCTTATGTCCACATTGCCCTAAGTACAATGTGCGTAAAATGTTTACTCAACCCTTAGCACATATCCCTATGCCAGACGGTCCGTTCCGCCATCTGATGATGGATTACGTAGACATGATAACTCGGGTTCAGGGAAAGAGGTATATGTTGGTGGTTGTTTGTAGGTTTAGCAGATGGGTAGAAGCATGTCCCACTGCTCATAATGACCACAAAGCAGCAGCACGGTTTTTGTGTAAAGAAGTTTTTCCCAGATTTGGCATGCCTGACACAATATCATCTGATAACGGACCACATTTTGTTTCACAGGTGATCCAGCAAATGTTTAAACTGTTGTGCATAAAACAAAAGTTTGGTTGTGTGTATCATCCCCAGTCACAGGGATCCGTGGAACGAGCTAACGGGATCCTGAAATCGAAGATCGCTAAGATAATAGCTGACAGCAACAACCGTTTGACTTGGGTGGACGCCTTGCCTGTTGCATTAATGGCAATGCGTTCTCAAACTAACCGCATAACCCATCTCACTCCTCATGAAATGCTTACAGGTCGACCAATGCCTCTCCCACAGGTTCGAGGACCCCAGCTGGCAGAGATTTCCCTAGCACAGCTTGAGCGTGAAATGGGGGACTACCTCAGGTCCTTAACCCGCATTCACAGGCTTATATTTCAACAGGTGAAAGCAGCTCACAGCCGAGACGAGACACACATTCCAGTGGACGTCAGGGACGTTCAAGTGGGTGACAGTGTGTTCATACGAGTCTTTAGACGTCAGTGGAACGAGCCTCGTAGGGAAGGCCCCTTTAAAGTTGTGCTTACCACTCCCACTGCCCTGAAAGTCGAAGGTAAGCCCTTCTGGTTTCACAAAAACCACTGCACCAGGCATCGGCCTCCAGACCCACCTGGACTCGATCCAGGACCGACGGGCTCTGCGCATGCTGACAGGGCAGCAACAAGTCTCCCTCCGCAGCACCCCTCTACTAGCTCACAAACTTTAGATGTTGCACCGGTGTCGGGCACTGATGCATCCCCACTCCCCTCAACGTCAGGCGTCCAAAGACGTTCGGCCCGCTTGGCAGCTCGCCAATCGCCAGGGTCAGGGGACTCTGAGGATGACAGTGTTCATTCTTATGCTTCCCATCCACCTTCTGATTCTGGTGGCAATGATGATGATCCTTCTGCCACTGAGACTTCTTCTGGGTCTCACCCAGATCCATCCGTCGTTCAGGCACTGGACGAACTTCTTTCTTCTGGCCCATCAGATGCTGGTGGAGTCCTGTCCCCTTCATATCCCTCACCTGCACCTTCCCCTCTCATCCCCTCCCTTTCCCCTTCCTCCTCCGAAGCGAGTGGGCCGCCGATCCACTCGGTCCCGCCCGCCCCATCGCCGTCTGGGCATCTCCCGTATGCGCCTTCTTCAGACTTTGATTAACTTTCTTGTTGTGTTAACCCTTTGTGGGTTAACAAGGGGGGATCTTATGAAAATTAATACTAACAGTGCACACACACATTTAATGCGTCACACACAAACATGTGCACTAGCAATGGTAACACTAGCTACTAACCGAGGGGTAATCAATAATAATGATGGAGAAAATTTATCACTAATGCATGTGCAAATCAAAGGATATGATTATCTAATGTCTGAGGAAATTTTAGGTAACTCAATGGGGAAACATTGTATGGCAGTATGCCCTGCGGGCTTTGAACGCACCATACAAGTGCCGATCCAATTGGTCGTGGCGCTGTCTGTATATAAAGGGCCATCCCTCACCTGGTCATCATGTTGTCCTTCCGGTTCAGACCTCGGTGTTTGTTGGCGCAGCACGCCAGCTGCATACGGATGCGCGCTTGAATGATGCGCTTTAAACTAAACGCTGATCAAGCCTTCTTGTGGTGTCCCATACAAGCTGCCTGATTCTTCTCCTTGTCAGAGGCACTACATAGAGCTCAGTGACGCTGCTGTTTGTCCTTGGCCGACTGTTTCGTCTGCTGTTTCCGGCCGGCAGTCCGCCTGTAGGCGTCCGTCGCCGGCTGCCTGTTACTCTGGCTGTCGGCTCCATGCCCGCCGTCCTGGTCAGCGTGAAGCTGCTTCCTGTTTCTCGTCCACTGTGACTGATTCGGGCCGGTCTGTGACTGGCGTGTACAAATTCTTTTGGTGAATCTTTGTGCAGTGTCTGCTGCGGCGTGGGGGTTCATCCCTAAACTTACCTTATTGAAACTACTGCTGCTTGATTTTTGTGAACTGAACGTTTTTTTTAATATGAAATGTGGGATTTGACTGTCTTTTTATTTTGACAGAAACGGCCATCTCCTGGTGTTGGTGGTGGACCTTCTGGGTGCACGATTTTCTTTTTGTTTTGTTTTTTGCTGTGTTCTTTTGTAGGTCACTACCCTGATTTACACTGCCAGCCTGGAGTTGAGCTGTGACTGTTATTTTAATGTGTGAGTGGTTTTAATAGCTTTGTCTAATACTGTAATAAAATTATTGAATCTGGTGAGATTGTCTCAAGCCTCCTCTTTAGCGGGCCTGTGTGCCTTCAAGGTAACTTTCCAGGGAAACTATTGCAACCTTACATTAAATTTGCAGTTTTAAAGTGCAGTTACCAATTTGGATCACTCGGTACCACTACATTTTGGCGTTGCTGGTAGGATTTTCTTTTTTTACAGTCTTGAGGCTGAGACACTCTCACTTTTTTTTGTAATATTTATGTTGAAGCAGTAATTTTTTTGGTATTAAGGACAAACAGCAGCAGTTCATTTATTTTCCTGAGCTGGTCATTTGTAGTAATGGAGGAAGAGCTACTGGAATTGAAGACCCTGGTTGCCCAATTAAAGGCTGAAAATGAGAAGCTGCGTGCAGAGCATTCACCTTCCACATCGAGCTCCAGTACTGTGCCATCTTTAGCTTCTGCACCACCTGCTGCCCAATTAACGGACAGGTTAGTGTTTGTCCCACGTGATCGTAAGTGTCCTATGTTTAGGGGACGGATGGGGATCAGTGTGAGCGAGTGGTTGGAGGAAGTACAGGCATGTATGCGGGCACGAAATCTGTCAGCAGCAGATCAGGCCTTCTTTTTGTATGACCATTTAGAAGGAGAGGCTAGGGATGAGATAAAATATCGATCTAGTCATGATAGAGGGGATCCGTCTAAAATAATTTCTATCCTGAAGGAGCTTTATGGATGTAATGAGTCACATGTTGCATTACAGGAGGCTTTCTTCTCCAGAAAGCAACTAGAGGGGGAAACATTACAGGAGTTTTCCCTTGCTTTAATGAGCCTCATGGAGAAGATAAAAGCCCAGGCACCTAGGGAAATGCCTAATGCTGAAGTTCTTTTGCGTGACCAATTTATTGAATATGTTCTTGATGGTGCGCTCCGTCGTGCACTTAAACAGTATGTACGTCTGAAACCGGCAGCGACATTGCTTGATGTCAGAGGTGAGGCTATGAGGTGGGAATTAGAGGGCTTGCCAGCTAGTTTGCGAGGTCGGAGTAATTATCTGCCTCCAGGGCCCAGTTTCCAGTTTGCTGTGCGTGGTGGGTTACCAGCAATTGCTAGCCCCACTGGGGAGAGATTAATGAGATAAAAGAGCTGCTAAAACAGCAACAGGAGCAGCTTAATCAGCTTGCACAAAGAATTACTCTCCTCCAAACTGCACAAGAGCGTAGTCGCTCTCAACGTTACAGTCCTGTTATATGTCGACGATGCCAACAACCCGGACATATTGCTAGGGAGTGCAGGGCACCACCTGTGCCCTCCAATCAGCCATCAGGGCAACGTCAGGGAAGCCAGCTTCCGGAAAACTAGCGCCCACCGTGTTGCAGAGCCACAGCTCGGGTGGGGTATCCATAGGCTCAATGACTGGGTTGTGTTCAGAAGATGCACCTAAATTAATTGCTTCTTGCCCACATATTGAAGTAACCATGGCTGGAGTAAAGGTGCCTTGCCTGGTCGATACTGGTTCAATGGTGTCTACTGTTACAGAGAGCTTCTTTAATGAATTCTTTGAGCCGGGGGGTGAAGAGCGTTTGAGAGCTTGCCACTGGCTACAGTTAAAAGCAGCCAACGGTTTACCTATCCCTTACATCGGTTACTTGGAAGTATCTATTGAAATGTGTGGCAAGCTGATGCCCCATTGTGGAGTGTTGGTGGTGAGAAACCCTCCTGACAGCGGGTCAGGTGCCGTTCCTGGTGTGTTGGGGATGAATGTCATAAATAAGTGTTACAGAGAGCTATTTGGACAGCATGGTAATGCTTTGTTTAGTATGACTCCAGTGGTGGAATCTCCCAAAACCTTGGTTAATGCTTTACAGAAATGTCATGCAGCTGAAAAGCAGCAGATTCCTACCCAGCCTAGTAAGGTTAGGGTGCGTGGAAGGAAGGCCTGCCGCATTCCAGGAGGTGTAATGAAGATTGTGCCTACCACCTGCTGTGAGAGATACTCAGGCTCTACTGTCTTGTTTGAACCATCTGAATCTGGCTTACCAGCTGGCTTGTTAGCATCTCCTGCCCTAGTTCAGGTGATCCGGGGGACTGCTTATGTCCCAGTGGTAAATGTGGGCCACACAGATGTGTTGCTTTACCCTCGTACCACTGTGGGAACTTTAAGTAGTGTTGGCGTAGTGAGTCTCCCTGCGGGTGTAACTGAAGTCCCATTATGTGTAAATGTGTCCTCCCAAACAGTGACTGCTCCCACCACAGATGGGATTAAGGAGATTGATCTATCATCCTTGCCTGAGGAGGAAAAGGGTCGGGTGCGTGCCCTATTGAGCAAATACACTACTGTGTTTGCCACTAATGAGCAGGATTTGGGTTGTACCAACCTGATTAGCCATGACATTTCCTCTTCTTGATGACGTTCCCGTTCGGCAGCGCTACCGTCGAATTCCTCCCTCAGAGTATGAACTTGTGAAGGACCACATAAATCAGCTCTTGGCAGCAAATGTAATTAGGGAAAGTTCCAGCCCTTATGCATCACCAATTGTGCTGGTTCGCAAAAAGGATGGCAGCATTAGGCTCTGTGTTGATTATCGTCAACTTAACATCAAAACACGGAAGGATGCTTTTCCACTCCCTCGTATTGAGGAGTCCCTTGATGCTTTGACAGGGGCCCGGTGGTTTTCCACAATGGACTTGGCCAGTGGTTATAATCAGGTTCCTGTCACAGAGAGTGATCGCCATAAAACTGCATTTTGTACACCTTTTGGGCTTTTTGAGTGGAATCGCATGCCTTTCGGCCTATGCAATGCTCCAAGCACGTTCCAACGATTGATGCAGCGCATTTTTGGTGACCAGCAATGCCAATCCCTCTTGCTATATTTGGATGACATTGTGGTGTTTTCATCCTCGGTACAGCAACATCTTGAGAGGCTGGATTTGGTGTTAGGGAGGCTTCAGAAGGAGGGCCTTAAAGCCAAGCTGAGTAAGTGTCATTTTTTCCAGCAGGAGGTGCACTATCTGGGCCATGTAATTTCTGACCAGGGAGTAGCCACTGACCCAGCCAAAATTGAGGCAGTAACAAATTGGCCTGTGCCCACCACGGCCACTGAGTTGCGTTCCTTTCTGGGATTCGCTAGCTACTACCGTAGGTTTGTGGAAGGGTTTGCTAAGATGGCTGCCCCTTTGCATCATAGAGCGGCAGAGCTAACTGGGAAAGGGTCTAAAAAGAAGGCTGCCCAGAGCATTGGTGGAGCCTGGACAGCGGAGTGTCAACAGAGTTTTGAGGCTATTAAAACAAAGCTCACTTCTACTCCAGTCCTTGCTTATGCAGATTTTTCCCTCCCTTTCATTTTAGAGGTGGATGCAAGCCACAGTGGGTTGGGAGCGGTCTTGTCACAAGAACAAGATGGTAAGATAAGACCCATTGCTTTTGCTAGCCGTGGTTTAAGATCTAGTGAGCGAAATATGTCAAATTACAGCTCAATGAAATTGGAGCTGTTGGGCCTGAAATGGGCAATGACAGAAAAATTTAGAGATTACCTTTTGGGTCACAGGTGTATTGTCTACACAGATAATAATCCTCTGAGCCATTTTGAATCCGCTAAGCTTGGAGCAGTGGAGCAGCGCTGGGCAGCCCAGCTGGCTTCCTTTAACTTTGAGTTGAAATATAGGCCTGCTAAGTCCAATCAAAGTGCTGACTCCTTGTCTCGTCGTCCTTGTCCGGATCCCCCGGAAGTGACATCGGTGGGTTCAGGTACTCTGGTACCTCAGCCATTGCAGCAAGCTGTGCAGAGGGAGCAAACTCAAACCACCCAGTGCTCTGTAACTGTCTTTCCTTCTTTGAACCCTGGTGATCTCCATGTCCTCCAGCAGGCTGATCCGGTCCTTCAAGAAATTCTTTCCTTTTGGCAAAGAAAAGAGCGGCCAACCCGTATGGAGCGGCAAGGGCTTTCACAATCTGCCCTTACATTGCTCAACCAGTGGGATCGCCTGACTGAAGTTGATGGTCTGATGTATCGGCAGGTGTTTCGCCCAGATGGCGGTGGAGCAGTATACCAACTCCTCCTGCCAAAAGCCCTAACAAAGGACATCCTGAATCGGGTCCATCAGGAGCATGGGCACCAGGGTGTGGAGCGGACTTTAGCGTTGCTACGGTCTCGCTGCTATTGGCCAGGTATGTCAAAGGAGGTAGCAGACTGGTGTAAAACCTGTGAGCGATGTCAGGTTGCCAAGGATGGCAAACCACCTGCTCGTGGCTTCTTGGGTCATTTGCTGGCATCAAAACCAAATGAAATTTTGGCCATGGATTTTACTTTGTTGGAGCCAACTTCATCCGGCTAGAAAATGTTCTGGTAATGACTGATGTTTTTTCGAAATACACATTAGCTATCCCAACCCGGGATCAGCGCGCTTCTACCGTAGCACATGTGCTAGTTACTGAATGGTTTGCAAAATTTGGAGTGCCAGCACGCATCCATTCAGACCAGGGCCGCAATTTTGAAAGCACTTTGATCCAACAGCTTTGCAGTCTGTATGGTATCATTAAATCTCGTACCACGCCTTACCATCCAGCTGGTAATGGACAATGTGAACGCTTTAACAGGACGCTTCACAATCTGCTGAGAACTTTGCCCACATCCCAGAAAAGAGACTGGACGGCGTGTTTGCCCCAGTTACTTTATGCATACAATACCACCCCGCATCAGTCAACAGGTGAGTCACCATTTTTCCTCATATTTGGTCAAGAACCACGTCTCCCAGTTGACTTCTTGCTGGGAAGAGTTCAAAACCCAGTAGCTGGAACTGTTCATGAGTGGGTAAAGGAACACCAGACTCGCTTGCATATAGCATTTGAGGGTGCTAGAGACAAACTGAAGATTTCTGCCAAACACAGAAAAGCAAATTATGATAAAAAACATCAAAGAAGCTCCCCTTGAGGAGGGACAATTTGTATTAATCCGAAATCTGGGGAGTAAAGGTCGGCAGAAAACTCAGGATGTTTGGAGTTCACTGAAACATATTGTTACTGAAGTCCCCAGAGAGGGTGGCGCAGTGTACTTAGTGGCACCGGTTCATGATCAGACCAGGGTAAAAAGGGTACATCGCTCTTTGCTGAAGGCTCTAATTGGGGCTGAGGCACCTGTTCCAGTTCTTGAAGTTGCATCTCCTGAACATTATTCTGTTTCAGATGACGAGCAGTCATTGGAGGGTGATTTGTTCCTGAGGCCGTGGCCTATGGAGCAAGTAACATCTGACCCACCCGTTGCTGTGGCTTCTGGTGGTGGTCCTTCAGCGACAGGGCCTGATGGGGCTCCTTCTGGCGTAACCGCTAAGCAGCCTGCCTCGTTACCACTGGAATCAGCTGCAGAGTCTGGTCCCAGCGAGGTGCCCGTGCGTAGATCAGTACGATCAACGGCTGGCCAGCATCGTAATCTCTACCATCTTCCAAGGCCAACAGTAAGAGCAACGCCTTCATCTAGTACCATGTCTGCTGTATTTCGGCCTTGGTATTAAGTTGGATCATCGTCGGGACGCCGATGCAGTTTGGGGGGGTGGAATGTGGCAGTATGCCCTGCGGGCTTTGAACGCACCATACAAGTGCTGATCCAATTGGTCGTGGCGCTGTCTGTATATAAAGGGCCCTCCCTCACCTGGTCATCATGTTGTCCTTCCGGTTCAGACCTCGGTGTTTGTTGGCGCATCACGCCAGCTGCATACGGATGCGCGCTTGAATGATGCGCTTTAAACTAAAGGCTGATCAAGCCTTCTTGTGGTGTCCCATACAAGCTGCCTGATTCTTCTCCTTGCCAGAGGCACTACATAGAGCTCAGTGACGCTGCTGTTTGTCCTTGGCCGACTGTTTCGTCTGCTGTTTCCGGCCGGCAGTCCGCCTGTAGGCGTCCGTCGCCGGCTGCCTGTTACTCTGGCTGTCGGCTCCATAACCGCCGTCCTGGTCAGCGTGAAGCTGCTTCCTGTTTCTCGTCCACTGTGACTGATTCGGGCCGGTCTGTGACTGGCGTGTACAAATTCTTTTGGTGAATCTTTGTGCAGTGTCTGCTGCGGCGTGGGGGTTCATCCCTAAACTTACCTTATTGAAACTACTGCTGCTTGATTTTTGTGAACTGAACGTTTTTTTTTATATGAAATGTGTGATTTGACTGTCTTTTTATTTTGACAGAAACGGCCAGCTCCTGGTGTTGGTGGTGGACCTTCATGGTGGTGGTACACCTTTTGGTTTGTGCACGATTTTCTTTTTGTTTTGTTTTTTGCTGTGTTCTTTTGTAGGTCACTACCCTGATTTACACTGCCAGCCTGGAGTTGAGCTGTGACTGTTATTTTAATGTGTGAGTGGTTTTAATAGCTTTGTCTAATACTGTAATAAAATTATTGAATCTGGTGAGATTGTCTCAAGCCTCCTCTTTAACGGGCCTGTGTGCCTTCAAGGTAACTTTCCAGGGAAACTATTGCAACCTTACATTAAATTTGCAGTTTTAAAGTGCAGTTACCAATTTGGATCACTCGGTACCACTACAATTGGCTTGGAGTTCCACAAAGCATGGACTGCCGTGAGGATGGGATGGTGATCATTGAGGTAAGATGCAAAATGAACATATGCCAAAACACATTAACAGAGCAGGTAATGACGGTAGGGAAAGCGCATAGAATGGTAAAATTGGTAAACAAAAGGCAGAAAAGAGATCTAGACAAATTAAAGACTGCACACTGGGAGACCAATATGTTCCAACAATGGATTCAGTACTCTGTCCAGGCAATGTTCAAAGCCAAAAAGCACCCTAAAGATGATTGTATAGCCTGCTATAATGCTAAAAAATTACCAGCCCTTCAGATTATTCCCGGAAGTAAAATAGGCGACTGCCCAGATGTAACGGAGTGCTTTGCCCACTGTGCCATGCAGATGGCCGGAGGTCTTGCATCATTATCAAAAGACCACACGATATGCCCCAGAGCGCTGAACTTCTCAATAAATGATGTAATGAGCACTTTCTCTCTTCCACCAGTAGTACAAAAACCGGCTGAACTGATTTTTCCGTTTTGTGTAGCCCGAGGGAAAGAACTGGAAACAGTGACTAATAGATCCTCTAGACAGATGTGGACAACGTATAGACTGGTTACATGTAGTAATAGGACATGGTACCCACCAACAGCAGAAGGGAACCTCACCTACCACATTAAGTTTTGTCAAACAAGTCCCAATGCCACCGTACGCTGTGAACAAGTAGTACCAGATGGGGGACATGTCATCTATGAGTTCCAACCTTCAAGTGTATCTCAGTATCGAATACTGAGCCTGGCGAGGGGATCTGTCCCCTTAGGTGACATTTTTTGGATGTGCCATAATGAGACACAAATGTTGGCCACATCAGTGGGAAGGCATCTGTGCACCAGTAATGCTGATAGGACAACTCAAGTTAATAGTAAATAACCTAATAAGTACAAATGTAACATCTAATGAGATACCCAACCGCGCTAAAAGAAGTACTTCCCCTAAACATGAGTGGAAGAAATCAGATGAGGTATATATTTCTTGGGATCAGATCCCATATGGAGTACCTAAAGACCAGGTTGCCATAGGGGGTGATTGGATAGAAAGCGGAAGAGTGGCTGGTGCGGTGCCAATTTGGGGAACTATTGCCAATGCGCAGTACATAGCTCGGAATAGTAGATGGGTGAATCTCCTATGGTATAATCAACAAAGATTTATAAACTTTACAATAAACGGCCTGGATTTGGTAAAGGAACAATTGCATGCAACTTCACTAATGGTTCTACAACATAGGTTCGTGCTAGAATCCCGCATGGCTGGAGACCAAGGAATATGTGATTATATAGGGGAAGATTGTTGTACTTTAATCCCCATGCACACAGATGTAAATGGTAGCCTCACAGGAGTCCTACAGGAAATGAAACGAATGAGGGATGAACATGTGCTGCAGTCTAATTGGAACACCCAGCTGAAGGGATTCTGGGATTGGTTTCACAAACTTGGAAGGGGAAAATATCTTGAGGCAGCAGGAATGATTTTAGGGGCAGTAATACTGATTATATTGATAGTTGTGTGTTGCATCATACCCCTTGTTCGGGGACTGGTCTCAAGACTTGTTGTAAGTGTAACTGGTCAGTTCCCAGTTGTAGAGATACAATTGGACCAAGAGATATAAAACATAACCATGATCACCTTCCACCCTCACCAGGTACGTGCATTTCTTTAATAACAACAGTGTATATATATAGATATTTTGCATAACAATGACTTATATACTTACTCACGTAGATATGGCAACTTGCATGCTGAATAATCCATAGATATAAGAGATAATATGCCTTCAGATGATGCCTAAATTTGCCATACTATGTCCCCACAGGTAGATTATTGAACATGGCAGAGGCTAGTTATGATGAATATGAAGAAAACCAAATGAATTTACGAGCTGCACTGGCGTCGTTAGGCCCATCACTAGGGGTAGGATGCCCATATCTTCCTCCCAGGCACCTACTAGATCCTGCAGAGGGGCCAAGCAGTGCACCTTTGGGTTGGAGCAAACCTATGATGACACCCAGCAGGCAGCCTGAGGATCAACCGATGATGACACCCAGCAGGCAGCCTGATGATCAACCACCATTACCTACTGGGAAGCCACTGTCCATCTCGTCATCACCGGGGAACCTCAGTATCGATTTCGGCCCAACCAGCACCCCTGCCAGTCCTGAGAATTCCGAGGATCGACAACCACCGTCACCCCACCAATATAATTATCCGCCACCACCCATTCCAGGCGTACTGGCTATGTTCATGGTCATAGCAGATGACATAAAGCTTGATCTTGCCGAAGCTCATCATGTTGCAAAGTTCTTGGCTCATCCGCTGGAGTCCTATGATACCAACGCTGACCTTAAGCCTGAAATCACCTCTATGACCACAGCAGTTTATGCCCAATTCATGAAGGGTCTGGCGCACCCCGAGTCACGTCGGTCCTTTGAACGGATGCGCCGCACCCTGTACAAACGCAAAGTAAAGGCTGGGAATCGGCAGCTGACCCGAGACAAACTGGAACTGAGGCAGCAACTTCGGGATGCACAGCAGACCATTATCAACCTACAAGAGCAGGTGTTGCAACTTCGAGATGCACAGCAGACCATTATCGACCTGCAAGAGCAGGTGATGCAGCTGACCGCTGATCTGCAGCATATGGCTCCCTATACCCAGGGGGGCCCGAACGGAGGGCAGAATTATGGACAGAATTATGGAGGCCATTATTATTATTAATATATCAACTTCAACGCCATAACTGGATATAAGGACAATGCTGATTATTGATGATTATGCATACCTTTGTTAAACATATTGGTAGGATTGTATATTTTATGTGACAGTACAATTACTGTGCAGGAGAGTGCCACATGGTTACTCCTATGTTGGTTGTAATGACGGTCCTTTGACCACTAGAAGATGTGTTTGCCTGGCATAGTCCGGGCCTGATGAAGCTTTTTGTTTGTGTTTGTGTATGTATGGGTGTGAAATACCACCAATGTAGGGGATAAATGCAGTGACCTCGTAACACAAGATGCTGCTTGGGCATTGGTATTTGCCTCTGCTGAGAAAACAGAATTAGAAAATCTTGCTACAAAAAAAGTAAGCAATGAGGACGGGTTCTCTTAAGGGAGCCAAGAGGGGGATCCCTCTTTGTTTTTGTATATTCTGTTTTCTGCATTTTATTAGTTTAATATTTACTCAGACACCACCACATCTTATATTACTCACTTCTACTATATGGTGTGTGTTTAATCTCACGTTTGGTTTAGTGTGCACAATATATATATATAAACTTTTGTCACTTGGGTGAGTTCACATTTAAGGTGTTTTAGATTAGTAATCACCTGCATAATCACGTAATTGATCCTTTTAGGATCAAAGGGGGGAATGTTGTGTATTAATCTGC
This sequence comes from Cyprinodon tularosa, assembly GCF_016077235.1. Lineage (NCBI taxonomy): Eukaryota > Metazoa > Chordata > Actinopteri > Cyprinodontiformes > Cyprinodontidae > Cyprinodon > Cyprinodon tularosa. The sequence continues at coordinate 720,510 of NW_024038609.1, forward strand.
ACTAATCATAAGATAAAATAAAGTTAATGTTTTATAAGTTTAAAGTTGTTTTCCCAAATACTGTTATAAGAGCAATTCAAGGCCAGAGAGGAGAAAAGCAGAGCAGTGAGTATGTGTAACTATTGCACCTGGCCCCAATAGGAGTGAAGTCTGCAGGACAACGCAGGGTTGAGGCCCCTTAGTGATAAGAAAGCACACTCAATAAAAATGAAATATTTGACATCTCAAGGTTGCCCAGCTCAGCAAAATTTGGCCATACAAAAAGAGTTGTTATTTTCAAGGCACACGGAGCGGTAATGGTCCCAGAAAGGGTGATGCTTTGACTAAGATACAAAGGGGGAGCAGTAGGCCAGACTGACATGGCTTGAAGCAAGGGAAAGATGTGTTCTGACATGTTTGTGACTAAACCGTCATAAGTTTCTGATTTGAATGCACCAGATGTTTTCATGGCCTGAGAGATTGCTCTCACAAGAATGAGATGTGTCTATGAATGTCACTGTGTTTTGCTGATAAATATCAATGTGACCTTTACCAAAGACTGAAATATGTTCTGAAGGGGGTTTTCCACCGATAAGAAATGTATAAAAGGGAGCTGCGTTCACCATTTGTTCAGCTTCGGCAGCTTCGGTGTTGTGTTTAGCAATAAACACACTGGACAGCTGCCTCTGCCTAAATTTTTTGATCTTTGTTTGAGACTTTTTCTGCTTTTTAAGAACTTTGAATTTTTATAAAACTTAGCTTCAATTTTAAGTCGTCAAGAAGAGAATTATAGACGACACTAAGCTCTTCTTTTTACTGCTCTTATTGTGTGTTTGCAGCACGTTTGCTCTTAGCCTTTCTACTTTGCAAGTGTGTGTCAGAGTAAATATTGTGTTTTATGGCCTCATATCTGTCACAAGAGCTTTTGGTGTTTGCCACACTTTTATGTCTTTGCAGTGCATTTATAGCTCTTGGCTTCAATACCTAGCCTGACGTAGTCCTACTCAATTCTAGTCAGAATATGAGTCTGATACTGCTCCATAGAGCTGTGATCATGGGGCGTGTTTCGAACGAACCAGGAAAAAAAATGCCTCTGCACTCAATTGGATAGACCTACAACCAATAAGAGCAACGGAGTGCGTGACGTATGTTAAGCGAGGCATAGTTGTTGTCAACAAAAATCAAAGCGTGCAGTTGCACGCCTAGAATAAGAAGATGAGCTTTGATCGCGTTTCTCTGTTCCTCTTTTAAAATTAATTTGCTGTCGATATCTTCTAGAACAGACCTAATAGCAGAATCTACTCACCTCAACTCTCCAGCGGCAGCCATTGTTGTTGTCACCCAAGCGCGTTGTTGATCATCTGTCCTTCATCGTATAAAGCCCGCCCTGACAATTTGATTTGCCCGCCAGATTTTGTGCCAGCATACTCGTGCTACTATTGAGCAATGCCAGACCAAACTTCCCAAACTCAAACGTTGTGGGCGGGGCTAAGTTCGGAATGGCGCCCAGGCTATTCAATACCAACTGCAATAAAAAAAAAAATCCCACAGTTGTAAATGTTGGTTACAGTACACCTGTTTTTAAAAAGTTTTCCCCTTCTGGGTTGAACTCTGACATTAACACACCCTGAATGCTGTGATCCCATTGCATTGACTCATAGTGTCGCTAGGCAGGTTTACTTTCAGTTTCTAAAGAGGTCAAGTTTAAGACAGAACTGGATGAGCTGAGAAACAGAAGGCATTAAGGCTGACGGCAGAAACACTTCATATGGGTATGCAGGAATGTTTTAGTGTGAGTTGAGAAGGTGAGAGCTGTCCTGCAGTTAAGATTGAAAGTAAGAAAACTAGCAGAAATTGAAAAATGGGAAGCTCTTAAAACTTCACTTTTTTAATCCTGTTGTATTTTGGTCGTGTTGAGAAAAGAGACACTTCTTCTCTGAAGCAAAAAAAGAAAACAGTAAGTAAATTTTATTAATAATTAAATGACAACTTTAGGTTAAGAACCAGTTCTATTTTGAACTATACAAAAATATGAATATGAATCTTTTTCTTTATCATAATTCTTTACGTGTAAAGATCACAGATGTTTTAATAAAATGTTTATTTTAATTTGCATAACTATTCAATAATACTTTATTAATCTGCGAGGGGAAATTCAGTTTCTTTCCAGAAGACAGAAACACACAGAATGAAAAACCACAGACATTAAACGTGGGGCGGCGCGGCCTCCGTGGCTTCCTGCCATGAAAGGTGTTGCCCTACAGATGGGAAAAAAAGAAAAGGGATAACAATGAGTGTGAGCAGGAAAAAAAATATTTCACAGTCAATCCTTTTTCAAACTTTATTTATAAAGCACATGTAAAACAACCGGGGTTGACCAAAGTGCTCTACAGATATCACAGTTGCAGGAAATAAGGTAAAACCTTAACCCTTTAAAGGGCAAGTTACTGTTTTTTCATCAGTTTCTATATCCAGCCATTCAGCAAAGATGCTCCTACATGGCTGTGCATCTTATTTTGGCAATTGAACAATTAGATGAGCCATTTATTTATATATAACCCACTGTAAATTAAGTTGAAAAAAAAAAAAAGGTTAGCTCTAAGGTTTGTGTTGTACCAAAAAAATTTGTTTCTTTCACTCCCAGAGTGTTTTTCACAAATTTCTTATAGAAGCACTTTTGTTATTTTTCTTAATATATTCAGGCAAGTTGGCATTTTTTGTTATTACATTGATCTTAATTTTCGCCATCAAAATGTCCATATTTTTTTAATGTTACAACAGTGATAAGGTCTTGTCCTGGATTCCAATAACACTATTGGCTTGAAAAATACACAAACACAATGCAATAAAATAGAGTGAAAGTAAAAAAAAGAATAAAATAAGTTAAAATTTAAATAAAAATGGAAATATATATATATTTTTTTTGCCAGATGTCCTCTTAGACTTGATTAAAAGCCGAGGAGAAGAATGTGTTTTCAGGGAGGATTTAAAAATCCTTAGCAGGATTCAGTTAGAGATTGCAAAAAACCTCAACAAAGATGCAACACAACATCTTGCAGGAGGGATAGTGGAGAAATATGAGGAGAATATCATGTCTGAGCATGTGAGTGTGTGCGAAGTAAGTCCATGAAGCACTGTTCCCAGGGTCAGTCTCCTTGACAGAGGTTCATCAACCCGGCCGAACAAGACAGGTTCACAGATGTCCTCAGGGAAGGGAGGGCGAGGCAGCGCCCTCCGCTGAGAACAAGTCAAACAAAACAAGCAGATTTTAAAAATAGGTTTAAAATAATTATAAGTGCTGTACACATAGTAGTAAAAACACAAGACATAAGTACGTAAAAAAAAAAATAGTATATTAAACGAATGTTTTAGTTTTCTTTTGGAAGCAACAGATCCTTCCAAAGCCGTACCTAGGATGAGAGCCAGAAGAAGAAAATACCACATTTAGTTTTAGCTGAGGTTTTTCTCTTTTATTCCTGGTTTATCCCCGGTGAGGCTGAACACATGTTTCATCCATGACCTCACATCCAGAGCTCAGGTAAAAAGTTTATCCTTCCACATCTGACCATCAGGAAAGTCATCAAAATAGGGCTGCCCATCATTAGCATAATGTTTTGATGAAAATCAAGGCTGTTTCTTCCATGGATTTTTCCAAGTAGCTGTAAGTAGATATTAAAAAGAATATCACTCAATACTGACTTAATTCTGATGAACACCATATTTATATGTGTTCATTTCAAAATTTCAATTTGGAGCCAATTTTCAGTTTCCATTTCAAATTGGCACCTGTGATGGGGGGGCTGGCGTACCATACTTGGCGTAGGGGGGTGGACTACCTGGGTTGTGACTGCCTGGCAGCCATAGGTATGAGAGGAGCATATGGATGGGAGGCTGGAATGGTTACTTCAGTGGGCGCTCTCTCATTCCTGTTGACTGCCGGTCCAGGCTTGGGCCTCCTGGCCCTTTGGGGTCATCACTTGGTGGTGGTGGGCCTCTGGAACCCGGAGATCTCATCTCGTCCATCTTGGGCATGACCAGCCACCGGTGGAGCACATTGGCTTGCTGTCAAAGCCCTGTGGGACCCGGGGTGCCTCTGGATATCCTGGGCTTGCATCGCCTCTTTTTCTATGCAGGGCCCTATAGGGTGAATCTGGGGCCACCCACACCTTCTATTAAACACATTTTCCTTCTGATCAAGCTTTCTAAATCCTTTATACAGGAGCATGCCCATGCATGCATGGCATGGGAGATTGGTTCTAGGTGTTCACACTAATACTTAATACTAAGCTGCAGCTAAAGATATATACCACCCAGAATAATATTGTTTAATCTATAAAGGTTCTGCTTTCCACACAGGATATCTACTGCCTTTAAAGTTATTTTATGCTAATTTTGGTTGTCTGTTGTCTTCTTTTTGCTTCTATGTTTTCAATTCTTATTTTTTTCTTAATTCTACTTTTTTCCCCACCTCCATTTTCGTATCTGCCTGTTGTATATGATTTTACTCAAAAAAATTGTTTTTAATAAAGTTAAACATATAATTATCAAGCGAAATCTTATGGCAAAATTCATACTGGTCTCCTTGTGGAAGCAAATCTGTTGGGTTATCAGCTAAATCTGGGACATTCTATTCCCAGACTTATATTGGCAAAACAGGACACAACAAAACAAAAATAAATTAGTTTTAAACTACAGAATTACAGAATTAAATCCCTCCCGGATTATAACTCATTAAGATCCCCCTATTTTAGATAATTGCTCAGAAATTTTAGAAGTAACGATCTGGAGGTCAAAGATAATCAGATCATTCATAATAAACATGAGGTTGGTGAACTAAAGACTTCATACCAATGAAGGTCGGCTGAACAGGAAAAGCAGGCTTTAGAAAGCAGACCTGGAAACATTTGAGTGCTGCGAGACTCTTTGAACAAACTGCAGAGCCTGTTAGACCAGAAATGTCGACGGTTACACAGTCCATAAACTGAGGTCTACATGCGTGATCTGAGTGGCTTTGTTAGACCAGAGAGAGTTATTTCCTCTGGGATCCTGTTTACTCTTCATCAGCTGATTCGGTTCTACAGATTAGTGGACCAGATCCGGACAAAAACATTTAGAAATTACTAAATTTATGCATTTTTTTAGATAAATGTTTTTATTAAAGATGTAAGTCATGAAAATGATCTTCAAATCAAAGGGAAAGATTGTTCTCTACTTAAAAATACACACACACACACACACACATATATATATATATATATATATATATATATATATATATATATATATATATATATATATATATATATATATATATATATATATATATATATATATATATATATATATATATATATATATATATATATATATATATATATATATATATATATATATATATTAAATCAATGTATAAGATGGATGCATAAACACCTGCATTTTATTTTAGTGTGAAATGCTTTGTAAAGTAACTGATCATTAAAAATGCCTCCGGATCTTTACTGATCGAGGATTTTCTTAATTTGGACCCCTCTGATTTTTCATTATTTACCCCTGCTCTAAAGAATCTAAAACTCTGCAGTGTTTTGTTAATCAGCATTAAAAAGCATTTAAATGAACCTGAAAACCTCAAAACACAGAATCATGACATGAAAAAATTATGCTATATGAAGTTTTTATTTTATTTTATGACTATTTATAACATTGTTGAACTGACAGATCATCTTAACATGTGTTTTATAACCATCTTGCTGAAGTACTAATAAAACTGATGCATCTGTTCTTGAATTCTCACTATGTTTGCTGCCAGGCTGAGTAAACTCCTCCTGCAAACTAAGGTGTAAAACATTCCTCACCCTGATATAAGAATGATAATAAAGATGAATCTGTGTGTTTGCAGCTGTTCATTGGATGTTGCCGTGCGTCCGGAGGCGGAGCTAAGTTATACTGTTTGCAGTGGATTCCAGCAGTGACTGTTCACAGTGAGGCAGCGGGACCAAAGAAACATGTTCACCTTGAAAGTCGGTCAGTTCAGCTCATTTCTTCATGACTTTGGTTTCTCTCTCTGGTGTCTGAGGGTCTTAGGAGGAGCAGCTGGGTTACCTGAACAGGTGTAGCTCAGACTTCAGCTGCTTTTCCTTTTCTGATCTGTCTGCTTCTAGGTTAGAATTAGTCTCATTACAGCTGTTAAAAACTTATATATAACATTTCAACAAATGGATAATCTGAGCCTCCAAACATCTTCAGCTGAATGTCAGAGCTTGAAGCTGTAGAGGAGCGTCGAGCAATCCTACTATAATTACACATATCAGCTCTTTATATAACTCAGCTATAAAAGTTATGCACTGTTCTTGGAAGATATAATGAGCAGATTTCGTTCTCTTAATTAATCCTCAGTTGTTTCAGTTGTTCAGTGCCTGACTTAGTGTCTACATTAGTAGGGAACAACGATAGAGTCACCAACAGCAGAAAATCTGTAAAACAGAGCAGACCTTTGGTGTCGTTAAAATCTTCACTTCAAGGCTTTAGGTTTGGTCAAAGCTGAGCCAGAACTTTTCTCCTCATAAAAGATCTTGATTTATATCACTTTCTAAACTTTTCACTGTTAAATCTCCCTTTTCATTTAGTGCAGTTAAATGTTTTAGGTTAGTAGGTAACAGATTTTATTTACTTTTCGGACATTTTATTGTATTTCTCATTGATTTTATTAAATTAAATGTTCGATATCTGTGTTTCTAAGCCTTCCAAAGTCAACAATAGACATAAATATGATTAAATATTGCCCCTGGCTCTTTAGAACATTCATCATTACAAATATTAATTGTTTTGCTCCAACTTGGTAGAAGGACACTTGCCTTGACTTTGACCCCACTTCTCTTTCTGTCGCCCATTTCATGATGATGTGCAGGAGCTGCTGCAGTTGTCATCACACGTCTTTTGGGGCTTGGGCTCATCGTTAGAAGAACTTCTTTCAGATGAAAAACACATTATACTACTTAGACCAGGCATGCTCAAAGTCGGTCCTCGAGGGCCGCTGTCCTGCAGGTTATAGAGGTTTCTCTGCTTCAGCACTGCTGATTCTGATGATTGCATTTCAGCAAAGGCTAAATCGGCTTTCAGTGAAAATCAGCTGTGCTAAAGCAGAGAAACCTCTAAAACCTGCAGGACAGCAGCCCTCAAGGACCGACTTTGGGTTCGCCTGGTCTAAGCCTGACTAAGACATTAGCTAAAAAAGAACAGATAGTAATAGTAGCTGTGAGAATTTTGGTTTTCTCTGCCAAATATCAACGTTTGCTGCCTCTGTTTGTGGGGAAGAGGCGGTCCTGTAATGTAGATGCTTCCAGGAGGAGGTCGGTCCTACTGCAGGGCCACGCTGCGGCCATTTTAACAATCCAGAACAAAAGTTGCTTCATTCATCTACATTTCTAAATGTTTTTTCTTTAAATTATTGACTTAATAAACCTAAGGAAAGTCAGAGCTTTAATTTATGCTTTGAATTCAGTCGTTTTGACATCTCCTGACTGCTGCTTGTAGAGACGTTGAAATGCTGTTCTTCGTTATCAGTGTTAACACAGATTCCTACTCTGTCATTTTAAAGTCATTATATTAACAAAAGACTGACAACAAAAATACAGCAACAACTTATTCTCAACAACATACCATAAAGATGACTAATGCAGGATTACTGCTATTTTATAAATCAGTTTCTAGATTTTATGGGGCAGAGTTTTTCCTTGCAGTCATTTAGGCGTCTTCTATGTTATTAAAAATAAAGAACAACAGCTGAACCTGTTCTATGTATGTAATATGTAGAACCATTACTTAATTCTATGTGTGAGCTTTACTGGCAAGGGCTTCATGAAAATCTGTTCTAGTGATATATTTTGGAACTATGGGCGTTTATGCTCCTCTTGGTTTCTTACAAACAGCATAGATCGAGGTGTCATAGATTAGATAGACCTCTCATGCCTGCTGCTCAGCGAGCAGAATTTGTGTGGAAAGCTCAGGCATGCATGAATCCAGAGAAATATCACTTTAGGTCTGATTCTGATGAAGGATGACTTTTATAGTACAGTTAAACCTGTTTGGGTTTTATTCACTGTGATGCAGGAATGAGGTTGTTTGAAGTGACGATCTTTGTTTACTGGATCTGTCCCTTTAAAACAAACATCAGATGAAAAAAAGAGGCGATGTTCCAACAGAACTAAAGACAGAATTAACCTGAAAGTCCAGCTTTTTACTTCCAATAATTTTATGTCATATTAGTTAAAATATCTCAGTGACTGTTTTCCTCGTTGATGTCAGCTTTGCATTTGAAGTAGAGGTGGAAACATCTAAGCTTTTTTTTTAGAAACCTGATGAAGTTTGACTCAAAACTTTAAGAGGAAAAGTTTGAGCAGAAGCTGGTCGTCTTTTCTGATGTTTCCGTTCTGAAGAGGAGAAGAAGGAGGCTCCTCTGAGGTCACCGGGCTCCTTTTTTCAAAGCTGCTCCAGATCTTCCCCCTTTCTTCTCTGGCCGGCTCTGCTCCAGCCAAGGCAGACGTCACATGCTGTCATCAGCTGTGCTGGAGACGTCCACCATGACATATCCTAGCAGGCTGACTCCAAACAGTCTGAATCCATGAGATTAGAAGAAGAGACCTGACCACAGCTCTCAGAGATGAACTGAAGACACGGCATGATGATGTAATCTGATCCGGCTTTCTCTCCTCTGAGGTTCTGACTTCCGTGGTTCCTAGTAGTGTTAATTTTAGCAGCCATTTTTCAATTTAGTTTTAGTCTTAGTCCAGTTTCAGCATCGTTTGTTAGTTTTTATCACATTTAGTCGACATCATCGCATTTTTATTTAGTCTAGTTTTAGTCGACTATAAGTCAAGCATTTTAGTCTTTATTTTAGTCCAAGAAAACATAATTTTATTAGTTTAGTTTTAGTCAACAAAAACTGTCAACATTTTAGTCTAGTTTTAGTCAGGACATAATTTTAACCTTTTACTTTTTTGTCAGCAGATAACGTTTAAGATTTCCTAAAATTATTTCAACATTTTCTCTCATCTTTTTGATAAAAAACACAATTTTAAGGAACACATGCAGACATGGAAGATGTTCTGACAATATTTGCATATTTATTTTGAACATTGTTAAGGTTCAAAGACACAAACACAAATGCTTGCATTAAAGCAAATAAAATACACCTGACAAGGGAAACAAATAAATAAAATTAAGTGTCTTATGAACTTAACACAAGTGCTGGCTGTTTAAAGCTAGTTCACATAGAATAATAAAATAAATAGATTTGAGGTCAATGTTGTTAAAAAAAAAAAAAAAAAAACTCCAACTGATACAACAAAAGTGCTTTCCTTCCAGCTTTAGCTGGCCTGTCATTGTTTCTGGGTGGCTGGTAGGTTGTTGTTGGTGGTGGTGTATCTTTAATCTGGAACAGAAATTAATAAAATGTCAGGATAGATGCACAGCATAACAGGAATTCCAAGTGTATAAGTAGCATATAGGTTTCTTTTTTTCCTTAACAAAAACTAAGTCTCTGTAAAAACTACATTTGACCATCCATTTCAAACTCATACAATCAACCTAACTATCATTTTATGCAGGAATAAATTGCAGACATTTTTATGTGTGCATGCATTTTGGTTGTATTAATATTGATGCCAATTCAAATCAAATGTTCTTGTAATAGTAATATGCAGATAAACAGAGCAGCATTTTATGTCACCAAATAAAGACATCCCTGCAGTGGTTCCCCTAGCAATGACTATTTTGTATATGAAAATCTAGGTTAAAGTTGCTCTGAATTATGTGTGGCATATTATTTTTATTTTGTCTTATCCTGATAAATAGTTTCAGTTCGTTTTAGCATTTAGCATACATGTGTAGCTGCCAAGGTGTTTTGTGTTAATTATAGTTCACTTGCAGCTCCTAGATTACCTAAAACGTCTGTCTGCTTTAATCAAACTTGCAATTTAACTGAAACTATATCTGCCCGGCCAGTATAACATATCTAAGTTAGCATTTAACTTCACATACAATTCTATCAACAAGTGGCTACGGTCGCTACGTGCTAACAAGCTAACGTAACGTAGCCAGCCTGGATACTAAATGCTATGGAAGTTAGCCAACATTAGTTAGTTTATCATTGGGACATTATAGCCGTTGATTTAATGTTACATTATAAACAACCACCACCAATCTTTCTGTTAACTTACCGTAATGTCTTTGTGGTGAACTGCGACGTGTCTCTTCAGGTTTGTTGTGTTTTTTCCAGCTATCATGTCGCCACATACCTTCCCTTCCACTAAAATCAAGCATTTGGTTTTGTTCTCCACTTAAATGAAGCGAAAATGTGTCCATATAGCACGTCTCCTCTTTCTCCTGAGCCCCAGAGTAGGCTACTCTGTGCCGGTGTAGGTACCAGATTGACTCGGGCTGCCAGATTGACTCGGGGGCCTGCGCCTTTTGATGACGTCACAATACATAATTGTTTTAACGTTTGCACAATTGCGCAAAACATTTTGATTGGTCTGGACAGCTTACTAAAGTAATTATAGCGGGGTGTAGGTTTTATTCGAAAGCGGGATTGCTGTTTGTAAACGGACAATTTTACGAAGACATTCTCCATGGTCCCTGCGCCTTCTGATGACGTCACCGAATTCGCCATGGGCCTTGCGCCTCCCGATGACGTGACATTATGGCAATGCCACTCAAACACACTACATTGAGCCCGCGGTCTGCATTTGTAACGAGAATAAATTCAGGAGAATGAAGCTAAAGGGATACAAAAAATAAACTTGTAATATTACAAAACCAAAAATACTACGAATACAAAGTATATTCAGAGATTAAAGTCCCTCTGATACTGTTTAAGTGACTGAGAAACTGCAGATTTGCCACATTTAAGATGGCGGACGCTCTGACGCATCTCAAAAGGCGCAGGCCCCCGAGTCAATCTGGCAGCCCGAGTCAATCTGGTACCTACACCGCCCGCTCCAGGTGTGAAAGTGGGTGTGCGGGAGCTGACGAGGAGGAGGCGGAGGAGGAGACGAGACAGGATTTGAAAAAAACATAAAATAATAATATATAATTTTCGTCTCGTCTTTGTTCGTGAACTAAAATGTCCATAGATTTTAGTCCAGTCTTTATTTACCGAACTGCACTTTCGTCTCGTCTTTATTAGTCCACGAAAATTATTTCTGATTTAGTCCCAGTTATTGTTTATTAGTGGGGATTTTCGTCTCGTCTCGTCTAGTTTTCGTTCGGTGAAAAATGTGCGTTGACGAAAATATTTTCGTTTAGTTTTCGTTAACGAAATCAACACTAGTTCCTAGGAGTTTTTCTATCTGGCGCTGATCTATCTGATCCTGGTTGGTCCTCTGAGCTGTGGTCTCTGTGGACACTTTTACAATGCAGCTAAAAATTTGACTGTTTACACAAGCTTTTCACAGCAGCTAATCATCTTATTCATTAATTTATCTTTGCTTTACTTGTTTTTACCGCTTTAACCGCTATGTTTTTTATCATATGAGGCGCCTTCGGAAATAGTACTATAAAATTAAAGTTTGCTTTCTTACTTTACTTCTGCTTGGATCAAAAGGTAGAGGCAGGATTTCTTTCCTCTCCTAAAGAGGTTCAGTATCCTGCTGTCATGTTGCAGAGTGACGTGGAGGCAGAGCTGAAAGCTGAAGCTCTGCTTCAAAGAGCTCTAGGTGGCTCCAACCCTCTCCTTTGGTCATAAAGTTCGGATCCTGATGAAAGATGCAGATCCTGATTCGAATTGAGTTGATTTGAATTGAGAAAGCTTCCTGGAGAGGTGGCGAAACGTCTTCAAATCTTGAAAACCAAGTCCAGTGGATATTTTTTTGAATTTTTACGGAAAAACAGAAAGGAGCTTCCTTTGCAGGATGAGCAATGGAAATCAGGAGATGATCTCTATCATCAGGTCAAGGTTCTGGTTTTCTCTGAAGCCTCCTCCATCTGGTACCAGCAGCTCCTTTCTTCTGTTGCTCAGGGATAAGAATCCAGGTTCAGTGATCCACCATCTCCAGGAGTTCAGTCACTTAGTGGTTTTCTTTAAAACTCTGTTATTTAGCAGAGGATGAAAGTAGTTGAACATAGAGTGGAAAACTTTGCTCACAGTCAGCTACAGGTTGGATTTTTCTCTTCTGCTTGTTCACTTTGTGAATGAATAGTGAGGATGTTTGTTTCTCGGGGGAATCAGACCTGTAGAAACCTGGAGGAGAAGGTGCTTCCACCTCCAGACTTAGGGGAAAATGTCCGTCCTTCCGCCCGGCACAGAGGCAGCATCATGGCGTAAGATAGCAGTCAATAAAAACCTTTGCATTGGTGTTAAGAAACATAAATAAATCTTATTTTATTAGTTTCTTTTTGTCAACTAATAAAAATGTGAAATAAGAATTTTATCTGTGAAAAAAAAAGTTTATTGATGGATTGATTGACTTTATTGATCTCACAGAGAAGAAATGTACTCGTTACATCAGCTCAAATAGTCAAAGGAGAGGACTGTGCAAAAGGAAGAAAAAGGTGCACGGATATATACACTGTGTCCACATATGACAGCTTTTTTTTACAGTATATAGTAGGATCATTATACAGGGTTATTGCACAAGGTGTTTACATGGGTATTTATATAGATGGATGATAATGTTTACATATAGTTATTGCACTGGGGGTCAAATATGAGGAAACAGGATACTGCACAAGTTATTGCCGTAGTGTCGCATTGTAGAGTCTGCTGGCAGCAGGGATCAGAGGGACTTTTTTACAATCAGGATGTAAAAGTCTTTCACTAAAGGAGCCGCTCAGCTGCTCTACAGTCTGGTGGAAGGCTTTGCAACGACATAAGTACAAATCACAGTTTTACAACCGCTGATGTAGCTCTTACACTCCTCACCAGGTGAGGGCAGTAATGGGCCGGAAAAATGTTTGCCAGGTTTTAAGGCAGAGAAGGAAAGAGAAGAAAAACCGAACCACAAGTCAAGGGTTATACTGTGCATGAGTTGAAAACAATTCAACGAAGATATAACTTTTCAGTTAATGGTTAACAGACCAGCCTCTGTTAACGCTCGTTAACTGAGGTTGGTGAACAACTTTCAGGCTCATTACTGCCTCCCTCTGGTAAGGAGTGTAACAGCTAATTCAGGGGTAGATTTGTAGCCAGAAATTTGCAGTTTTTACTTGTTTTGTTGCAAAGTTTTAATTTCTAAACTTGTTTAAAAACATTGGATGTCCGATGGATATATGAACTGAAACAAGGAAAAAATATAGGTATGTTATTAGCATCCGTTTTTATTGACAGCTTTCTTAGTCTGTACAGCTGGTGCCTTCAGGAAAACCAGAAAAATCCCAAACAGTTTGGTAGGATTATCTGTGCAGAACATCCAAGTGTGTTCAGAAAACAGCTCATTGGATGAGCACATTGATTATTTTGAAATATTGTTTGTTTATTTATTTAAATTTCTCTTATAAAGATATACCATAGAAATGGTCTTCAAATCCATTAGTATCTTCACACTGATTAGCAATGGTGAAAAAGGATGAAAACTGAACCGTAAAATAAACCTTTGTCTCAAATCCTCTTGATTCTTTTTCTGTAGGAAATAAATATTCACGTCTTAAACACAGGAGCTCAGATTATCTCCACGTTAAACCTGCTCTGAACCGTCACCATCAGATCCGCCTGCTGCAGAGGATGATGATTCCGCCCTTCATCCTGTTTGACCTGCTCTTCCTGAAAAACTCAACACTCATGTCAACATTTTTTTTTATATTTCAGGAAAACCAAACATCGGGAATAAATCCAGCCTCATCAGATGTAAGTTTAAAAGCTTTTTATTCATCCCTGTTTGATCGCAGCTGCATTTCCTGATGATTCAATCCGAAAGAAGGCGGTCAGAGGAGTCACTGCAGGAGGCAGAAATCTAACCGACTCTGAAACAGAACCCCAGGATGTGTCAATTTAATTCAATTCAGCTTATTTATGTAGCGCCAATTCACAACACATGTCATCTCAAGGCACTTTCCAGTTCACCAGATCTTCCAGTCAAATTGATTCAAAGTTTTCTATCAAAGGAAAACCAGTTGATTGCATCGACTCATTGACTAGGATTCAATCCCTCACACTAAGCATGCTTGTAGCGACAGTGGAGAGGAAAAACTCCCCTTTAACAGGAAGAAAACTCCAGCAGAACCAGGCTCAGTGTGAGCGGGCATCTGCTGAGGCCGACTGGGAGACAGAAGCAGAGATACAAAAAGCAGCTGTAAAAGGTGACCCCGTCCAGGAAACACACAGCCAGGCAGACGAGCTCCGAGCCAGCTCCCATGTCAGAGGATGAAGAGAGCACATCCAGCCAGTCACAGTCAGAGAAACAGGACTACAGTCAAAAACAGGCAGATCTCCAACATTTATTAACAAAGGCGTTGATGGCAGCAGCACAGCTAATGTTTCTATCCAGGATGGAGTCACAGAATTAAACAGTGTCACAGCCAGCATCACTGGCTGTGACACTGTCAGGCAAAGGATTTTGGGAATCCTTGTCGCTCCTTAATAATGTTAAAGGAACCATGATAGGAAACATCATGTTTCCTCTTCCTCTCTACTACCAGCACTATTCACACAGCTCTGATCATGGCAACTGATCACGCTCTTCTGCTTTGCTAACGACTCCCTATGGATTGAATGATTTCAGATGCAGCTGATGGATTAAATTTGAGTCTTTTACCCTTTAAATTTTTATCTGGATTATTACTATGGAAAGTCACAATAAGAAGTACCGGTATATAAACATTTGGACAAAAGACAGAGATGATCAGATTAAACCAGTGGTTCCTGGAATGAGGGGGCGCCCCCTAGGTGGGGCTTATGGCAATTACAGGGAAGGCCTGTTAAACATAAACTGCATGAACGACCAGCTTTGAGAGGTAATTTAAAATAAAAAAAATGTTGACTTCAATGTTAAACTCTGATTACAGTAAAATAAACAATTAAACCTAAAATTATTACATTTTAAAAGATGTAGGTTTGTGATTTAAAAGAAGACTCATTTATTTTATCTCAATATGGTTTATTGCTGTTGGTTACTTGTTGAAAAGATCAGGTGGAGGAAGGGCACGTTATTTAATTTAAATTAAGGAAGACACAATCGAGGAAAAGACTGAGAACCAAAGAATTAAACTAAAGATATAGAATTATATTTACTTTTCAGAGTTTACTTAAATCTGCACCAGAGTCATGAATCTGAAATCTATCACACTGAATTTATTACAATGTTTCTAGTAAATTTTTCTCAATAATTTGACCTTTATGAAAGTGATTAAGTTTGTAAAACAAAAAATAATATCTAGGATATGTGAAATATTTTTTTAATCATTTAATTTCCCTGCAGTTTAATCTGTAGAGAAAACTAGAATCAGAATTTTGGCTTTTTCCAAAGCTTTGCCCTCCTGCTGCAGAAATAAGTTTTTTGGATCAGAATCCGACCAGAAGACGTTTCTGTTTACTTGCCTCCTCCATGTTAAATTTAGCTGCAGATGTTCTGAAATGTCTCAGACTGATTTTTTTGTCTCCATCAGGGTTTTTTCAGACGCTGACGCTCATCATCCTCCTGGTGTTTATATTTGTTGTCGTCATGCAGCTCTACACCGACCCAATCAAAGGTCAGAACCCCCCACATCTCCTGCCTCTCTGTGGGTTAATTCTGCTCCTGTGGGACCAGCTGAAGCTGCAGATGCTGCAAAGCTTCCTGTTTTTATTAATAGGGATCAGTTCAGGGGTTCTGAAAAGGTTTTCCAGGTCTGGACCACAGTGCGTTTGTGAATGGAGCTCATAAAATTCTGTTTTAAATGGATCAAATCATGAGATCTAAATCTAAGAGAGGCTTCCTAGGAATATCATCTTGTTTGGTTGGTTTTGCAGAATTTAGAAGATTTGATGCTTTTAAAAAAGCTCGACTTCCATGCAGAGTCCATTAAATGATTCCAGATCATCAGATCTGACAGACTCTCAATAAGCAGATCAATTAAACGTTTCTTCTCTTCCAGGTTTAAGTAAACATTCATTCGGTTCTGATCAGAGCTCAATGGAGGGAACCAAAAAACCAGGTGAGTCACAGCTGAACCTGACAGACCAAGCAGAGCTGCTGGAGAACTGACCTGCCTCTCCTTCTCTGCAGAGGGACCGTGCTCCAAGGAGAACGTCTGTCCATCCAACCAGCTCAGCTTCTCCGTCCAGAGTGGAGCTGCAAACGTTGTTCCTCCAAAGATCTGTCTCAATGGAGAACTGTAGGAGCTCCAGTCTCAGACTCTTCTCTCCTCTTCTGGGTTTGGGTCCATCTGCTCTGTTTGTCTCTGCAGTCGTGGTCGTTCTCCATGTTTGGGTTCTCTCTGGTTCTTCATGTCTCTGCAGGTGATGTTGTTCACATGTGACTCACAGTGTTTCTTTGATGCAGGGTGTTAGGAACCACCTTGAACAACGCTGGAAGTGGAATCAACATCGTAGTGATGAACGGTCAGTCAGCTTTCCACGTCCCCTGAATTGTTTTTCTCTATAAACCTCATTTTGTACAACATTAAGCAGTCCCCACTGCCATTAGACTGCTGAACATTTTATAAAATGGGATTTATAAACAAAAAACCTGAATGTTGAAACTGTAACTCGTATACCGGTATGTTAACATTTATCACTGCTGCACTTTTGAAAATGAAAGCCTTGAGAGCTGTACTGAACGAAATGTCTTTTTGTATACACTCTCTGTGTCTACAAAATCACAATAAAGTCTGTCTAAGTCTAAGTTTAAGTGAATAGTTTCTGTTTTACTTTGAAACCTTTTTTTAAATAATTGATAATAAAAAAAAATCGTGTTGAAAAATATTTACCCATTGTTTGTTGACAGCCGTCTCATTAAGGCTTGTTTTTGTAACTTAATAGGATTCATGTTTTAAGAGCCTTTAAAACTCTCAATATCCTGAGGATCCATTAAATCTGACAAAATGTAATCCAGGACCTTTAAAAAAGTAGAACTCTAACCCAGAAAATATTTGCTTCAAAGGACTATGAGGGAAATTTAGAAGAAATATATAATGGTTATTTTCTTTTCATAAAAATATCTTTTTAAAGTTGATGTCAAAATTAAATTAAAATATGTGGGAATAAATTACAAATAATAACCTGAAGAAAATGATTATGGAACTGCTAAACAGTTTGTGTTGACAGGATCTTCCTCTGTTAAAGGGGTTTTTGTTAATAAAGTTAATTTAAAAGTTAATAGATGATTTACAGAAGCCATCACTGTCATACATCGCTGCTGCAGAAACCCTTTATAGTTTGTTTACTTTTTGCACTTTCCCCACTTTTTTTAACCAATCTGATATGTTTGTCGTTTTTCTCATCATTTTCTCTTTTATCTGATTATTGCTAAACAGCAAAACTAAAAATAACTCCTTATCTTTTTTTTTTCTCCAGTTGCCCAGATATTATAATCTCAACAAAGTATAGATTTAGAGTTTAATGCAGAGGTCTTCAACAGGGGGTCCGTGACCCCAGGGGGTCCACGGAGGTACTGCATGGGGGTCGCGAAAGTCCACTAATTGAAATGTCTTTAAATCCACATTAACATGAATTCAAAACTGTAGTAAACAGATAAATGGAGGCAGAAGATGTCTTTCAGTTATCAATGCTCACATTCAGCGACACACAGGAGCTCTTTCAAGCTGGGCACCGTTTCATTCACAACACCTGTCCCATCAACCAGGAATCAGAAATACTTTAATAATCCCAATTATTTTCGTTACATGACTCCATCTGTAATAGAGTGACTATAGGACCAGTTTAATATACATGTAACACTATTTCATTCAATATATATAATTAGAGGGTCCCCGCTCCATCTCACCATCAGTTTGGGGTCCTTGGCCCGGAAAATGTTGTAGATTCCTGGTTTACTGTTTTATTTCTGTGGGGAAGCTTCAGTTGCAGCAGGTTCTCCAGTCATGGTTTTCTCGCATAATGACCCGAGGGAAGCAGGGTTGGTTCTGGTCCAGATCTGGGTTTTTGCAGAACCTGCTGCTAGTTTATTAATTTCCTACAGTTTCGTTAACTGCATAGTTTGGTATTTCCTCATTACACACCCAAGCCTGCCCTCATCACTCTGTAGCAGACAAAAAATAACTGCTTTGTCATGCTTTGCTTTTAAATCATGAAAAATCAATGTTTTATAAAGATATTTGTGGTATTTTTTAATAAAGATAGGTGAGAAAAATCTGCTCTGAAGAAGGTAGTTTCCTCTCTGCTGTTTCGTCAGCTTCAGGCTGATCTCACCTGATCTGTGTCCTGCAGGTAAAACCGGAGAGCTACTCAAGTCGGATCACTTCAACATGTACAGCGGCAGTAAGTCCCCGTCGTCTGGAAGCAGACTGGGTCTGAGCTGAACCGGTCCTGATGCTGATGTGTTTCTGTTGCAGAAGTGGAACCTCTGATCGAGTTCCTGAAGAGCATTGAGACCGGTTCTGTGGTTCTGATGGCCGTCTTCGACGAGGGATCCACAAAGTAAACTATCCTTAAACACGTTGCATCTGTAAAGAAAAGCTTTAATCTGCTGACAGCAAAGTTATTTATTTTTACCTTATTAAAAGCTAAAAAAAAATTATTTCATGATGCCAAACGTCCTTCAGTCGCTGCTGATGCTTTTGATTAGCTTACAAAATGTCTAACTGGCTTTTTGACGAAATCCCCTTACATCAGCATCAGATGATGACTTTCTGTCTTGCTCTTATTTTTCTGAAATGATTGTTGGTCGTACTCGCCCTAATTCTGAATACCCAGATAAATCACCTCTTTTTGATCTTTTTATCACCAACATAAATACTCCACAGCTGCAGTTATTCTGATTGATCACTGTGATCATCCAGTTGTTGGTGCAGTTACAGATGTCACCTTGTTTTAAACCTGTTCTTCTCTGTAAAATGGCTATGAAGCATTCCTTCATGATCTAATTCTTTATAACTGGAAGTGAACTTCTCCGTTTGAAGATGTCAATCTGAACAATCTGGGATTAACAGTTTTAATCATTTTGTTAACAAACACGCCCTGTTTCATCAGCTGGGAGCTAACTGTGCCACCATCAGACTCTCCTCACAGATCATATGATTCACCTCAGACATGAGACAAAACATGTACTAAAAAACAAATAACAGTCAAATTAAACCAAACTATTTAATTTTTATTCATATGTATTTATTACCCAGTATTTTATTTACTCATAAAATAAAAAAAATTGAATGCATAAATTATTTGATTGGTAGGTTTATCCCTTTATAGGGCAAGTTAGCATTTAGCATTTTTGATGATTTGCATAAACCTTACAAATAGAGTCCCTCCGTCCCTTAGTGAGGTCTAGAAGCACAAGATCTATATCCAGCCCTTGAGCAAAGATGCTGCTACATGTACATCATATTTCTCCATTTGACCAATTAGATGAACCATTGAATGATTTATTACCTACTGTATATTAAGTTGGAAAAAAGTTAACAAGTCAAGAAATAAATGTAAAAAGCTAATTGAAAAGTCAGAAAGTGAATTTAAAAAGTTAATAAGCTTAGTTAACAATTATATTTAGGTGTATAAACTAAAAAATGTCAGTGCCAGTATCAGCATTAATGCTTTAAGGTTATATTGTACAAAAAAAATATTTCTTTCACTCCCAGAGGGTTTTTCTGCAATTTCTTACAGAAACACTTTTGCTATTTTTCTTAATATATTTGGTTAAGTTGGTGTTTCTTCTTATTACAATAATACATTTTTGTCATAAAATATCCTTATTTTTTTTAATGTTGCAAAGGTAATAAGGTCTTGTCCTGGATTCCAGTAACACTATTGACCTGAAATTTTGATTTTCAAAGTATTTAACTGAGTGGTCAAAAAAGAGTTAATTAATATTAATAGGTACATACATTTACTAATATTATTATTTATATATATATATATATATATATATATATATATATATATATATATATATATATATATATATATATATATATATATATATATATATATATATATATATATATATATATATATCAGAAGATATTTTCATGCATAAAATAAGCAGCTTTCTGAAAAAAAAACCAAACATGAAAATGTTAGAACTAGAAATTTACAGTAGTATGTTTATTACTGTTTTTTCTTTATTATTTTTTACTATTTTTTCAAGGCTGAAATTGTCCAGAGAGCTGTTTTAAGCGTTTCTTTTTGTTGTAAACTTGTGTAAACAAAATGACAAATTAATCTAAGTCTTGTTTTTTCTTCAGTAACTGAATGCTTGTTATTGTGAAATGTGGAAAGGAAGTATGTCTCTTTATTTACTATTATTAAGCAGGTTTATTGATTTATCCTTTTCCTGTGTTTGTACAGCTTAAACGATGAAGCCAGGGGGCTGATTGAGGGTCTGGGAAGCTCCACGATCCGGGCTCTGGGATACCGCGATAACTGGGTGTTTGTTGGTGGGAAAGGAGTAGCAGAGAAGAGCAACTTTGAGAAGGTAAAGTCATTAGGTGGAAATAATTCAATGACCATGATGCTCAGAAAAAAACTGGCAGAGAGGTAACAGTTGTTTTTCAGCTCATGGTGACATGACAAGCTTCACCTAGAGAAGATTCCTAAAGCAGCACTTTCTGAACACATCTGACTTTAAACGACTGAATTTCCTCCTTAGAGAGTCATCAGTTGAATTCAAGTGAACCAGGAAAAGATCTAAACTCCAAACCTCCACAGCTAATATCTTACAGCTCTTACAAGCTTCCTTCATCAAACCACCTGAATCAAACCAATGTCTTGTTCCAGAGCGACAAGACTGATGGGGAAACATAGAATAGAATAAAATAGAATAGAACAAAAAAGAATAGAATAGAAAGGAAATGAAACTGAAATGCCCAGTTGAGAAATTGTGCAAATAACAGCATGGCTGTGTTCATATATATATATGTTCATATATATTTACCGGTATGCATCTAAAAAGACCAGAATAGTGTCTCTTGGTTCCCCTGAACACTTCAGGACACACAGCAAAAACAATCTAGAAATAAGTAAAAATGTCTTATATTAAGTTTATTAACCCTTAATTTGAGTGGGTAAATAAGATGATTTGCCAATGGAATGATTCCTTTTATTCTTAAAATAAAATAATTAGATAATATGCAATTGAATTATGACAATGCAATATTTTTTATTATTTTATAAATAGTCTTGTTCCATTTGCAAAGTGATTCGCTTACCTCCTCAATTCAAGAAAAAAATGCACTTATTTTAAGAAAAAATTATTTATTTGTACATTTTCTGTAGTGCAGTGACCTTGACACCTGACTTTAACCTGCACTGTAGGTAATATAGAGCAGCTATTGCAGATTGCAAACATCTTTAAAGGCTGCTGACCTGCATATGTGTTGCTGCTCCAACAGGCCTGGATCAAATGACTGAATTTCCTCCCCTGCAGGTCTTCAGGTTTTTCACAGGTCTGGTAGTTTGACTTCTGTTGGATTTCAGGTGTCGTCTGGCCTTCAGTGTGGAGATTTTATACTGAAAGTTTGCTGTAGGCAGATATTTTCACGCTTTCATCATACAAAAAAAAATTCACCAAAGGACGGCCTGAATATGGACGTCATCATCACACCTTCTCTTCATACTCCCGTTTGCATGAAAATGAAGGCAGGCTTGGATGTATTTTCACCCACCACTAAGTTCCTACACCAATTAGTATAAAGACCCTGAATTGAGGAAGAAAGTGCAAAGAACCCAGGATAAAAAGTTGTGTTTTTTTCTTTTTGGTTGGTATGAGTTTTGACACTTATTTTATTTTGAGAAGTCTGTGAAACTTTCCAGATATATGCTCTAAAAGCAAAGTTTCCGCAAATTTGTCACCTTAGCAGAACTGTCTTGTGCTCCTCCTGAACAGGTCTCTACAAAAACGTTGCTATACTGACTCCTGTATTTGCTCTAAAACTGAATCTGTTTGTGTTTTCTAGTACATTAAGAGCGACTCATCCAAAAACAAATACGATAACTGGCCTGAGATGGCGGAGTTGGAGGGCTGCATTCCCAGATTCCTGGAATAATCCGACGCCGCAGCCCGAATCCAGGAAGTAGCAGGAGCAGGATTGAATGTTTGAGACTTTCTATGGATGTAAAACTGACCTGATCGTTTGTCCCGAATCTTTATGCATGGTTTCGTTCCATTGGAATCTCTTAATCTGACTCTTGAAGGAAGCTGAAGCTGTGACACAGAGAGGAGATAAAAAAGGAACCTGAGGAAGCATCCCTGCATCTCCACTGCTCAGTCATCCTCTTCCTCCTGCAGCAATCCTGCTGCTGCTGCTGCTGCTGTTACATTTCCTCATTTCTTTGATTCTACGATGTCAGAAAACTCCAAACTTCTAGACCCAGTTAGAGGTCTTTGAAAAGAAGTTCAGCATCAGGATGTTCTGAAGTCAACTTCACCGCCACAGCTTCTCTGCACTGCAAAATAAAAGTTAAAGAAGAGATCATTTGTCCATCATGAGAAGGTCCTGGGTTTTTATTTCCTCAATGTATAACACTTTCCAAATGTTTTAAAGCTTAAAAAACAATTTAATATTAGAGAATTCTTTTTTGTTGTTGTGGGATAGAAAATTTTAAAATTATTTCTAATAAAATCAAACATTTATACTCTATTTCTTAACCAGTTTGATTTTTTTTAATTTTTTTTTTTACTTTTTTGTAAAAAATGCAGTTTCTTTTTATATGACTTTTAGAAAATCCTGGGAAAATCTGCTTAGCGTAAATGTGGAGACTAAAATTAACAGAAAAATAAATTACAGCTTGTTCTAAAAAACACAGGTTCAAATTGCTCTGACCAAAGACCGCTGATTGTTGGAGTAGCTCCGCTGGTTTGACTCTGTTAATCTTTTAATAATGAATTCAGTTCCTCTGTGATTCTTTTTTCTGATTTTTTTTACCTTTGGTGTCGGATGCTGTGCGGCTGAAATAACCTCTTAAACCAGAGGTCATCAAAGCACTTAGCCAAGTCATGTGATTTCTTAATCTCATGATACAGTTGCTGACATCAATATAGAGCAACACAGACCAGGATTACTAATGTTATAATGTTATGACGGAGGAGTGATGTTGAGACGATGGATCCTCTCCTTCATGACCGGTTATCAACAGCATGAATGCTCAGTGCTTTACTTTGGGATGTTGTGTTCCCTTCAGCATCTGCTGTTGGCTGAAGAGAGAGGACATCTTTGGTCTCACATTAAAGTTTTCTTTTTAACTCAACAAGGATTTAAAGAGTTTACTGATACAAGGGAATAAATAAATGGTTCACAGGAAAATGGAGAAGATACTTGGTCTGCTGTGGGAAAGATGGTGGCAGTGTTTTAAGCTGGAGAGATAGAGAGGGGGGGGATCCGTCTATTTCTTCCAGGGGGGTTGTGAGAGGTGCTGAGTGATGCATGAACCAGGAGAGCAGCCCAAGCAGTGAGGAGGTTGATGGAGGAAGTCTTAATGGAGGGTTCTCCAGTAGAACGAGGAGACAGACTCATGGGAAGCAGGAAGACGGATCTGTGCATCCTCTGTGCATCACAGAGGATTTTATATTACCTACCTAAGTGAATGATGTTTCTATGATATTGGAGGTTCTCTACCTACCGTCTAACTCTGTGGTATTGATCCAAAAACAGATAAGATTAACTTCCAGTGTAGCAACAGGACTCAGCCATAGAGAGAATCTCAAACTTCTGAACAGGATGATCCCTGATGCCCCATTTATAAGATTTCTAGAATATCTCACTGGAAGGAAAACCAGAGGTAGTTCAAGAAGTCAAATGAGGGACTAAAATTCAATTACTATCGGTTTGCTTGGATGATCCTTTTTCTTTTATAGTTTCTTTTGTCTCTGTTTTCATCATCATTATTATTTTATTTCTAAAAAGTTATTTTTTTTAAATCTTTTTTTGTATTCTAGTGTTTCTCTGCATCATCTGTCACTGTTACCAATCTCTTGTTTGTAGACCAAATTGACTGCAGACATTTTTGGTTGGGGTCTGTACCTGATTTTAAATAAAATTTGATGCAGAAACCGTGAATGCAATCAATTCAAAGTTTGTTAAGACTTTAGAAATAGAAAGTATTTTATTTCCATATCTTTCACCCATAGATTTGCTCAGTTGGGTCATTAGAATATGATCTGCATGAGGATAAACACGCAAAATAAGACAAAAAGCATTTGCACCTGATTCCATGTGTTTGGTATACTAAATTTGGGTAGAATAGGAACCAAATGTAAATAGCAGTTACATTTACATAGGATGTAAACAGCTGCTTTGTTTTCACAGGAGGTTTAGAAGAGGTGACAGTTTCCCTGGAATTAAGCTCCCATTGCCAAGGGAAAAAAACTCCCTGTTTATTTTAGATGATTCAGATAAAAGAGCAGTGGCTGGTAGGTGAGAAGACAAACAATACAATCTGAAGACAAACAGTCTCAGACACACAGACACTTTGTTTCAGCTTCACCAGGATGTGAGGCAACAGCTGGTCCTGCAGGATTTACAGCTCCTGTTTTCAGATCAGATTTCTGGGTAAATTTGTTGTTGGATGAACGAACTGATCCATTCTTCACATCCTGCAGAGCTCCTGTTTAGTTTTAATATACAAAAACAACTGAAACACGAACTAAAATATTCAGAACAGGTTGGCTTTTCAGTTTGCTTCTATATTTGTGTAGAAAGGCAGCAAATGTCATGTCTTTCCTTTATTTTTAACCATCAATCATAACTGCATTTTGGAGCAAAACTTACCCAACAGTTAACCTATGATTAGTAGTGTTGCGCCAATACCAGTATCGGGCGGGGCCCGATCCAGCACTAAGGCTACGTTCACACTGCAGGCCTTAATGTTCAATTCCGATTTTTTTGTGAAATCGGATTTTTTTGCGTGTCCGTTCACACTTCCAAGTATATGCGACTTGTATGTGATCTACTGTGTGAACTGAAAGCGTTCAACCGAAGTGTCCCGCATGCGCACTCGAGGACGCGATGACGTCACATGTAGCAAGCGTCCTCAGTGTTTGCGGAAGCAAACATGACTCGTAATACCGCAGCGTATATTGCGTTCTTTAAGTTCTTCTCCAACAGGAGCAGGCACATTACGAACTAAATCTTTTTAAGAATTTCAAAAAGAAAGAGAGCCAGGTTCCGGTAAGACCCTTCGAGTTTGGTCTGAATCGAGCTATCTTTCCAAATATGAATTAAGTCAGCAACCTCACTTTCTCTCCATTGACTGCTCTCTGTGTTATCTTCCGCCATGGTTGTTAGTTTTTCCCGCCTCCGCTTAGTAGGACGCAGATTAGTAACGTTTAGTAACATTTGTCAAGTATCAATGACGTGTAGGTCGGATGAATGCGACCTGGCCGTACAGACATAGGTCGCATTTAAAAAGATCAGATACGTATCGGATTCAGGACCACATATCCAAGTGGCCTGGGTCGCATTTGAAAAAATCTGATCTGTGTCGTTCAGACTGTCATAAAAAGATCAGATACAGGTCACATATGGGTAAAAAAATCGGAATTGGGTCACTTCAGGCTGCAGTGTGTACGTAGCCTAAAATGCTGGTATCAGTATGGGCGAGTACCAACAAATAGGGCACCGATACCATTTTGAGAGGCAAGTTCATTCTATTGTTACCCATTGCAGGTAGGCAATAAAAAGTTCTACTGGATTCACTTTGTATTAGTCTTTTTCCTGCTTCACAAAGGTAGGCGGCAGCTTGATAAAGCCATGATGGCAATTATTTTACATGCAAGTAGTATGCAGCTCTTCATATATATACACACACACATAAATTTTGAACAGATGTTATCGGTATCGGCCAATACTGCACAGCCAGGTATCGGGTATCAGTATCGGGGCCAAAAAATGGCATCGTTGCAACGCTAATGTTTGAACAGCTGTGAAGAACTATGCACTAAAGTTATGTGGTTTTGTTTGAACAATTAAATCCTGAGAGCTGAAGCTTTGCTAGGGCTCAGGACAACACAGTCTTTTTGCCCTCTGAATCTGCTGGCAGTTCATTTGCCATCTCTAAGAACGGCTTCCTTTTTGCTATTAAACTCACAACATTCATTTTTGTTGGCCACAGCACAGGATCATTGAAATTAATGGCATGATTAATCTCTGAGTCACTATGCCTCTCTCTGTCTCCTCAAACACACACTGTTCCCCACCCTGCCCCCAGAGGTTATCCTGTGCTCCTTTCTCTATACTTTAAAATCACACTGGACATCATTCTTCTGCAATTCCATTCCTGGACCTGTTCCTGACTCATCCTCAGTTTATTTTTTGATATTTACTCAAGCCTTTGGTTTCATCTTCCTTTTCTCTTTTTTGCTGTTCCCTGGACTTCTGAAAACCTGACATTCTTAGTTTGCAGCAAAACGAACTATAAAAGTTGCGGCCCTTCGTTGTCCTGGTTAAATCATTTTATGTTGGGGTGGGGGGAGCCTGTATTTTTAATGGTCCGAGTCTGTCCTAGGCCTGGGACAATTGACCTGTCCCTCCCTGTCGATGGGCGTGATCCCAATTATCAGCTCCTACTTTGAATTGCTGCCCTCTGTGTAAAGGTAATACATCAAATATATTTTTCCTAGTTTACGCGACATTGCAGATTTACCAGCCCTAAAGGGCTAAAATATGTCTAATTTTTGTGCTCATACTCTGATAAACAAAAGAAAAGCTAATCCCAGCTCTTCTGACCTAAAATACACTGTTGTAATTCCTTTAGGTTTTCTGTTCTTTATTTTAAAGTTTAACTTTCTCTCTTTTCCTGATTACTCTTAAGACTCTGCATCTGCAGCAACTTTGGTTTTTATCAGGTTAAAATCTTTTTTTTTACCTCCAAATCCCTGACTCTGGTTCCTACCAATTAATGAAATATAAACTGAATCAAAACATCATGTCCAGCTGTGGGTTATTATTATGTTTTTAATCAGTCATATCGGAAACACCTTCAGCAGCGACAGAGCAGCTTCCTAACAAACAGAGCCTTTAAGCACAACTGCAGGGATCTAGATCAAATATTTTTATTTTTTACTTGAATTTAAGGCTGACGGAAGGTTTTCCAGATTTTATTTAGACACAAGTTTCTCTTAAAATATATATACACCAACAATCTTGGCAGGTTATATTGAGTGTTCTAGAAGAGGATAGAAAATCTAGCAGAAATCTAATCTATTATGATTCAGTCTTTCCACTACTATGATGCAGCAATAATACATACTACTATGTTATTTGCATTACTGCATGATATATATAGAAGAAAACAAACAGATAAAAGTTTGCTGGATGCTTTAGAATAACAAATTAAACAGAACAATGTGTAGAGTTCACAGATTACCACCAGAGGGCAGGAGAGCCTTACATGAAAACTAGAACTGAGTCATTACAGATATCTTTACTGAGGAACATCCACCTTTTGCTTTATGGTCATCTCCAGCAGTCATTAGGCGACAGGAGGAATATAAACTATTAGATCAGACTCATTATAAATGGGTCTACAACCCTTGTTTCAGTCTGTTCCAGACAGATTAATGTAGATTATAACCGAAATATTCTTGGATTTTTCAATGCTTATAGACTCGATCCTCATTATTTCATTTGGGATGTCCGCCAACAGAGCCAAGTTTGCAATCATTTCAAAGTTAGGCGCATCTTCATGCAGCTGTTTATGGTCCTGTGATTGTCTGCAGGCAGCTCATCATCCTTTGAATAATTATCTGACTTGTTTGGAATTAACCTGTGATCTGGCTCGGTTTCTGTTTTTTAGTTAGGAAGAAAATGTTATTTGAGAATAAACTTCTGCTAACTGACATTTTTTATTTGGCTGAAGTCGTTTTACAGTAAATGTGATTCAATGTGATCATTAAATCCAGTTATTATTGACGTGAACACCAGGGGAGGATCTAGGATTCTAGGAGATCAGGGGCTTAGCCCCGAGGGTGAAGATGAGCGTGTAGACTTTCTGGTAAATCACGTTCTAATGTAAAATATGACAGATTAAAGAATTAATTTGGATTAAATAAATTTCTAGTATACTACATGCTATCACACATAACAATTCCAGCTCCATAACATTGGAAGAAATTCATTTACCTGCAAGTCTTTAACTGTTTATTTCTTTCTTCAACAACAACAAAGGGAGTTTTTCCTCTCCACTGTCGCTACAAGCATGCTTAGTGTGAGGGATTGTATTTGAGTCAATGAGTCGATGCAATCAACTGGTTTTCCTTAGACAGAAAACTTTGTATCAATTTGACTGTATGATCTGGTTGAACTGTAAAGTGCCTTGAGATGACATGTGTTGTGAATCTATATAAATAAACTGAATTGAACAAGCTCTGTGGAGACATTTGATCATTATTTGCCAAAGTTATGAAAGGGAAATCATATATTTTAGCAACCTGATATAATCTGCTTCCCCATAACATGGGAAAAATTAAACAAATCCTGTGAAACTGTCATTATTTTTCCATATTATGTTTGAAACATTTATTATTTTATATTTTTAAATCTTAAATAGTTAATAAAAATATGTCAATTCTTAATTCAAAATGTCTGGAATAGCATTACATTAGTCCAGCTGTTTTGGTTTGAACTTTTCTCTTGAAATATATTTGTAAATTGTTAGATAAACATTTAAACAGAAAAGAAATTTCATAAAGATCATCAAAGGGGAAACAGATTATATCAGGTGGTTAAAATATACGATTTCCCTCTCATAACTTTGGCAAATAATGATTTAATGTCACCAAATCCACAGGATTTGTTGTTGATGATGAGTTCATGATGACCTATGAGGTAAGATCACTGTCAAAATAAACTTGTGCATAAAAGCATAGTTGTGTGCATTTTAGTCAGAAGTTGTGCATAACAAAAATTTGTAAACTCATAATAATTGAAATCTCATTCAAAACATGCAACATACAGTTTAAATAGTTACAACTTCAATAACTAATAAATACAAATTTCAAGTTTAAATTTGTGCTTTATTCTTTATGAACACAAACAGCAGCGGCTGTTTGAGAATACGGATTTTTTCTTTGAGAATACGAATTCACAACAGTGGTCTGACGTCACGGTTTCCAAGGCTGGTTAATGGAGCACAGAGCAGGAAGATAGGAGCCGCGCATGCGTACTATGTGTTCTTTCAACTTAGTAGCGGCAAGATGACGGACCAGGAAGCTACGGAGCAAAGCCAGGTAATCTTTAACATTTGTAACTTAAATCTTTATGTCTGTAGTTGATATTCAGACATCTAACTTTATTGAACTTTCTGTTAGGTACAGTTAGCGGATATCCTAAACACGGCACACAGTCTTGTGTCATTATTAAACCGAAGGTTAGGCTCTTCAGGGACTGTGAGGCCAGTTGCACAAGAAAGTGAAAGACAGTCTGTTGAGGGACAGTCGAGGCAAACAGAGACAGGTCCACAGTCAGGACAGCTAAGATGTCCTCAGCGCAGTGGTTCAGTTCATCAAGAAATGGCTCGGTAAGTTTCATCTTAGTCAGCCTGTGTAGCAAGCCTGCGGTCTGTGTTGATCTTCTGCATTTCTGTCAATTTAAATTTGATATTGAATAAAATAAGCTGTATAAACATCATCATCATCATTTTTTCAGATCATTTTCTGGACTTTTTCGCCGAGAGACAAAAGGGAAAAGACGTTTTACACCATATACCCGACCAAAAAAACGTTTTCTGGGGAACTTTTTTCTCCTTGAGAAACAACGTTCCAAAACCCCCAAAGGAGACGAAGAACTCCAGCTTATATTGGCTGGTCTGGGTAAATGTTCTCTCTTAGTAACAGAGAGTTTAACACATACAGAGGTAATTCTTCTTCAGACAGCTAGGGCCTACTAACCTGACAACAGCCAGATGCATGTCTCCCTCCGCCCAGCTAGGAGCTAGGCGGAGGGAGACATGCATCTGGCTGTTGTTGAGCTCGCTGTCTGAATGACGGCGCGCACTGATACGAACAGAGAGAAAATAGGACCAAGTGATAACGACGTGTGACTTTCTCCACTACAACGTTTTTGGGATGCAAAAATATCACTCTTTTGAACACATAATGTTTTGGGAAGAGAAACGTTTTATTTCGCTGGGTCTAGCAAACCTGCCGGACTACTTTCGGCTTGACCAAAACTGGACGAGAACTCTGCTCACAGGATGCTGCCAGGGGTAAGTCAGTGTGATTGCATGCCACTGGTGATGGGGATGCCATACAGGTTCATGTCAAAAATACCGAACTATCCCTTTAAGTATAGTAGACTAAACTATAATCTGTTTCTTTCTTTCTTTGTTTCTTTTTGGTGTTGGAGCTATTCTATCCACTGACTTTTTCTGCATCCTGTGATAACTGAATGAGCCGATGTCTTGGCTGAATTTCCCCATATAATTATATATATTCCAAATCAGTGATCTCTCCTTGGGTTACGGAATAGAAAATGTAGAAAATAATTGTATTTGTTATATGTATGATATTGACTAGTAACTGAACTTTTTTTGTATAAGCTGACAGATTTGTTGCTTAATGCATTTCCAAGGCTTGCAAGCATCAATGGTGGCTGGTTGCTATACAAGTCTACAGGTATGTTGTAATGAAACATAAACTGTTAAACTCATGTTATACAACCAGTTTAACTCCGTGAATGTGCATACAGTTGAGTAAATGATGTCTGTAAATGTTTAACATTTCTAGGTGGTGGTGGGCAGCGCAGATTAGTTGTTATTCCTCCTGATTCTGATGGTTATAGTGGGCACCAACTGAAGACCGTGAGTGGAAATGGAAAATGTACACTGTACATAACTCCTCTACAGGAACAAATTGAAACTTCTCCATTACCACCAGATGCAAAAGAATTTGAAAACATGCCTAAAGCTCCATGCACCACCTGCAACAACATGGTACCACTCCAAGCTCTTCCGTTTCACATCAAGAGCTGCAAAGAGGAAATGATTTATCTCAGCAGCTCCCCTGAGAATGTATGTGTCACTCTCCGAGGGCGGCACTGCGTTAGAAGGAGGTGAGGCAATGCAACAAGACTTGGTGGAATATGTTTTATTGGTGCTGCAGTTCACCAATACACCGACACCCATTTTTTCCCTGCCAAACACAGCAGCTGGCTTTAGCTTTTTTGGCCACTCCCACTCCACACCAGGTGAAGGGGTGACAAAACAACAATAAATTATTTACAAACCCAACACAAAATAAAGAGTACAAATAAATATTTACATGCATGCAACTTAGAAACAACAAATCCTAAAGTCAATCAAGAAATGAAATCAAACTTAATATAACTTAACTTTAGAGTATTATCCTTCTTAGCTCACATGGTATGCTCCACCCTTCTAAGGAGACACACCAGGAAGGTAAACCCCAATTAACACAACACAAACTGAAATAAAGAAATGAAACAAAAACTATCTGTTCTATAAATAAATCCCAATTAACACAACACAAACTGAAATAATGAAATGAAACAAACTATCTGTTCTATAAATAAATATCAATTAATAGGGATGGAGCCTCTGCTCTCCATCACAGTATGTCAAATACTGGCTATAAGTAATAAAGTGTTGGCTGTAATTAACCAAATAATTGATTACATGTCTATTAAATGGACCAAAAGGTCTTCAGATACTTCTAATTTGGGTCGCACTCGTCCACTAGAAACTTCTGTGGTAAGAACACAATGTTCTTCTTGAGAAAGAAGATCCATGATTCTTGAGAATCATGGATCTTTCTTTGAAGGGTTAAAATACAATCCATAACATCCATGGGTATATCAAGAACAGTTGATGCAGATGTTAAAATAAACACCTCCTGATTTACAATATATTGGAAATAGTCCAAATCCAAATTTGGCTGGTCTAGAACCTCATTAATTCTTGAGAGAAGGCGTTCCATTACATGTCTCTGCAGTGGTTCCTGCAAACATAAAAATTGACTAGTTACTTTTTAGACAGCACAAATTCAATCCTTTTTTTTCTGTTAGATCAAAATAAAAACAAGATTGACAACTTAAAAAGTCAGGAATCATGAAATAAAAGTGTAATTTTACATGAAAAATACCGTTTGTTTATGTACTTGTATGGCTGAGCTAATATCTGTTCACAGATTGGTATAAAGACAGATTCAAAATACAAGACAAAATGTGGATAGCTTTTTATTATATTAGTATAGAAGTAATTTGTCTGAAAAGTGTAGTCTGGCATAAGTAGATAAAATGTTATTTCTAACCTGTTACAAATAACAGGTTGAAGTTAATTTTAGAGGTGGTAAATTATTAAAATAATGCTGTATTTGTACTATATTGTATGATTTTTTTTAAAACACTACCTTTTGGCAATTGGATTTACGTTTTAAACTTAAGCATTGAAAAACCAATGATTATATACTTAGATTTTATACTTTATAAGCGAAAAAGCAGTTGTTCTCCAACCAAAAGTTTGCCACCATTGCAGCTGAAAGTTCGTCCAATGTTGTGCTAACCTCTTGGAGAAAGGTTTAATGTGCAAAAAAACACTAGAAGCAGTGGCGGCCGGCCCATAGGGGGCGCTGGGGCACCGCCCTCCCTGATAAGAAGAGAGAAACGTAAAATATATTTTTAGAAATTAACTCATAAATGTCAGTTTTACTCTCTAGACTGTGTAACTATAAGCAAAACAAATTATATAAACTACATTTCCCTATCTACTGTCATTCATTTGTGGATTTTCCCAGACAGACTCCTACCGTCTCTGTTCTGGGGGCGCTGATCAGACAGCCCCACATTTGCAGAGAATCTGTCAATCATGTACTATTGCTAGGTGAATTTAATGGCCAATCAGCGTCTCGGAACTTTATGGTCTTGGGGCGCTGAAAATACTGCGCTTTAACAGGCTTCTGAACCCAAGAACAGGTGCAGACAATTAGAGGGAAGATGACGAATGTAACGAGCGAGATGCAGCTTCCACCAAATTAGGTGAGATCCTTATTTATCTACCCGTTTGCCAGAAGAACACCCCTGTTGTAGGATATGAACATTTCATGTCATGGTTATTGTGACTGTGACGAATCCACCTCGTCGCTTAAAACAACCTCTCTAACTTTGCGCGCCACACACACATTCCTGTTATACTGTGTTTGTGAGGACCAATACACTCGCGCTGAGATCAGTAGCTCCATGAACTTAAAACACACAAGCTGTTCCTGGTTACCTGCTGGCGTATTGAGGGTGCACACTTAATATTTCAGTGGGGTTAGCCGTGTGTGTGTGTGGGGGGTGTGGGTGTGTACGTGTTTATGCGGGGACTTGTCATCTTCAGTCTGGCTGCGTCTTTGCTGGGTTCAAACCCAGTTTGGTGTAATTGAATAAGTCAATGAATCTGTGTAAAAGAATTAAGTTGTAAAAATTATTTGTTTTTGTATATCAATTGTTTGTGGAGGTAATATATGGACAAAACTGATTAATGAGAAGAAATCAGAAATAAGAGAGCCTGAGGTGAGGGGCTTAAACTATTTAATGAGGGCTGTGGGAAGAAAAGCGACAATTTTTGTTTTCTGTTTCTTTGTTACATTGCTGGTAACTGGAGGGAGGCTGAGGCCCAGAGGATCTTGTATATGTTTAGTTTCTTTTGCACCCTGTTTTGAGTTTTTGAGCACAATAAATCAGCAACACCGGTAACCCGACTGAGACTGGATTCTTGGAGGCCAAAGAACCCCGTCACAGTGACCCAAATCATCACTGTTACTGTTATTATATAGTAAATTAAATCATTACTGTTAAATTGTATTTATTGTCCAATTGTTTATTTGAATTCTTATTCCGGGTTAGTTGGAGACATACACTAGGCTATATCAGCCCCACCAAAAATATTTTTCACCAGCCGCCACTGACTAGAAGCTAAAGTAAACAGTAACACTTTCGAATCATCATTAGAGACTAAAAGTTGACACTTGATTTAAAACTAGTTTGCTTTTGTTTTTAAAGACCGGTTAGCTGAAAACAACTCTTAATTTGGTTAACTATAATGCCTCTGTTCACCCTATTTAAGGTGAAACTGGTTAAATTCCTTTTTAAAAGATATCAGCCTAGGTTCAATCATAGAAAATGTGTGCACAAAAAAGGGACAGATTCTAATATATTTGCAGGGTGGGAACTATAAATCTGATAGGATTTTTATCTTTTTATTGCTGTTTTGCACAATATGCTTAACTACATATTTTTTGTTGTTGAATATTAGAGATTTTGCAGATATATTTTTTATAAATACATTGTTTAGATTTACTTATATCTTTCTACCCCTTTTATAGAATAGAATAGAAAATCCCTTTATTGTCCCACAATGGGCAGATTTACAGCAGCAGAAAGATTATTGAAAATGGTCACACAAATGAGGACCTTAGAAAAATGTATAAGAATAACATAATAGGGAAGAGTTAAAATATAAACAATACAATACTGTAAAGTGTTTTAACAATATAAAACTGGAGAATTAATAACCAATATGCAGCTATGGACATTTTTACAGTAATGGATATTTGAAAATAGCAGCAACATCAGAGATGTGCAGAATGACAGCAGCAGGTTATTTAACTGACTAAGGTTTCTATCATTACATTTGATTTTATTTGTTCCTGCTCCCGGTGGTTGGAACCTTTATTCCACTCTGGATTCTTGTGAGTGTAGTCTTTGTTCACTTCACAATAAAAAAGAAACAAATAAACAGTTTTGAAAACTTCTGTATTCATTCTTTTCCTGCTTTGTGTGTCAACGTTTACGGTTGCTAAGCAACAGAGCATACGGCGGTAAAACCCGCCGAAGGGTAGACCTCGAATTCACAGCCTAAACTCTTCCGGTCTCCTTATTTTCAAGGACTTCGAAAGATCCAGTCTAGGTAGACCGCGTCCTTGGAGGACACGTCCTAGGTTTTCGAACAGAGCCATTACCTGGCTTTGCTCCGTAGCTTCCTGGTCCGTCATCTTGCCGCTACTAAGTTGAAAGAACACATAGTACGCATGCGCGGCTCCTATCTTCCTGCTCTGTGCTCCATTAACCAGCCTTGGAAACCGTGACGTCAGACCACTGTTGTGAATTCGTATTCTCAAAGAAAAAATCCGTATTCTCAAACAGCCGCTGCTGTTTGTGTTCATAAAGAATAAAGCACAAATTTAAACTTGAAATTTGTATTTATTAGTTATTGAAGTTGTAACTATTTAAACTGTATGTTGCATGTTTTGAATGAGATTTCAATTATTATGAGTTTACAAATTTTTGTTATGCACAACTTCTGACTAAAATGCACACAACTATGCTTTTATGCACAAGTTTATTTTGACAGTGATCTTACCTCATAATGACCGATCAATACTCCAGTTGGTGCATTGGTGAGGTAGTTGATGTTCCAGGCATCGAGATGTTTGTCAACTCCAGCATCCTCAAGCTTCCACCTGAGCAGTCCTGTTCTGATGGTGGTGAAAGTGCTAGAAAAGTCAAAGAACATGAGTCTAACGGTGGTGTCCAGGTAGGCACCTGCTCAAGCAGGTAGATGGTGGTGTGCTCTACGACGATGTTAGATCAGTAGGCAAACTGCAGCGGTTTCAAAGAGGGGCTCACCACGGTACAGATGTGGGCATGGACGAGGTGATCCATGGTCTCCATCAGAAGGGAGGTCAGGGTCCAAAGTGGGCCGGCTCCTTTTAGGAACCGTTACCCCACAGGAGGTCTTTCAGAAAGTGGGGACCACCCCCAGGCTGAGGCTCAGGTTGTAGATATTGCAGAGGACCTCGCAGAGCTTATCAGCATGGTACCTCAGCAGCCTTGGGGGGGAGTTGTGGGGGGGTAGTTGAGGACAGGGAGGGGGCCAGCGTGATGGCAGTCAAACCGGGTGAAAAATCTGTTGAACTCATCTGCAAACTTGGTGTCACTGTCTGCAGCCCTGCTTGTGGTCCTCTTCCCGAACCCTGAGATATTTCTAAGACCCTTTCACACATATCTGACGTTGTTTTGTGCCAGTTGTCCCTTCGTTTCCCTCCCATAGTCCTTCTTTGCCGCCCTGAACTTTTTTTTTTTTTTCTGGTTCAGGAGGACTTTCAGCTCAGGAGTCACCTTGGGGTGGTTGTTTAGAAAGCTCCGTAGCCGCCGTGTGGGAACAGTGCTCTTTACACAGAAGGTCATGTGGTCAGTGACACCTTCAGTCGGGCTGTTGATGTCATCACCATGAAAGCTTTGCTATGCTCCAGTCTGTGGTTCTGAAACAATCCCTCAGTTTCTCAGTGGCCTCATCTGACAGGCTTGCATGTAGTGACAGTGGAGAAGAAAACTCCCTTTTAACAGAAGGAAAACCTCCAGCTGAACCAGAACCAGGCTCAGTTTGAGCAGCCATGTGCAGAGGCCGACTGGTGTTCAAGAAGATAGAAGCAGACATACAGAAAGAAGCAGAGATACAAATGGTAATTGTTTATCAGCTCCACACGCGGCCCCATCCAGGGAAGACACAGCTAGGCTGATGAGCTTCAAGCCAATTCTTTGTCATAGGAAAAGAAAGAGGTTTACACTGGAAACAGGACAAACTACAATATCCTGAAACAGATATGTTGAAGGTAGCAAAACAGCTGATAGTTTAATCCAGGATGATGTCACAGCCAAACAGGAACAGCCCAGATAAAGTTACTATTATGAGAAACTTGCCAAATATTGCAGAATGGGAGAATAGGGGTTGAATAAAGCAGGAAGAGGAAAAGTGATAGCTATGTGATCCAGCAGCCCAAACATATAGCAGCACAAACACAAACAATAGCTCAGGGTAACCTACATATTTTGGATGAGGTACTGTATAATGGAAGAACCACAATAGGGCCAAGGTAGAGCATCTATCCAGACTGAAATTCTCCCCCACTGGATTGGGCTGCCTCCACCTACATCTTTATTCACCCAACGGCTAAACAAACATCCCTCTGTGGTGGAAAAAAAAATCTATAAATTCCCTTTTACAGATAATGATTTATCAGTTCTGAGTTTCATTAATTCCAGCCTTTGAGCTGCAAGGCTACAAGGTGTCTGAGGGAGAGGGGTTGTATCCTATTAGGGAGTGTTTGGGATAAGATTAATCGTTCTTATAAGAAGCTAAACTGTTTACCCCTGTTTTTATTCAGAAAGTTTTTCTGTTTGCTCCTTGCTTCTGAGATAATTTTGAGTAATGGTATGTGTAGAGTTTAACAGGCTATCTGAAGGCTTAAAGTTAGTGTGACACAAACTTTTTCTAGCTAGAGCTGAGCTGGACATTATGTCATATTGTTCTCATTCCTTGCAAAGAAAATTAAATGCTGACAATTGTGGGCAGATTCTCCTCAACTGATTTTTCTGGGAGAAGTTATGACATTAGTGTCTGATCAAGCTAGGATTTATTCCTGGCCTTAAATAGACAGAGGATGGAGGACTTCTGACTGAATGTCTCCAGGGGCCTGAAGGAGATTCCAAACTCATTTTTTTAGAGGAAAAACTTCAGTCAGCATGGCTCAATATTTACAGATTTAATATTAATATAGAGGTAACAGTTTCTAGAGGGGAAAAAGGTAGAGTTGGGAAATTACTTAAAATGGCTTAAGGATTAAATGGGACTGCAAGATGACATTCCCCTTTTGAAAAGGCTTTTTTATATGGTAAAGATGAACAATGTTTTTTTATTCATCTCCTCCCAAGGGTGTGTTTTGGAAGGATGAGTTCCCACCTGATGCCACTTTGCTGCAATCAAGAGGCAGTGTTTAGAGGAGTGGATTTCCTAGGACTGACGCCAGTTGGTTAACTTCTGCACTTTGGTAACTGACCTGCTAACTCCTCAAACATTGATATTCTTTGTGAAAAAGTACCTTCCTTGTTCTCCTCTAGTTTAAGTCTTGCTGGCTCCAAGTCCGTCTCCCTCGCTGCCTCCTGCACCCATCTTTAAGTGCTCACCTGCCTATCCACCCATCAACACTCCCTTTGGGTCAGTCAAGGAGAAAGTGTGAATCTTTATCTGTGCGCAGCAGCCCAACCGTATTCCCACTCTGCCTGGATGCCTTTAATTCCGCCCCAGACAAGTCCCAGTGTATGAGAACCAACAATCCAGTCTGAGTCTCTCTGGTGTGCCTTTTCTAGGGCGATCAATCTCTCTGTGATTTTAACGAAATAAATCTTTGAAAAGACTCACCTCTGTCTGACTGTGTTTGTGCCTGCTCTAGAGTCAAATGTAGCAACATGTCAGACAGGTGCATTTTAAAATCAGGGGAAAGGCAAAAAATTACTTAAAATTGCTCAAGGATTAAATGGGATGTCAAGACAACATTACCCTCTTGAGAAGGCTTCTTCTTTATATGGTAAAAATGAACAATTTTTCCTTCATTTGAAAAATCTGAAATTTCTCTTCCTTCCACCAAAACTAATTGTTTTTTCCCCCCTGTCTTTTTACATGTGTTACATGGAAGAGAGTGTAACCTAAATCTACTTGATAGATTTAAATACAGGATGATAAAAAACAACATCTTAACTGTCAAACTTAGAACTAAATTAGCAGTCGAATAAAGTTATATATAGCTGATAATGCAATGATCTCAGAACATTGGACCCAATATTCAAGGTGAGACAGACAGTGGGAAAGTTCATAGTGTTTATTTAATGTACAGAACGCAGAGCTGCTCGTCAGCTACAGTTGGCTCACTGGATTCTCTCGCAGAGATAGAAACTCAGGTTAGTGAATGTGAATCTAAGACCGGCCAAGACTATGAGCATAAGTCACTAACATTAGTCGCTTTTTTGAAATTAGAGTCGCTGGAGGGGTCTGAAAAGTCGCTAAATATAGCAACAAAGTTGCTGAGTTGGCAACACTATTTACAGCTGACATATTTTCACCTTTTGTGACTCTGGTACCAAAGGAAAATCAGCCAGCTTTAGCAATAACACATCTAGTTAGCTTTAAAGCTGGAAACCCACCAAACTTTCCTGGAAATTCCTTGAAAAACAGATCAGCAGTTCTGCAACAGGAACCAATGAAGGACATCTCTCTTTCAAATATCATCAAGATCAATACAGTTACCCTCCAAAGGGGCCCATAAACCCATAAAAATGGCACAAGTTTTCGGGAATGCAGCGGCAAATGGTATTGATCATCTCTGTAACACCAAGAAAACAAAACTGTTTCACTAATAAAACTGTCAGACGTTACAGAAAACATAATCCTGCTAACCCCTGGGGAAAGACTGAATGTATGTAAAGTGCTTTGGGAGGCGGGGTACACTATGTATAGGTCGGCAGTCAATAGCAGGACAGGCCAAGTCTCTTGACTTGAAAAAGTTCTCAATATAAGTACAGACCATTTACCAAGGACCCTAGTTGATCAAGTTTAAAGTTATTATACTACAGCATGCAGAGATGCTTATAACCCTGTAACAGGTTAAGACCGACTGAAATAAAACAAAATATCCATATTTCTGGTCAGTGAGCTAAAGAACAAGTGTCTGCAGGATAAGAACACCATGCATGGCCATGCAGATTTTATCCAAATTAGCTACAACTGGGGTTTGAATCCAGGAACAGTTTTTGCAAGGCAAAAGTTCTAACAAAGGGACTGCTGTGTACAAAGAACTGTTGCCTCTAAAGTTGTGAAACTGCTAGGATGATTCAGAGTTTTACAGAAACATCAGGTGAAAGGAGCTGAGGCAAGAAATATAAAATAGACTATTCAAAAACAAGACATCATCAGTTAACAGCTGTGTACCCAGTTAAGCAAAAGTATGGACAACAAAATGACTGCTTCTGGTAAGTGTATGTATTACTTTAATTATGTGGTCAAACAAAATTAAAGAGATCATTTTTAATAAGAGAATAATTTCATGTCAGTAAAACTTGTGAAATATTGATCTATTGAGTAAAGTTGTGGATGGAAATTGCTAATCAATGTCATTGTGAAGCATTCAACCATGTAATCCAGTTAAAGCAGATAGATGGTAATTCACTCTGTTGGCAATTTATTATCTTTCTTCTATCCAAAACACTAATTAATAGGATAAACAATGAATCATTTCCATGTAGCCTTGGAGTTGTGTCATCTGAGTGAATACTTTTAAAGATAAAATAAAATATTATGAAGGGATTCTATAGTAAACAGATCTCCTTCCCATCACAGTTCCACCCATTTGATTATAAAAAATATATTGTTTTATGTAAGTGATAATAAAAAAAGGAAAAATCAAGTAATAGAATACAAGGGGAAAAATAAACCATAATTATGTGAGGATAACATAATTGATGCAATTGAAATTTTACTTAGAACTGATCCAAATTAATTTGACTCCAAAAGATTTATCATGGTATTTACTCATTACTACTGAGATCAGTTTCAGGAGAGGTTCAGATAAGAAACCAGGAGTCAGGTGTGTCTGTACTGGAGAGAAAACTATCTATGGCATTCATTTCTTTTCAAGGAAAAGATTTAAAAAGGCTAAAATTGTTGGGATCCAGAGGTCTGCCCTCCAGAGGGCGATGTGGATCCCTTTCTGTGGGCTTCTGTTGTCTGTTGGGATCCAGAGGTCTGCCCTCCAGAGGGCGATGTGGATCCCTTTCTGAGGGGTTCTGCTGTCGGTTGGGATCCAGAGGCTTGCCCACCAGAGGGCACCGTGGATCTTCTCCTGAGAGTTGGTGCTCATTAGAAGCAGCTGATCCCCATCTGCTGATTAAGATCTCTCACTATATAAGCTGAGTGAAAGCTCCCCTCTGAGCCGGATTGTTGTCCTTGCTATGGAAGCAAACCTGAGCCGCTCTGCCTGTTAACCCTGCCTGTCTGAACCTGCAAACCTGTGAGTTTGTTCCTGTTAATCTGTTAACCTGAACCTGACCTGCTCTGTCTTCTCTGCCTCCCAGGAGGGAGACTTGTGTTGCCAATAAATATTGGACTTTAATCCTGCCTCTGTGTCCTTGAGTTCTGCATTTGGACTAGCAAACCTCCCACATCATGACAGAACAATCCGGCCAACAGACTAGCCCAGCAGACTCCTTCTACGCGCTCCTGGGGAGGCCCGCTCTTAAACCTCCGCAACCACCCTGGCAGGTGGCTTTGAGTCGACATTATGATGAGTTGGTGGCCTCCTTAGCCCCTGAGCCCGCTCAGAGTCGTCCGCCACCACCCTGGCAGGTGGAGTGGTGCCGGCGTAATGAGGAGTGTAATCGAAAATCGGAGATGGAGCGTCGTCGACGAAATGAGGAGTTGGATCGCCAATGGCAGGAAACTCTTAGCCGTCTAAGGACCCCTTGGCCCGGTTGGAACCGTCGGGAGACTCCTGAGCCTGCTCCTGATGTGAAGCCACAATCGGTGGCCTCCTCTGCTCCTGATTCGGAACCGCAATCGGCAGCTTCCGGTGCTCCTGATTCTGAGCCAGAGTCGGTGGCTTCTGGTGTTCCTTATGCAGAGCCGCAATCGACGGCCTCCTCAGTTCCTGATTCAGAGCCACAGTGGGTGACCCTGTCTGAGCCTGTTGCTGAGCTGCAGAAGCGGAGGCGGCGTCCTCCTCGGAGCTTCCTGCAGCAGCAGAGGCAGCGTCCTCCTCGGAGCTTCCTGCAGCAGCAGAGACGACGTCCTCCTCCAAGGCCCCTGCAGCTTCTGAGACTCCGGTCCTGCGGTTGGCCTCCGGAGCGTCTGTTTCAGCTCCGTTTCCACGGCCGGCCACCTGAAACTCTGCCCTGCTGCCGGCCCCACGGCCGGTCATCTGAGACTCTGGGGGTACTGTTGGGATCCAGTGGTCTGCCCTCCAGAGGGCGATGTGGATCCCTTTCTGTGGGCTTCTGTTGTCTGTTGGGATCCAGTGGTCTGCCCTCCAGAGGGCGATGTGGATCCCTTTCTGAGGGGTTCTGCTGTGGGTTGGGATCCAGAGACTTGCCCACCAGAGGGCGCCGTGGATCTTCTCCTGAGAGTTGGTGCTCATTAGAAGCAGCTGATCCCCATCTGCTCCCCTCTGAGCCAGATTGTTGTCCTTGCTATGGAAGCAAACCTGAGCCACTCTGCCTGTTAACCCTGCCTGTCTGAACCTGCAAACCTGTGAGTTTGTTCCTGTTAATCTGTAAACCTGAACCTGACCTGCTCTGTCTTCTCTGCCTCCCAGGAGGGAGACCTGTGTTGCCAATAAATATTGGACTTTAATCCTGCCTCTGGAATTATATCCCAGAATTTGACAAATTACACTTCAGCTGGCAAAGCCCCATTTCAATTACTGTCTTACTTTTCCTGATGACATTTTTCATGACAATTTCAATTGCTGATAAAGAAAAAGGAAAATTATTATTATTTTGAGCTCTAATCAAAACCAATTACCTAACATTTTTGTTTTAGCTGGAAAGAGAAAATATCAACAACATTCACAACAATGGAAAAATAGACTATCATGAAAAAATTATACTACAGCATGCAGAGATGCTTATAACCCTGTAACAGGTTAAGACCGACTGTAATAAAACAAAATATCCATATTTCTGGTCAGTGAGCTAAAGAACAAGTGTCTGCAGGATAAGAACACCATGCATGGCCATGCAGATTTTATGCAAAATAGCTCCAACTGGGATTTGAATCCAGGAACAGATTTTGCAAGGCAAAAGTTCTAACAAAGGGTCTGCTGTGTACAAGGAAACATTGCCTCTAAAGTTGTGAAACTGCTAGGATGATTCAGTGCATTACAGAAACCTCAGGTGAAAGGAGCTGAGGCAAGAAAAATAAAATAGACTATTCAAAAGTAAGACATCATAAGTTTACAGCTGTGTACCCAGTAAAGCAAAAGTATGAACAACAAAATGACTGCTTCTGGTAAGTGTATGTATTACTTTAATTATGTGGTCAAACAAAATTAAAGAGATCATTTTTAGTAAGAGAATAATTTCATGTCAGTAAAACTTGTGAAATATTGATCTATTGAGTAAAGTTGTGGATGGAAATTGCTAATCAATGTCATAGTGAAGCATTCAACCATGTAATCCAGTTAAAGCAGTAGGGGTGTAAATAATGATTGTTTTGTATCGATGCATCGATCCAACAGCCGACGATCCGATACATCGACACGTCCGCAAGACAATCGATTCATGTTTTTTTTTTCCTTCGGTCTATTTTTATCCATTTGCTCCTGGGCGTAATTCTCCCTCCCGTGCTGCGGTGCCGCTAAACCTATTTTGCCCTCCTACCTCGCTTCCTGGTTATACTCTTACAGCAGTTTGTTGCAGTGAGCTTAACACAGACATTTTTAAATTATGCTCAATATTGAAGCGTGGTCTGTGCTACACGCTGTGGGTCTAGATACGGCCGAGGC
This sequence comes from Cyprinodon tularosa, assembly GCF_016077235.1. Taxonomy (NCBI): domain Eukaryota; kingdom Metazoa; phylum Chordata; class Actinopteri; order Cyprinodontiformes; family Cyprinodontidae; genus Cyprinodon; species Cyprinodon tularosa. The sequence continues at coordinate 763,895 of NW_024038609.1, forward strand.
GGCGAGGAAGTGGGGGTGAGTTTAGTCCGACGACGGAGGGACATGAGGGCCAAAAAGAGCGGAGATCCAGGTGGAAAAAGGGTCCCAGCGTTCTCGCGCACCTCGCTCTTCTAGCGGGTCAAACTCCACAAGTTGTTTTCCGCAATTTCGGTCATAAAAACAAAACAAGCCGGCCTCCTGTCTGCGGTCAGCTACAATTTGGGAGAGGAGCAGTGGAGCTACTGTGGAGGGTGCGGGGACGTCTGGAGCCCAGGTATTGCATTGCACTCATTGCACTGATTTTCTGCAGTATTTTTTAATGCAACTTTTCTACTTCTGTTATTTGCTGTTGTTTGTAAAAAAAAAAATGCATAACGATATTACAGCTTTCATGGATTTATTTCAAACTTGAAACTTTGTTTAGCCTGTAAGGTGAAAAAAAAAAATAATAATAAAAAAAAACTTAACCGATTAATCTATTAATCAAACCGAATTGAATCGAATCGTGGTGTATTCTTGAGTATCGAAAATAATCGAATCGTTGGGTCAGGAAATCGATACTGAATCGAATCGCCATGATGGGTGTGATTTACACCCCTATAATGCAGACAGATGTTAATTCACTCTGTCAGCAATTTCTTATCTTTCTTTGCAGTGAGAGAACAAGACAAATAATAGTAACCCTTCGAATTTATTGTTTTTGCCCTGTTCTTATTAAAAAAAATTTCCTCTCATTAACTCAAACCCTTTTGAAATGCTGTGAAGGTGTCCACATATAAAATATTGTATGTATTTATGTTGTAATAAAAAAAAAATACAGTTAAGGAAAACAATAAAATGTGATGAATAAACTCCGAGAAAGAGTCTAGGTTTTAATTATCTCCCATTCTTCCATGATGATAATTCTCTTGATAAGGGATGTAATTGTTGAAAATGGAAATATAACATTATTATTTTTATCTTTAACCATTATAATCAAGTAACTTTTTGTTTGTCCTTGAAAGAGAAAATGTCAACATCATGCACATCAATTGAAAAATACTCTTTCATGTGTATACTGCTGCTGCACAATGGAATATCCTGTAGTACAGACTACTGCAGTCTAAAAAATCCTTTTTTAGACTGCAACTTTTGACCACACACCTACCAGCAATTATACACAACTCTCTGATCTCTATGCTAAAAAAAAGTGACCAACACAGAATACAGTGATCCTGAAACTCTAGCTCTAGCACTAGTCTTACAGGGACAGTGTTAATAGATTTTAAAGTGCCATATTCCAAACTTAATTAAACTAACAATTTTGTTTTTGTTTTGTTTTTTATTTTAGTTGTATTTGGTATTAAATTAGCCCACTTGGCTATATATGTCACGTTTTGGTTGTGGTTTAGAGGACCCAAAATGCAGAGGCATAGAGGCTGAGGTGATTTCTTGTAGTTTTAATGAAGAAAGCAGTTAACAAAGGAAGGAATCCAACTGAAAATGTATCACAGACCAGAACCGTGGAGACATCGGGGGAAACACGCACAAGGAGCCAAGGAGAGACGAGGGCAGCAGATAACAGCGATGACAGGACCAGCAACAACAAGGAACCAACAAGCAGTGACTGCAGAGGGAGAGTACATGTAGCTGACTGAGACAATGGCAGGGCTAACGAGGTGACAAGGAGCAGGTGTGAGAGGAGACAACGAGGGAGCCAAGGGGAAAGGAACACACACAAGAAGGCAACAGAGGAAAACAACAGAAAAACCTGAGAACATAAATATAGAAACTACAACAAAATTGGAAAAAACCAATAAAACTAGGAGACATGGAGCAAAGTAAAGCACAACATAACCAAAACCATGACAATATATACAGTATTTGAATACATTTTACTTTGCCTACCCTCATTACTTAATTACTTCAGTACTGTGGTTCTGTTATTCTTTTTAACTGTTTGGTTTATGCAAGATAAACAAGAAGAGCAAAATTTGGTCAAAGCAGTGGACATAGCAGTAATTTACACAGAGTTTCACTGATAGAACGGAGGCTGTCTCGACTTGTGGTAAATGCTTAGATCAACACAGTCACTGGAAATGAAAGAGCTGCACCAATGCCTCAAAACATCAAACTGCCCGCAAGCACCTCTAGCTCAGCCACCTGGAACTGCCTTGGCGCTGAGCGGAAATCTTACCAGACATCTGATAGAATGGATCCCTCATGGAGATAATACATTGTGGCCAACAAAAAGCTTGAACATCCCCTCATCAACATCAGTACTAAAAAAGGACAACAAGCAGCTACAGCCCACAGTATTTAACCTTTTTATTTAACCATCAGAAGAGTTTGACTTTGAGAGTCTCAGGTTTGTACCTTGAGGGTTCTTGGTTAAAGCTTTGGGAGGAGAACTAATGGGTCCAGAGATTGTTTGTTCAGCAGAGTCTGTTAGCTGCTTCAGCGTCTTACTTCTAGAGAGAGGGCAGACCTTGGTCTTGAGTTTCCAGCTCTTGGTCCAGAGCTGCATGGAAATCCAGAGAGGAGTCTTCAGGTTTGGCTCAGAGGGCAGACTCGGCAGGTTAAGCTCTTCCAGAGCTTCACAGGAGAAAAACAGGTTTCCTGAAAGTAGAGACAAAAAGGGTTAAAATCCAGTCTGGATTCAAAATCAACAAAGTACTCAGAAGGATCTTGTCTTAGGTGCTAACCAACTGGATTCAACACTGTGGCATTGAGGCAAGGTCTGAAGACAGCTTATATAGTGTGGACCCTCTGATGAAGGAATGAGCCTCAGCTGTGCAGGAGGCTCGGCTCCGGAGGATCCACGGCGGACTCTGCTGGAGGAAGGTGGTACTACTCCAGCTCCCAACAGTACCCCCCCCTCAAGGGCGGATACCAGACGCTTCAGATAAGACCTAGGGAAACAAGGGAACAAAAAACAACCCACCAAGGGTGGGCGGAGGGGGCAACATACTAGGAAAGCAAGAAGCAGAGTCCACAACAAAAAAACCAACCCACCCAGGGTGGGCAGAGGGAAAGAAAAAAAAAAAAAAAAAAAAACTGAGTCCCAGAACAAAAAACAATCCACTAAAGGTGGACGACAACAAAGAAAGTCTCTGATATTTTACCGGGAGACCACCGGTAGCAGCTCAGAAATAGGTGCAGGGCGGGGCCGCCCACTGCGGCACCGGAGCTGATTCAGAGGGGACCGCCGACTGCAGCTCTGGCCGCAGCATGGAGAGAGCCGCACACGACGACTCCGGTGCAGCCTCCGACGAGGTGTCCTGGGGCGCCCACCGTGGGCTCCTGGATGCTCGGATCGGCCGTAGAGGGACTCCAGTAGGTTCGGCGGAGCGGGGACTGGTTGACTGACTGGAGGCATGGCAGGAGGAAGACCACGATTCAACGTGTCTATGAGTCCAATTAAAATGAGGGTCGTGTCGCGCCAACCACTCATATCCCAGAACCAAGGGAGAACAGGCTGATGGGAAAACAAGAAAGGTTAAGGTCTCTCGATGACTACCAGAAACTTGAAGCTGAAGAGGCTGAGTCTTGTGGGTAACTTGGTGTAGACTCCTTCCATCTATGGCTGAGACTTTAAGAGGCTTCCTCAGAGGGGTGGTCTCAATGTTTAGCTGTTGAACTAGATTAGAGTCAATAAGGTTTCTCTCACAACCAGAGTCTATGAAGGCTGACAGAGTGAGAGTCTGATCAGAACAGAACAGAGTAGCAGGTAAAAGTAGATGAGAAGATTTTCTATTTAGTTGATGCTTCACCAGACTCCTCATAATCTCAGACGAGCCCCAAATCCTTTTCTTCGCTGGACAGGAAGAAACAAAGTGCCCAGGTATTCCACAATAAAAGCAAAGTTTCTCCTTAAACCTTCTCTTCCTCTCATCGGGTGTGAGCCTAGTGTGACCAATCTGCATTGGCTCCCCCTCAGTTGATTCAAAAGCTGGAGGAACAAAATGAGTTCTAGACACGGGATCAGATTCAGGCTGGGCACGGCTCTCAGTTCTGAACGCCTCTTCAGGAGAAACAAAGGAAGAGGTGTCCCTTCTCTTAGCCGTAGAAACAGAAACTGGTAAAATATGACTCTTAATCTTTGACTTGGATCTGGTTCGAAGACGGTTGTCCAAACTAATTGTCAACCTGATGAGTTCCTCCAGAGTCTCAGGTACTTCGAGTGGGGTGAGTTCATCTTTAATATTTTCGTTTAAAGCCTTGAAAAAAGCACTCTTAAGTGCACACTCATTCCAGCCTGAGGTTGCAGCTTTAACCCGGAAGTCAATGGAAAAATCTGCTACAGAGGAATTTCCCTGTCTAAGAACCAACAGAGCACGAGAGTAAATTGTTTGGTCAGAATCATGGTTAAACACTTGGGAAAACTCGGAAACAAAATTGGAAAAATCACATCTGAGGCTATCTTCGGAGGCAAACTTTGCCTCCGCCCACTCTAGGGTACGTCCGGTTAGTTGGGACAGAATAAACGTTATTTTTTTTTGTTCAGTTGGGAAACTGCCAGGAGAGTTCTGAAAAATAAGTCGGCATTGAAACAAAAATCCCTTACATTTGTTAGGGATACCTGAAAATTTCTCTGGGAGAGACGGACGGAATTCCGGAAGTGACGTGACAGGCTCTGGTTCCGGAAACGGAAGTTGAACGGGCTCCGCTCTAGGAGTTGATTGTCTGGAAAACTCCTGCAAAAACACATCAAATCGTGTGTTAAACTCACGAACGAATTTGTCCACAAGCAGGTCGTGAACATCACGAATGGCGCTCTCAAATCTCCTAGCCAGTTCTTCGTGGCTCTCACGGAGGGAGGTTCCAAGGCTCTGAATCTGGGCTCGTTGATCACTCAGAATCCTCCAGAGTGGTTCCGCTGGGTTAGTCGGTTGGCCGCAGTGTTCTGTCATGATGGGTTCACAAGAGAGACCCAAGTATGCAGAACCCACGAGAAGGAGACTGGTTGAAAGGTTAACAAAGGTTTATTGTTTCACAAGAACATGGAAATAACACTGGTACTGGTTCAGGCCTGGGGGGCTGGTTCACTGGAGTCTGCGTGGGAGACAGTTCAGTTAGCGTAGCATCAGAAGAGTTTGACTTTGAGAGTCTCAGGTTTGTACCTTGAGGGTTCTTGGTTAAAGCTTTGGGAGGAGAACTGTTGGGTCCAGAGATTGTTTGTTCAGCAGAGTCTGTTAGCTGCTTCAGCGTCTTACTTCTAGAGAGAGGGCAGACCTTGGTCTTGAGTTTCCAGCTCTTGGTCCAGAGCTGCATGGAAATCCAGAGAGGAGTCTTCAGGTTTGGCTCAGAGGGCAGGCTCGGCAGGTTAAGCTCTTCCAGAGCTTCACAGGAGAAAAACAGGTTTCCTGAAAGTAGAGACAAAAAGGGTTAGAATCCAGTCTGGATTCAAAGTCAACAAAGTACTCAGAAGGATCTTGGCTTAGGTGCTAACCAACTGGATTCAACACTGCGGCATTGAGGCAAGGTCTGAAGACAGCTTATATAGTGTGGACCCTCTGATGAAGGAATGAGCCTCAGCTGTGCAGGAGGCTCGGCTCAGGAGGATCCACGGCGGACTCTGCTGGAGGAAGGTGGTACTACTCCAGCTCCCAACACTCTGACTCTGTTACCAAAAGAAAACAACCAGCTTGAGCCATACCACATCCAGTTCACCTTCCGAATGGAAACCCACCAAACTTTGCTGGAAATTTGTTGAAAAACAGATGTGCAGTTCTGCAGCAGGAGCTAATGAAGGTCACCTCTCTTTCAAACATAAACAGAGGTATGAGACAAAATCAATACAGCCACCCCAGAAACAAAAAAAAAGGCCAAAAGTTCTCATTGTCAGGATTCAGCGGTCAATGCTGATGCTCTGTAACACCAAGAAAACAAAACTGTGTCCAAATGACTCTGTGTCAGATGTTACAGAGAACATAGTCCCACTAACCAGTGAGGAAAGACTGAATGTAGTGTAAAGTACTTTGGTCAAGTCTCTTGACCAAAGGGCAATGTAAGTACCGGCCATTTACCATTTGCCATGGACCATCTAGTTGATCAAGTTGGAACAAATTATATTACAGTAGGCAGGGATGCTTACAACCATGTAACAGGTTTAGATTGGCTGGAAAAAAACTAAACAAAAGAAAGAATTAATATTTTTGTTAAGTGAGCCAAAGAACAAGTACCTGCAAGAAAAGAACAACATACAAGGCCATGCAGATTTTATTCTAAAAAGAAATTACTTGGATTTGAATCCAGTAACAATTTTTACAAGGCAAAAGTAAAAGTATGGACAACAGATTTACTGCTTTCCGTTAACCTCTTACACCCTCAGGGGGTATAAATACATTTCTGCCTGACAAAAACACACAAAAGTAAATCACTTATAGCCTCACAGCTATTAGATTTAAGAAGAAACTTTTGGTAGGTCTGTAAAGGTAAGATGTCATAGAATGGTTTTCTGGTGTCAGCACCATTGTAGCTTTGACCCGGCCTGAAATATTAGGGACAAAATACAAAATATTTTGCATTTTTTGAACCTCGCCAAAATTTTCTTTGAAATAAACATTGCAAAACACTACCAAAATATTATTTATAGCACAAAAAGTAGTACAGACTTTCAAATCTAAATGTTGTGTAAAAATATACCAAATTTGGACTCAATCAGATGAATCATATTTATTTTAGAATGGTATTAGTGAGAAATTTCTTAGGCGGAGAGGCCATTTTGGCACATTTATCCAAAAATGTCACCAAACTGTGCCAAATGTGTTTTTTACATCAATATTGGGGGTTTGTTAAAATTACGAGGTCACGTAGCAGCTGGGCCCACCAGTGGGTCCGTAGGGTACTAGGGGTTAACTTTAGGCAGGTAAGATCTTCCGTATCATTCTATCTTGTACCGGATCTGGAGAAGCCTATGAATGACGACACTATTGTTAAACATTTTGATGTCATCTCCTGAGTTTCCAGGGCAGTTCCTAGAACAGAGCCAACTTTTTTTTTCATTAGCTTTTTGAGCTGTTTTGCTCTGATGCTGTTACCCCAGAAAATGATGACAGAAGAGACAAAACTGTCCAAAAGACATGTATAGAAGATCTGCTGCAAATGCTGAAGGACCTAAACTTCCTCAGGAAGTTCAGCCTTTTTATAGACCGCTTCACAGCTGCTTCTCCACTTTAGTTTGTTGTCCAGGTGAACATCAAGGTATTTATACTCCTCATCTGGGTTCTCTCCTGGTACCCCAGCCTTATTCCACAGTCCAAAAACATGTCTGTTACTGGCTAACCCTCTCTAAATTAGGTGTGAGTTTGTGTTATGTTTCTTTGTGTGTCTCTGTGTTGCCCTGTGACAGACTGCTGACCTATCTATGGTATAGCCTCTTGCCCATAGACTCCCAGAGAAAGGCACCGGTCCTGCCGTGACTCTGATGGAATAAGCAAGAGAAGGTGGAAGGATGTTTTACTGTTGGATTAGGCTATAATCTATAATCAAAGCATCCATGTCGTTTGGTCAACCTGTGTTTGTTTGTGTGTTTGTGTGTGTGGTGTGTGTGTGTGTGTGTGTGTGTGTGTGTGTGTGTGTGTTTGTGTGTGTGTGTGTGTGTGTGTGTGTGTAAGTGATTCATTTTCACAAAACCTTTTTATGAACAAAAAGCAAATGGTGATCCTGGTAAAGGCCACAAGAAGACATGTTGGTGAGCTGATAGAGTTGTTTCTTCAAGCATTGCTGGAATCACGCCTTCAAAGAAAGTCACAAAAGTATAGGCAATGACATAAAGTTAAACAAAAGTTTTACATCCACAATAATGTTTAATTCAAAGGCAGCTGCCTTGGTGAAATGTTGAAGTTTTTAGATCAGGAAAAGTTTTCTTTTGGTTTACACTCTTTTTCAAATTCTCCAACAGCTTCCCAGGAACCAGAAATCAGGATGGTTCTTATCGGAAAAACTGGAACTGGAAAGAGTGCAACAGGAAACACCATATTAGGGGAAAACCTCTTTAAATCTAAACCCTCTATGTCATCAGTAACACTCACGTGTCAGAAGAAAGACTGTTGTTTTGTTGGTCAGAAGCTGGCTGTGATTGACACTCCAGGTCTGTTTGACACAAAAGTAACAAACAGAGAAACACTGAGAGAGATCGCAAAATGCATCAGCATGGCTGCTCCTGGACCTCATGTGTTCCTGGTTATTCTCCAGCTGAACCGATTTACAGAAGAGGAACAGATGGCAGTGACATTAATCCAGACATGGTTTGGAGAAGAAGCTTCCAAATACACCATGGTTTTATTCACTCATGGAGACCTGCTGAGTGAGATGAGAGGAAGAGAAGCAATGGGGAGTTTAATCAAGGAGAATAAAGCTCTCTCTGACCTTATGGAACAGTGCCAGGGACGACACCATGTTTTTGACAATAAAGACAGGCATCCACATCAAGTCAGAGAGCTGCTGGAGAAGATTAACCAGATGTTAACAGAAAATGGAGGAAGCTACTACACCAATGAAATGTTCAAAGAGGCAGAGAAAGCCAACAGAGAAGAAATGAAAAGACTTCTGAAAGAACATCCAGAAATGAGCCCTAAAGATGCAAGAGAAAAAGCAGAGAAAGACAATTCATTCATTCGGGATTTTCTTGCAGGAGTTGCTGCTGGAGCTGCTGCTGGAGCTGCTGGTGGATCCACTAATCAATTTTTTTGGGAGCACGTTATGGAGTGGGAGGTGTAGTGGGAAGTGTAGTGGGAGGTGCAGCTGGTCAGGCAATATCATGTATTATACTGTGATTGTATTGTCTTGTTTTTAATCATTAACCTGCAGCCCCTTAGGGGCTTTATTCAGATCATATTAAAACACATTTATTTCTCAGTTCTTTTGGTCATTAAGCCTGGGATGCACTATGATATATAGTTAAGCCTTGCTTGCAGCCCCAACTCAAATAATGCAAATAAATCACAGAATTAAAAATTTTACAGCTTGCAATGTTTGTCCTCACACTCTGCGAACTGATGCTCAGGTGCAATCTGAGAATACAAATGGTACTTCCTCAAAAAAAAACAGGTCGGGGTCTTGAACAATCAAAACATTGAACATAATAAATAGGAATAGCTAGTAAAAGAAGAAAAAACTTCTGTTTTTTTTTTGTTTCATGCATGCATAATGTGAAAATCTCAGAGGAAAGAGCTCTCAGTCCGATTTGAAGATTAAGAATCAGATTAATCTAATTTGTTGATTCAGTTATTTCAAGACATAATTCACCAGAACCTTTGCGTGACTTTATAATACATCAAAAAAACAAATAATAAACAGGTAAATTAGTCAGTCTTCTTACCTTTATTGTGAATTATCTTTAAATGTTCTCAGATGGCCCCATGACATCTGAAGCTCTGCCCACTGCTGATGTAATTTTGTTATTTTCAGAATCAAAGCAAGAAGGGGACCTCAGAGTGGTGCTGGTGGGTCAGGAGAAAGTTGGGAAGAGCTCAGCAGGAAACACCATCCTGGGAAAAAGGGCATTTGACTGTCATGTCAGCTCCATCCCTGTGACTCTGAGCAACCAAAGGATGGAAGGAGAAGTTCTGGGCCGTACAGTCTCTGTGGTGGACACCGCAGGGCTCTGCAGCTCCCGTCTTTCTGCAGAGAAGATCAAAGAAGAGCTGGAGGAAGCTATCAAGCAGAGCTCTCCTGGTCCTCATGTTTTCCTCCTTGCTCTCCAGTTAGGAAGGTTCAGCAAACAGGAGCAGGAAGGGCCAAAGATCCTGCAGAAGATTCTGGGTCCTGAGGTCCTCAAACACACCATGATCCTGTTCACCTACGGAGATCGACTGAAAGACACTGATATAAACTTGGATCAGTTAGTTAGAGAGGATCAGAACCTGCAGAAGCTGCTGAAAAGCTGCAGTGGGATTTACCACGTTTTTAACAACAATGAGATGGAAAACAGGAAGCAGGTCCAGGATCTGCTGGATAAAATAGATCAGGTCTCAAGTGGAGGTAGAAAATATTATGAGAAAGGTTCTCAGTCTGATGGACGGTTGTTTGGAAATATTTGCTCATTTCTCCATAAATCCACCTGCAGCATTTTTTTTTCTGTCACAAGGTTTTTTGGTAAAATGTGCAGATATCTTCAAATAATACCTCACTATAAACATCTTTTGTTTTTCACTATTTCATTGGGAATTCTTTACAAGTTAGGATACGCAGATCTGATCCTCATGAATCACTTTATAGGTGATAGTGGAAACAAACTGGTTTGTTGGATAACAATGAAACAACCAATAATGCTACATGGTAACCTCATCAATTTTACAAGATATGAATACTTATTTGTTACTGTACCTTGCTCTGTTACTTTCTCCCTTTTTGTCAAAAAACATTTTATTTTCATGCCGTTCTTCTTTTCTAATAATCAGAGACGTTCATCAGCGTGAAAGCTTGCCTGCAGTAGTTAAGAAAGATATTTCAAGTTATTAAATGTTTATGAAGACTGAAGTAAACACTTTTTTAAGTTTACCCTCTAAAGTTATAGAGATTACTAAGGCATTTAGTTAATCTTTATTTGCTTTAGGCTTGCTGAAATCTACATGACTGCATGTGTAACATGCTAATAAGGGAATGTCTGATATGGGACTGATGCACCTTTTCTGTGTATTTTGAGTTTTTCTATTTCTTTCACAAGACTGATGATATGAGGGAATTTTATTTTTGTTTATTTTCGTCAGTTCTAACAATCATATTGGTTCAATTACGACTTCATATGCATGTTGAAAAGCTTGTTTCCAATTAAAATATTATAAAAATAAACAATTTAAGTATCTTATTGAATCTGAGTGAATAATATAATCCAATAGGATAAAATCTAAAGTTGTGTCATTTTAATCTGAATTAGATTTCACTAAATGAAAAACTAAGAGAATTAGATTTTCCTTTCCTCCAAAAAAATACACATGTATATCATTAAAACATATGAACAATGAAATCAGCAATTTTCCTCCCTTAAGTGTTTAAAATAAATAAACCTTACAGTTTTACCAAATATATGGAATATAGTTTGAAAAATGCAACTAAAATATATAAAAGCAATGTCTGGTCTACAAATACCAGCCTGGAGAGAAATGTGTGGCCTTGAGAGAGAAACAGACTGAGTGAAAACTTTTATAGTGAGTAAATAGGATAAATTAATATATAACAGAAGAAAGATAACATTTTTCCGACAACAGTCCACCCTTTCGATTATAAAAGGATATTATCCTTGTGTAATCGATATCATAAAACAAGGAAAATTTATGAATATAAGAAAACTAAGAAACTAAAATTGTGAATAAATGTAAAGAAAGCTAAAAACTACAAAACTAAAATAAAAAAAAATTAATAATAATGATAATTAAAAAAATAATAAATCAAAAATCCACAACTGCATTAAGTCGGTGGACAATGTTAAATGATTATAATAGATGGAAAAATTATGGAAAGGATTATGATAGCTAAAATATGTTGACAATAAATAGAGCCCTGGAATCACACCTTAGTTGGCAAAAATATTTACTGTTTTTCCCCATTATGATACTTTATGGTAAAATATCTATTTGCTGAAAATGTAAAATTTTAGTTCTCATCATTATCAGTTATCCTTTTTTTTCTCCCTGGAAAGAGAAAAGTTCAAATCAGTCAAAACAATAGACCCCTTCATCTCTACAAAGTGTAAGTCAAATTATTAATCCGAGCTTCATTAAAAATAAAAAAAGGATCAATCTCTATGCAAAATGTTAAAATCATAACACAAAGTTGTTTCACACAGATTCAGTTCAGCTCTTCAGAATCAGGCTCAGTCAAAGCACACATTGAAAAGTTGGAGGATTTAATCTCAGCCCTCCTCTTTCCCAATGGTAGCTGATATGACCCGATTATCAGAGTTCATTCTCTAATCCAGAAATCTCTGCCAATACTGACCATCAGCCATCAGGTGCTCATCTAACATTTGGACTTTCTTTTATTATCAAGAAAAGTAATATCAAACACTTAGACACTAAAAAGGTTAATCTTTGATTAAAATACAACCCATCACAACAGATTTCCCTTCTCATTCATGTTGTATGATTAAAAATCAAAAAGCCAAAACTGATGTCAGACATCTTCAGGTGGGCGTCTTCATCTTTCTGTTGATGTTGGTCCCTTATACAGGCGACATTTTGAACGTTGTCTACAGAACAGCTGGTCCTCAACACATCAGGTGGACTACTGATGTGTTAATTAACCAATCAGAGGGGATTATTCTGCCCCTTTATTCTGATTTCTTTTGTTGAAGCTTTTCCTGGTTCCTTCCAGATGAGCTCTGATCACTTTCTTTTGATGACTTTGAGCCACACCTTCTCCTGCTGAAGGATGGAAGGATGGCTGAGAAGGTCCTCCATCAGGATCTCCAGGCACCTTGGTCCGTCTGTAAAGCCGTCTCTGACTAAGGGGAAAAAGGTCTTGTAGATCATTTTATGTGTCACCTGTCAGTCCCAGTCTGGCCAGCGGTCAGTGGTCTGGCCCGTTCAACATACAATAAGTAGAGTGGATCCACATCGACAGACAACATATAAGACAAACAGATAAGACAAACAAAACACAAACAAATGGCCATAACATAAATGATTAAACGTAATTGTTGCATGCAAACCTTCATGTGTGTCAGGCCCTTTTCTCTCACGGGGGGGGGCCTTAGCCTGCCCATCTTTACTGAACCTCCTGTAACTGGGTCAACGGTAAAATGGACACTTTTCTGTCTATTTATACGCAGGTACTTTAACTCTAAACAGCGAATCAGTTACTATTCTGCTGTAAGCCAACCATTTATAACTTTATGTCAGGTGCTATTTCAGTTCTAATTCTGAAAGTTAGGATGTTTTTTTGTTTTTTATCATCCTTGATTTAAATCCATTAAGCAGGTTTTAGGTCTCATTCTCTTTTAAACATACTTGTTTTAAATGTGCAAAATTCTTATTAATATTATTTCACTCTCTCAGGAAAATATGCCACTTTGATTCAAATCTTTCAGGATTTAATTATTTATTTTTTGCAAATATATAATTTTAGTTAATAAACTCATAGCCTTTATGCATTTTAGTTAGTTTTTCCCAAACTACATCCAATATATTTGGTTAACTGTAAGGTTTCTTTATCTTAAACACTTAAGGGATGGAAATTGTTGATTTCATTGTTCATATGTTTTAATGATATACATGTATATTCATATATTTTTGGAGGAAAGGAAAATCTAATTCTCTTAGTTTTTCATTTAGTGAAATCTAATTCAGATTAAAATGACAAATAACTTTAGATTTTATCCTATTGGATTATATTATTCATTCTTTTTCCTCTATAAGTTGCTGTTTTGTTTACATTTTCATAAATCAGAGCAACATTCACCAACATTCTCCATCTTAGTCAGAACCTCAGACATTCATGGCACAGGGATAAAGCAACATACCACAAAATCATGAAGAGATGAAGCTAATCTCTCCGAGTGGCTGCTGTGGAAATAGAGAATTTGGTTTGTGACTAAAACCTGTGCGCATTTCACAACTACTGTGTCAGACCATGTTTGGACCCTTTTCTCTCTCTGGATTTGCCTAAGTTTTCATCTCCAGGTCCGTCCATAACATTATGGAACATGGTGACAGCAGGAAATGAACAAAACCAGACCCGTCCTGTTTTTAAACAACCACAGGCCTGATAATAAACGTTTTGTTTTCCAGTCCTGAAGCCGACATAGGAAAAGACAGTTGCTGCTGAATTTTTCTCTTTTAAAAGATAATTTTTGGTTTAGATACTTAAGGATGATTCTAATTTGATCAGAAATGATTATACTGACTCTAAAACAATCCTGGTTCAGTGAAAGCCAACCAAGCCGTACATTATCACCTTCATTAGACATCTTCCCACAGATAAAGTCATGTCAAGAAAGTCACTCTGTCAGCAAGCATTTTCTTAATTGCAAGATGCAGAAAGGAATCTAATAAGAGAAAGTTATCAAACTTTTCTTGAATAGTTGGAAGTCTATGGAAATGGAATATAAAATGAAATTAAAAAAAGAAAAGAAAAGAAAATATATAATGGATCACAATACCCTTTTACTGATTTCTGCCAACAGGCGGTTTCAGTCCTGGAGCTCCACCACCTCAGTCCAAAAGGTCAGCCACTTCTCAAACAAAACAAATAATTCAATAATAGAAAAATTTATTTAGCACCGGAGAGAAGGAAAGCCTTATGTTGGTGCACCTCCTCCTTGTTTCCCCACAAAAAAAATGTCCCCAGTGTCTCTGTCCTCATGGTTTTTGCACACACACACATTGTGAAGCAGGTTGCAGCTCAGGTGAGCTATTAGGGTCAGGGGTTCAGAGCAGATGAAAATCCTTTTGTGTTGCTTTCCCCAGATTTTAACCCATCATTTCCATCCGGTTGCTGTGTCGGTGTGTGTGCCTTGGGGGGGTGGGGGGAGATTGATGCTTGAAGCAGGCTGCCTTTCTCTGGCGGGCTGATGGGAGGGGTGCATCTCCCCCAGGTCTGAATTCCACAAGGAGCGGCTCCGATCAGGGAGTCCATGTTTAAAGGGCAGGGAGTAAAAAAACAAAAAAACAATGATTATTTAAAGAAGAGTTTCAATATTTCAAATGAATAATAATAAAAAAAATAATATAAAGTTGTTCATCTTTACCATATAAAAGAAGAAGCCTTTTCAGGAAGGAATGTTGTCTCGTCAGTCCCCCACTTCATCCTTCAGTCACTTTAAGTCACATTTCCCCTCTCGTCACAAACTTTTCTCATCTAATTTTCTCATATTTGCTTTTATCATCAACCTTGCTTTTCTCTATTTAATTTTGTTTTTCTCTATTTAATTTTAGGTTAATTCCTCCATTTTACTAGTTTTTTCCGTTTTAAACTTTTAAATTGACCTTATTTTATGCCCCACTTACTTTTTTCTGTAATAATTTAAAAGTATTTTTATTTTTAGCTATGAGTTATTAACTTCCTGTACAAATTTAAAGTTTAGTTTTTTTAAAAGCACCATTGAAATTAAAATTCATTATTATAACTTAGTATAGTGTAAGTTTAATATGTAATACAGTGTAAATATGTTTAGTATAAGGTTTAAACACTGCCTTTTTTGACTTCTTATTTTAACCCATTTCTTTTTGAAGCTGAGAGTTTCTTTGAACTCTCCTTTTAACCATCCATCATTTTAAACTGTTTTTTCTTTTTTCTTTTTCCCTTTTTTTTTTTGTTTTTTTTTTTAAATCTGTAAATTTCTTACCTTACCTTCTTTTTAGCCTCTAACGTCTCATGATATTGGTTTATCTTATTTTTAACATTTTTGTTTATTGCAACATTAAAAGAACCTTATTTTCTTAGCAATTGTTCAAAAATGTCTCCTTGGGCAGTTGACAATTCCCTGGAACCTTGCCTTTTGTTCTACTACCATACTGTAGAACTGCAAAACCTTTCCCATTATCTACAGGTAATTTAACTCTGCCCGATGCACACCATTCCTCTGGTGCCGACCTGGATAACTGGGGGGGATCCCACTCTAGATTACTGACGTCTCAGTAAAATTAAATGCCTTCTGGTGGCACCTACAACCTTCCTCTCACCCTTAGAGAGAGCCTCACGTTCCTATGCGATGTCTTTTGGTTCACAGGTGGAACAAAAACCTGAATTGCCTTTCTGCTCCCCAAAAAGAAAAGTTATCTTTTATTTTGTATGTATATTCTTTAGTATTATACTAATGGTAATGCTTTTGAAATGATTAATCTTTAATTTAGTTAGATTTTTTGCTAGATTACATTTATTTTTTTGATTATTTTTAATGGAGAAGAAGAGGACTTTGTTTGAGCTAATTTTCCAGTATTTGATTTCTAATTATCTTTAAATCTGTTAACAACCTTTTGTTTTGTAATTTAGTTTTTGAAATTTAATCTAAATTGTGCCGACAAAATATTAATCTCACCGTCTCAAAAAAATGGTTCGTTTTGATCCTCCTGCTGACCTCCAGGACCTCAATGTCAGAAGTCCTCACTCCCTTAACCTTCTAAACGGGGTATTGAGGCTGGAAGACTGCTTCCTCCAGGTGGTACCTGACACTTCTGACAATCGCTGTCCTCAGAAAAAATCACCAAAGAGAATCCTGCCGACAACGCCAAATTGTCATGGGAAAAAAGTATTCAACTATTCATCCTAGTTAAATAAACGGAGATCGATGGATTTCACTCAGTCGGCACATTTATTAATCATCTTTGCAAAGAGAGAACAGTCATCATGGCACAGCATTCTGCTCTGTTCTGATCTGGGCAGGGTTCGTTCCCCCCTATCGAAAGCAGTCAGAGTCATAACAAATTACACACACTTTGCTTAACAGTAACATGTTATGAATAAACCTTGAGAAAGAATCTGGATTGTTATGGGAAGAAGCTATGTCTGGTCTACAAACAACATTCTGCAGGGAAGGGTGTGGCCTTGAGAGAGAAACAGCCTGAGTGAAAACTTTTATAGTGAGTAAATATGAATATTAATATATAATAGAAGAAAGATATAAATTTTCCCGCAACATGAGCTAAACCCATATGCAGAACACCAGACTGGAGAGACTGGAGGAAAAGTTAACAATGTTTATTAAAGGAAGATGCACAGAGAAACATGGACTGGTTCTGGTACAGGTCCGGGTCTGGCATCACTGATATCTGGAGAGATGGGAAGTTGATTAGCCAGGTAGTTAGATGGATTGATGAGTGGGTAATTTTCGAATGTACCTTGAAGAGGTTCTGACAGATCCTTGAGATGGGGAACCGATTGGGTCCAGAGATTGAGGAAGTAACAGACAGCTCAGCAGCAGCAGCGTCTAGCTTCTGGCTAGTGAGCCTCAGACGTTCCTAGCTCTTCCCTGAGAGCTGAAGGAGGAATCCAGGCTAAGACCTTCAGGTTTGGCTTCCTTGGGCAGGCAGGCAGGTTTCCAGGTAAAGCTCATTCAGAGCTTCTGACTTCTGTCAGGCTTTCTGTGAGTAGAGAAGATAGAGACAGGTTAGAATCCAGTTTCTCTCTAGAGTCTACTGTGATTCACTAGATGTGCAGAGGCTTAGGTTTGCTAACCAAACTTGGTCAACACTCCGGCATCAAAGGAAGGTCTGACTGCTGCTTATGAAGGAAGATGTCATGATGCGATGGTTTTACTAGCCCAAATGCAGAACTCACAGACACAGAGGGAGGATTAAAAGTCCAATATTTATTGGAACACACGGAAACTGCAGGTTCCAAGTTTAGACAGGCATGGTGGCACAGGAAACACAACGATCCAGCTCAGAGGGGAGGTTACACTCAGCTTATATAGGGAGAGCTTCCTTAATCAGCAGAAGGGAAAACAGTTGTCCATGCTGAGTCCAAGCTCCCCAGGCATGGATCCACGGCGCCCTCTGGTGGGCAAAGCCCCGGATCCTAACAGTACCCCCCCCCCGTCAAGGGCGGATTCCAGACGCCCCAAAGAAAAAAAACAACTCGCCCATGGAGGGCGAAGGGCGAACCAGGGATGCCAGGAAGAGTCTCAGGTGGCCGGCCATGGAACCGACAGCAGAGCAGAGTCTCAGAAGCTGCAGGGGCCTTGGAGGAGGGCGTCACCTCCGCTTCAGCAGGAAGCACCGGGAGAAACACTGTCTCCGCTTCAGCAAGAAGCCCCGAGAAGGAAGCCGTCTCCACTCCCACTGCTCTGCAACAGGCTCAAACAGGTCCGCCCACTACGGCTCCACATCCAGAGCAGAGGAAGCCGCCGACTGCGGCTCCGCATCAGGAACAGAGGGAACCACCGATTGTGGCTCGACCTCAGGAACAGAGGGAACCACCAATTGTGGCTCCACATCCGGAGTCTCTGGAAGACGCAGAGCAGGCTCAGGGGTCTCCAGACAGCACAGAGCGGGCTCAGGGGTCTCCAGACGGCACAGAGCGGGCTCAGGGGTCTCCAGACGGCACAGAGCGGGCTCTCCAGGAGCGCGTAGAAGGAGTCTGCTGGGCTAGTCTGTTGGCTGGATCGTTCTGTCATGATGCGATGGTTTTACTAGCCCAAATGTAGAACTCACAGACACAGAGGGAGGATTAAAAGTCCAATATTTATTGGAACACACGGAAACTGCAGGTTCCAAGTTCAGACAGGCATGGTGGCACAGGAAACACAACGATCCAGCTCAGAGGGGAGGTCACACTCAGCTTATATAGGGAGAGCTTCCTTAATCAGCAGAATGGAAAACAGCTGTCCATGCTGAGTCCAAGCTCCCCAGGCATGGATCCACGGCGCCCTCTGATGGGCAAAGCAGAAGGTCTCCTGATGGGCTGACGAGCTTCAGGTGTGCTGGAAGCTCCAGCCCAGGAGACACACAGCGCTCTCTGCTGGAGACAGATGGTAACTCTCCAGATCCCAACAGTAATCCCAGTCATAACAAAAAAACAAATAACAGAAGAGGATCCTTGGCGCCCTCTGGTGGGCAAGCCTAAGGATCCCAACAATTTGATTCAATTGTATGGAAACAGAGACACATCTAAATGGTGAAGAACACCAGACTTGACCACTAAAATGTGAGATCCCCTGGTGTATTTTGATGTAATTTGAAAAGAAAATACTTTTTATATAGATTTTCTATTTAGATATGATTATGGAATCAGGGCGGTTTTAATGCTTTTTTTTTGTTTGTTTGTTTGTTTGTTTTTCGATCTGACTACGATTAACATATATAATCTCTCTTTTTTTTCTTGCTCTCCATAAAACTTAAGATGAATAATATTTTTCACAAGGTATGTATTGTAGAAGAAGGACCAAATTACATTTAGAACCTCCATGGAGTATTGTGAAGGATCAAATAAATTCATTTTAAAATAATGTAAAACTCAAAGTTCTTGGCAAAATCCAGAAACTGGAACAGTGGTGAGCAGAATGGAAAAAAAAGCAACAGTGGTAAATGGGAATTAAGGAGTTTAAACAATTGGGAGAATTTGAGGATGACAGAAAACAACCAGATTAATGCAGAGAAGCTGAGCTAAATAAAACCAGTCAAAGCATATGGCATAACTAAATACAATAGGTAATTACAATAGGAAAACACAAAACCAAACACTAATATGAGATATAAACAACAATGCATAGAGAATATAACACCAACAACAACAAAAAACATAAAAAAGAAACTCAGAGGAAGGAGTGAATATACCAAGATCCCAATAACATTGTAAAAACAAAAACTAAATGGCAAGACTTTATTAACAACAATGCAAAATACAGAACTTATTAGAATGCAAACAAACCTAACAACAAAAACACCTGTAGGTAATGATAGATCTGACTTTATTTCCCCTGTTCACCACCTGCTCCTTGTTCCCAGTCTGCTGTCAGGTCTCTATCAAAGTAATACTAGAAGGTTTTCACCACTTCATCCCTGCTGTTCTGGTTCTGTTCTGTTTCTGTCTGCACTAGAAGCTGCTGCTCTGCTCTGCTTCACTTCTTTAGTTTCCTCTCATCACAAAGAGCTTCTGTTATTCATACATAGAGAAAACAACAGGCCAACTTCCTGTTTGTCTGCAGCTGCAGCGTCCGGTTAACTAAACATCAGACATATTATAGGAACACTTACAATGACAAGTGGGTTTAGGTCTGGCCTTATTGTATCTGTAAACCTCACTATTAAAAAAAAATATATAAAAAAAAAAAAAGAAAACAAAAAGAAAAAAGTACATAAAAAAAATATATATATATATATACATATTTGTTATACATATTTTTTATTTTAGTTTCTTCATAGTCTTAGTTTCTTCTTATATTTAAAGGTATGATGTTCCTATGTTGATCATATAATTGTTCTTTTCATTTTACAGCTATATGATTACCTTGAAATGATCAATTATTGCTTATCTCCATTAAATACTAGCTACATATTTTAACATTTGTATATATTTATATAATATTTATCAACATATAATCTTTAGAGTCCTAGTAGAAATGACTTTTATAAATATATATAATAATGACAGAAATACTATGAAAATTATAATTATAGACACACTACTAATAACAATGATTATCATTTATGCCTTATTCTTTAATCAAATAATATAGAATTTTTTTCACTTACACAACCTTCAAATTCTTATTTATTTTATTTTTTATCTGTAATATTTATTTATCTGTAATATTTACATTTTCTAATGTTTTTAGTCTTTTGTAGACACTATAAAGTGTAATTTGTTTTTGCAGACACTTTCTTATCCTTTTTTTCTCCTAGGAACAGTTATTTTACTTCTGTATTTGTTATTACAGCGGACAGTGTTTATCATAGATAATAAAGTCTCATATAATTGCTTTGATAGAGAAATAGAATAAGTTTTTAGGAAATAAGTGAAGCTGAGGTTATTCAAAGAAAGTCTATTAGTCCTTTAGAAAGCTTGGAGAACGTTTCTTCATCAGGTTCCATATCAGTAAGAAAAGCTTTGCACATATACTTTCAAGACAAAGCTCACATATGACTGTTCTAAAAAAAATGTAAACATATTGTTAGGTTTAAACACCAAACACCTTATTCAGCAACCTGCACAAAGAATGACACAGAGAATTTAGTATATTTTACTTGCAAGGAGAGGGGATCAGAAACTGCATTCAGTTACAACTTCAAACCCACTCTGAAGCAGTATCTGCTCTCCAAGCCCTTTATTGAAGAAACGCCCTGATTACAATGTGGTTTCAACCGCTAAAGGGGGAGGGAACAGAACCCAGTTGAAACCAGAATTTTCGTACAACATCATACAACATCATACAACATCATAGGATAAGGAGAACCCCTCTCCTTATCTAGTTGCACAGTTCTCCATTCTCTTCCACACCCTTAACGACATCTGTTAACAGCAGTCGCAGTCAGCATCCCTCCTGCACAGACTTAAAAAACATTAATGACACAGCAAACAAAACTAAATGTTTTAACACTCTTTGTAATATGAGTAAGATAGAGATAACAAAATGTGTAAGTATAATATGATTAAAGTAATATGATTAAAGTAGAATAACTTATGTACAATTAATTAACCCAACATTTCCCTCCTGTTTATTCACTTTAAGCTATTTATTTTATCATTCAATAGTTACTTCTTTTCAGATTTTCAACTAAGAAATCATTCTTTTTTCTTTTTTTAGCTGTAAAGGGTACACTCAGAGGTACTTTAAACTGGTGGGTTATTGTCGTTGGGATTAGGATAAAAGTCAGGAAAGTGTAAAGAGAATTCATCCTCTTCGCTGTCTTCATCATCCGATAGGTGTTCCTCAGTGGACATAAGGGCATACATTTCTGTTTTCATGGGTTGTATTGCAGTGGTAATTAGTCTATTTAGCAGCGCTCTAATACATGGAATACAACAACATCCACATAAGGTCAGGATGGCGGCAAATATAGCTACAGACATCAAAATAGAAAGTACCAGTTGTTTGTATTTACCAAAAATGTCTCCAGATCCATCCCACATTTTTGTGTCAACTCCAGAATGGTCTTTCATTTTGCTGTTAAGAGAGCGAAGGCCTTCAAGGGCCTTTGTGAGGCTGCCATCTGCAGCAGTGTTGTTGGGAATAAAGGTGCAACACTGATCTCCAAAAATAGAGCACACACCACCTTTTTCAGCTAACAACATGTCAACAGCAATACGGTTCTGGAAAGCCATCAGAGAGGTAGCTGACAATTGTTCATGGACGGCGGAGAAGCCTTGTTCTGTTTTATTTCCCAGCCTCTGGACGTTATAATGGATGTAGTTGATCCTGTCTACATTTTTATTTATAGTACACCACCAGCATAAGAAAGATTCAAATCCTGCAGAAACTTGATTCACTAGTTTATACTCATCTGGAACACCTCTGGGTACTCCAATACTGTTAATATAAGTAGGGTCATCTGGACTCCACGCATTTTCAGATGCCCTCCTTCTTCTAGTATGCCATGTGTGAGGTAAAATACTGTTTACAGTCGTTAACAATTCATCCATTGTGAGTGAAGTAATAGAAACAGGTAAAATCAAGGTGACTGCAGCACACAATCCAGTGGTGTTGCATGGAAGTCTGTCAAACAATTTGTCATCTCCACACCACCACCAGATGTCACTGCGGGATTGAGGTTTAAAAAAGGTGGATACCAGTAAAATACTTGCACATTGTTTTTCATTTAGTGTACCCAATTTTGGGCCCACTCCGGTCCTGTTTACACAGGTGAAATTTGCCACAGCCACTTTCTTCAAAAAGATTGGTTTTTTCTTCTCATCTGTGGTCAGGGGATAGATCTTATCCCAATAGGTGCAATTATCAGTTGGAACTGTATAATTCATTATATTTAGAAGACATTGAGGAGTTATGGTGGCAGGAACCACACGTAACAGCGGTCTGGCTCCCATACACACAAGACAATCATTAGACACTGTTTTAGCTGCTTGTTCTGCCATTAAAAGCCAGTTATTTGTTTGCCCAGAGATTCCAGTGGTGACTTGAAACAGTTCATCCGTTTTAAGCGGGTCATTAATATTTTGAATTTTTATCTGTTCACCTTGGGCAGAAGTAAGAATCCCTTGTATCTCATTTTCTTCTTGTGTAACATTTGCAGAGCACAGATACAATGTCCAACACGGATCGGTTTCACTAGACCGTGCACATATAAATGAGGAAGAACAGCCTTCCTTCTCAAGGGGTTCTGCTGTGGAGTTTATTGTCATAGTGAAAACTTTGGAGGCATGGTTAACAGTGAACCCTGATATTCTACTCATCCATTTCTTAGCTAAAGATGTCCATCCATATGATCCTTTTTTCCACTGTCCA
Source organism: Cyprinodon tularosa (assembly GCF_016077235.1). Classification (NCBI taxonomy): domain Eukaryota; kingdom Metazoa; phylum Chordata; class Actinopteri; order Cyprinodontiformes; family Cyprinodontidae; genus Cyprinodon; species Cyprinodon tularosa. Next base: position 786,696 of record NW_024038609.1, read on the forward strand.
GTGGTTCTGAAAACGTCTCCCCAACTCTTTTGAGTTCTTTGAACTACACGGGGATATAGGTAGAAATCATAACCTCGCCAATCTCCCGGGTCAATTTTAAATCTTTGCGAGAATGTTTGAAAAGGAATAGTCACTACACTGATTACTCTAGTAGAGTTATAGCAGAGATAGACGTCCCTTTTACAAATAGCTGGCTCATGGGGGCAACAAGAATCCTTGCCCTGAGTGAGAGCTAAAAACAAAACTAATATGAAAAGTTGCAACATCATCTAGGTTCAAACTTCAAAAAGTTTCCTATGGGTAATCTTTTACACAGTGGTCTACTTCCTATGACCTCTCGGCAGAGTTGTTGAACCTTCACCAGTTTGAGATGGTTGTATGCTAAAAAATACAACCCCCTTTGTACGATGGACTTCCTCTGAAGGTCGGTGAAGGAGACCAAATGCGTATTCTATAACAGGTACCACAGTAGAATTACTAGAGTGCTAAGCAGTACGGTAAGGTTCCACAGAATAATTAAGAAAGTGATTTTACACATTACTCATCTGATCTATCTATCACTTTCTTGCAGTGTGACAAGTGGATCCATGTGCTTCTTTCAGCTATTTTTAATGCAGTTGGAGTGGTCAACAAAACCTGATAGGGTCCTTCCCACTTAGGTGAATACCAATGTTTCCTCTTTATGCTCTTTATGAGGACCCAATCACCTGGTTCAACTAATTGGTTTTCCTGTGGAGACACAGAGGGTGGGACACTGTCAGTTTGGTTCAGCTGTTGCTTTTGTTGCTCCAGCATCTTTCTCATGTAGTCTGCTAGAGTACTTTCATCATCTGTTTCCCAGCTATTATTAAAATAGGGAAGTCTATATGGTCTGCCAAATATTGTTTCATAAGGGGTCAACCCGGTCGTACTTGTAATATTTATGTGTAGTTTAACTAAATCCAAACATTGAGTCCATGATCTTCCCGTTTCTTCCATACATTTCCTAAGTCGGTTTTTAACGAATCCGTTCGTTCTTTCCACAAGGCCTGCGCTTTGTGGATGGTAAGCACAGTGGTTTTTCAAGTCTATGTGAAAGGCTTGTCCTATTTTGGTTATTATCTGATTTACAAAATGTGTGCCATTATCACTATAAATTTTCTCTGGAATCCCATAACGGGGAATTATGTCTTTGCATAATGCTTTTGCGACTGTTAGTGCATCTGGATGTTTTGTAGGAAACAGTTCTACCCATTTAGAAAACGAGTCAACTATTACTAAACAGAACTTTTTACCTTCACTAGGGCTTAGTTCTATAAAATCCATATGTATATGTTGAAAGGGGTAGTTTGGCTTTGGGAATTGTCCTCTTTTAGGCCTTAGGTTCCCCTGAGCATTGTGCTTTGCACATATTAAGCATGCTCTACAAAAATTTTTTGAATAAGCATTAAAACCATAGGTCGTATATGTTTGGTTTACCAATCCTACCATCCCTCCGGTTGACACATGGGTTTTACCATGGGTCAATATAGCTGCCCATTTGTATAAGTTTTTTGGAAGGATTGGTTTATTTTCTGGTCAGGTGTAAATCCCCTCCTTTAATCGTGCTCCTTTGCTTTTCCATTGTTCTTGTTCCTGTTTAGGAGCTTGCTGCTGCATGTCTTGTAAGATGTCGTCTTTTAGTGAATTGTCTGTTAATGTTAATACTGTTATTTCTTTTAAAGCAGCTTCTTTTGCTATTTTATCTGCAAAGGAATTCCCTTTTGAAACAGCATCTTTTCCCGATGTGTGGGCCGCACATTTGCATATTGCCAGCTGCTTTGGCAGCTGTACTGCTTGTAAAAGTTCTTTCAGTAAATTGGCATGGGTCACTAGTTTCCCGGTTGATGTTATCATGCCTCTGTTTTTCCAATGTTGTGCAAAGGTATGTGTTGTAGCATAAGCATATTGACTATCTGTCCAGATAGTTACTATTTTGTCTTTCATCAATTTGCATGCTTCAGTAAGAGCAATCAGTTCTGCTGCTTGTGCAGAGTAATGTTGTGGTAAAGCTTCCGCTTTTAGCACAGCGGTATGTGTCACTACAGCATAACCAGTTCTTGTTTTCCCTTTTTGATCTTTTTTAGAGGATCCATCAACAAATAATGTTTCTCCTTCTGACAAAGGAGTGTCTTTCAAATCTGGCCTACTTTTAGCAGTTTGTTCAGCCAGAGCCTCACAATCATGAGATTCCCCATCATCTGGTGTGGGGATAAGTGTTGCTGGGTTCAGCACCGTGCAGCGTTCTATTTTCAAATGCGGCTGTGACAGAAGTAAAGACATGCATGAGAGGTGTCTGGCTGGGGATAGAAAAGTCATTTTAGTTTGTAAAAGCAAAGCAGACACCGAGTGGGGAACTTTTAATGTCAGTGGATGGAATAATACTATGTCAGCACTGGACGTTACTGCCAATGAAGCAGCTATCACTGCTCGCACACAGTGTGGAAGTGCACATGCTACAGCATCTAATTTAGTAGAATAGTATGCTATTGGCCGTAATTTATTCCCATGCATTTGAGTTAAGACCGAGGTCATAAAATGACCTTTACAGTCCACCATTTGTACAAATTCTTTTTCATAGTCTGGGAGTGCTAACGTGCAACTGCTCACCATAGCCTGCTTAATGTTACAGAAGGCCGCTTCTGCTTCAGATGTCCATTTTAGGTTGTCTGACATTTTCAGTTCCTCTTTATACATAAGTAAGTTTAACGGTGCAGTTATTTCTGCATAATTTGGTACCCAGCTTCTGCAATACTTAGTGAGTCCTAAGAAGGACATCATTTGTTTCTTTGTAAGTGGCTTAGGCGCATGCAGTATTGCTGCTTTTCTTTCTTCCATTATGGTTCTGCCGCCAGCACTTAATTGATGTCCTAAGTATTTTACACGTTTTTGGCAAAATTGTAGCTTGTTTTTGCTAACTTTATGGCCTTCATCTGCCAAATGTTTCAGTAATGCGATTGTATCAATTTCACAACCTTCTTTAGTCTCAGATGCTATCAAAATGTCATCAACATATGTTAATAGTTGGCACAAAATTCCCTTTAACATGGTGCCATTCTGATCCTAATTGGCACATCCAGACTTGCTGAACCTCTGCACCATTTAAATGGTAAGATTTTCTCAGATTTTCCATTTGAATTATGCATTCTTCTACATCCTCCTTTGGAGGGGGAATTCCTTCTACTGCTTTTCTAACATCTTCCTGTGTCCAGGTTCTATATACCATTATTGTGGCTGGTTGTCGGTTATTTCCTTCAACCTGGCCCGCTAAGGGGTTTGGTAATTCTATTAAAGGAAGCGTAAGGACTTCTCCTACACCTTCCTGTTTTACAGGCATCACTCGGAGTGCCTGTGGGGACAGAATGTCACTAAATGTTGTCGCTAAAGTTTTTGACCAATCTCCTACGGACCCTTTGGACCTAGTAGCATATCCCTGGGAGGTATTAGCTTGTGGAGAAGCTGCTTGAAGAGGGGCTGTTTTCAATGATCCTTCTGGAGGAGGTATATGCTGTGGGGGAGTATATTGTGGAGGATCCCCCGTGAGTGGCGGAGCTGAGGGATCGGCTGCAGCGGCAAGCACCTCCCATTTGTGGGAGATTATGTATTTGATGTAGCAGGTCAGAATAGGGCCCTACGTACTCGTCATCTTCCTTTCTATGAAACATTATTGATCTTTCCTTTTCCTTTTTTCTTTCTTCACTTTCTCTTTCTTTCCCCTTCTTTCTCTTTTCTTTGTCTCTCCTCTCTCTCTCTTTTAGCTCTGCGCTCTCCCTCTTCCCTCTGTCCTGCTAATTTCATCCAAACCATGGTTTGCATGTAACCTTCTTTTGCCATCAAAGTGTCTTTATTTTTGCTTTTTGTTTTTATTTTTTGCTGCAATTCCTTTATGTTTGTGGTGCTCAATTTACCATTAAAACCGTAGTTTTTTATCCAGTAACACAACGGCTCTGCCGCCCATGGGTCATCATTTTCAACTGCTTTCCAGTCTTTACACTGGAGTTCCTCCAATAACTTCTGTTTTTCTTTACTTTGCCCCTTTCCCATTTTGAACTAAATTTGGGCCCAGTGGGTTTTCAACACCTGTCGTGTTCTAAACACTGGGGCTTCAGACAAGATGGTGATCAACGACTTTTTGTGGTAAAACTCACTTCAACCCTTACAGGTGGAGTTTTCTTGTCTACAAACATCCACAAAAGCTCACCATTTAACCCTTGTCTTTTTGGTATGAAATACAGATATCTAGTGATATCTATATTTCCTTACACACGCACACACACACACACACACACTCACTGCGCAGTTAACTTTTACTTTATTTCTGTTTACTTATTTTAAACACAGAGGACGCCGCTATCCTATGCAGAATTTTACTAGTTTACAACTCGGGGAGCCTGCCCTTACAAACTAGGGGAGCCTGCCCTCCCGCGGACTTTAACTGTTTTAAAATTTCTATTTTACCTGATAGAGTCTAGAATTGTCAGGGTTTTAGTACAAAAGGGGGACCTCGTTACCCCATGCGGAATTTAACTATTTAAGATAGAGGACACCGCCGTCCTTCACGAGGTTTAAACTGTTTGCAAAGGGGAATCTCGTGACCCCACGCTGAGAGGACTTCAAAAGGGGAATCTCGTGACCCCACGCCCTTCACTTCGATCTTTTTTTCTTTTTTTTTATATTATTATATTTTTATAAATTTTTTATATTTTATATATTTTTCTTCCAATAATTCACTCACTCCTTATTAAAAGAAAAACTACTCACAATTCTCTGCGTCCTCGAAATGCTTCAACCGTCGGACCCCAGCTTGTAAGGGAGAGACCAGTCCCGTAAAGGGTCTCTTTGCTGCGGCCGCAGGCTTATCTGGATCTCACTCACCTGCTGGGGGTCGTCGGGTATCTTGCAATCCGGCTCGAAGGACCAATTAATGTTAGGTTTAAACACCAAACACCTTATTCAGCAACCTGCACAAAGAATGACACAGAGAATTTAGTATATTTTACTTGCAAGGAGAGGGGATCAGAAACTGCATTCAGTTACAACTTCAAACCCACTCTGAAGCAGTATCTGCTCTCCAAGCCCTTTATTGAAGAAACGCCCTGATTACAATGTGGTTTCAACCGCTAAAGGGGGAGGGAACAGAACCCAGTTGAAACCAGAATTTTCGTACAACATCATACAACATCATACAACATCATAGGATAAGGAGAACCCCTCTCCTTATCTAGTTGCACAGTTCTCCATTCTCTTCCACACCCTTAACGACATCTGTTAACAGCAGTCGCAGTCAGCATCCCTCCTGCACAGACTTAAAAAACATTAATGACACAGCAAACAAAACTAAATGTTTTAACACTCTTTGTAATATGAGTAAGATAGAGATAACAAAATGTGTAAGTATAATATGATTAAAGTAATATGATTAAAGTAGAATAACTTATGTACAATTAATTAACCCAACACATATTAAATATCATCACATCTGTGTGTGTATTTTGGTTAGTTTAGGATAGTTTGAGTCAAAACAAGATAATATGGAAAATATGAGAAATGTTAAAGATAAGATATTTCCTGCTGTCAGGTTTCTGAATCATCCTCTTTGTGTTAAATCCTCACACTTGTCTTCTATAAGTTTTAACTGTATTTATTTAATGGGGGTTACTGTTCTTCTGTTTTCATTTTATGTAAATATAATTTAAATATCCTGCATCGTGAGCAGATGAACTGATGCTGTTTCATCCCTGCATCCATATCTATGAAAATGAGGTCATCCAGAGTAGACCTAACAGTAGAAATGCAGGGAACTGCAGCAGCATGACTCCAAAAAAGCAAAACATAAAACATTTTGACAGACTTCTAAAATAATTTAACTTTTTAATACTGTTAAAAACTTTTGCTAGTTATATAACGACTCATTGGATGATCGTCTCTAAGATCTGAAATTCTCCTTTTTAGGGCTGAGGATCCTTTAGACATGGGAACCCTGATCTGAACCAGGTTATCATAGGTAGTCTATGGAACTACCTGAAGGTGCCCAGGAACCATTTTATCTTTGTATCAATATTATACAGTAGTACCCTCAGTGATCAGAGCAAAGAACATGAATCTTTGAGCTTCTCGACCTCTACATCACTTTACCTACTTTATACTTATTGACGTCAGAGGTAAGGTAGGTAGGTTCTATAAAGAGATTGTGTTTTCAGAAAAGGTAGAGAAATTATTGTCGTTGTCTAAGTGTCCTGTTCCATAAACCCTAAACCTTGGACTTAGACAACTTTTATTGTCATTTTTGTCATGAACCAAGGACAGATGGACCCAGTATTCAGGAGAGACAGTCAGTAGGAAAGTTCAAAAGGTTTATTAAAATAAAACAAAACAAAAGCGGAGCTGTGGCTCGCGGACACTGCAGGCGGGGGGACGGGGCACCGCCCAATCTCAGACACTCTAGGGGAGGAAACACAGGTAAGTGACCACGATAAACTGATATATGATTATCTGGGTTGGTCACTTACCTGGTTTAACAGTCCAGACCATGAGTGTCCCCAGTGCTGCAGTCCCAGAGGTCCTGCTGGAAGCTGATCCTGGTGAGGGATCCAGAACAGATAGGAACAGGCAGGATCCAGATCAGACAGGAACAGAGACAGGTAGCAGGATCCAGACTTCCATGCATTCACAGGCTTCCAGGAGGGTTCAGAGTCAGACTGGGACAAGAAGCATGACCAGGTGGTCACGCACAGGAGCAGACAGGATCAGGTGAAGACAGGCAGGCACGGTGGAAGAGGGTAGCTGAGACAGGACGTAGGAACCGGAACTTGAAGCAGGACTTTAAACTGGTCTCCTCCCTGGAGCCAGGCTTACTTTGATAAAAACGGAACCTCCCCCCATAATGAGCCAAAAACCCAGAGGACTCCGTGGGGGAGGAACAGTGGACGATCAGGAGACACTAAAACCCTCTTTCCACTGGCAGCTAGGATCCAGGACATGGACCAAATAAAAACTGAACAGAAAGACAGACAGAAAGACAAGCAATGATCTGGCCCTGAATGCTCAGGCTGAACTGAATATAAACTAGAGGAAACAGGTGAGAGGAATAAATTATAATGAGGCAGGGAAGGAAGAGGGCAGGTGAGAGGATTTACTAATTAAGGGAGAGCAAACAGGCCAGATCATGACAATTTTGCATACACAGAGTGTATATATAAAACGAAATTTTGTTTTGCACAGCTCATGACATTTCCATTTCTTAAAGTGCAGCAGTGATCAAATGTAAACATTGTGGGAGAAAAAACACATTCACATGGTCAGCTTGATGTAGAGTCTGTGACATGATTTAGAGGTTTTTTTAACAGTTTAGCTGTGTGATGGCGGTGGGTAAGAAGGTGTTTCGGAATCTGCTGGACCTGCATCGGATGCTGCGAAGCCTCTTCCCAGAGGGCAGCAGGAAGAACCATGGTGGGGGTGTGAGGAGTCATTGATGATGTTACGGGCTCTGGACATGCAGCGCTGGGATGAAACGTCTTTAATGGAGGGAAGAGGAGCCCCGATGATCTTCTCTGCTGTTCTCACTACTGTGAGAATCATGTGTTCCACCCTAACATGGTTTTATATCATAGGTCATGCAGACAGTTGTTCTTGAAGCTTCACATACTCTTCCATTTAAGACCAAAAAAAATGAAAAATAGCTGCCAGTAAAATAAATTAAAATTGACAAAAGTAGTTATAAATAAAAATTATAAAAAGTGGAAATCATTACATTGAATTTGAATAAATATATGCATATTTTTATGTTAATAAATGAAACAAATAAACGAGCCTGATGGAGCTCCTGAACCAGAATGTTGTTGAGCAACATTTTGAGGCAATAATTTCTGAAATCAGGTGTTTTTCTGTAACATTCAGCAAATGTTCAGTCAGACTTCTGCACCTTTCAATAGGGATGTAGGTTCACTGTTCATCTGCAAGGGGCTTTAACTTGTCTGGGATATTTTTTTAGGCATTTAAAAATAAAAATCAATATTTTATCTTATTTAATGATCATTTAGTAATTTATTATTACTTTTTCAGTTTTTTGAAACACTAGTGTGAATTTATCATTTTCTTTGATGGTTAAAGAGTTTGTAAACTTTTAAGCACAGGGTTAAAGCTTTCAGTATTTGTTGCTGGATCTACAGACAGTTTGTCTTAACCCTTATATTATGTTAAGGGTCAATTTGACCCATTTCACTTGTTGTGTTGATCAAAGTTATCTTTTTTTTTTCTTCATGAAATTTGGTGACTTTTCCTCATCTGGGGTCATGAACATGTATGTAAAATCTGGCCACTCTGATGTGTAGTGGAGTGTCTGTGCAGAGTATGTATACAAATATGATGTTGTGGGTCATTTTGACCCGGACACTTTAATGTGGGTAAGTAGCCACTGAGGTAAATAAAAATGCTTTTTTGATGTACTTTACTGTTTTCATTTGCCTCCGAGAGCCAGACCCAGGTATGGTAAGGGAGGAAACTTTCTTGCACTAGTTCTTGTCACTGCTCTCGTGTCATCTATATGAAAAAACTCACCAAAAAATTAGCTCCTGAAGGAGAACAGCTGAGTAGTCTTTATCACAAATTTTGAACTGGGACAGTGATGTAGAGGAAGAGGTTTCTGAGACAGAGGATCTTTCAGAATCAGAAGACAAAGTTATTGTTGATCCAGATGATCAATTTTCCTACGATGAGAAGGATTTAGAGGAAGAGTCTGCCATTGTCCTAGCCTGACGTAGTCCGACTCAATTCTAGGCAGAATATGAGTCTGATGCTGCTCCATAGAGCTGTGATTATGGGGCGTGTTTCGAACGAACCAGGAAAAAAAATGCCTCTGCACTCAATTGGATAGACCTACAACCAATAAGAGCAACGGAGTGCGTGATGTATGTTAAGCGAGGCATAGTTGTTGTCCACAAAAATCAAAGCGTGCGGTTTCACGCCTAGAATAAGAAGATGAGACTTGATCGCGTTTCTCTGTTCCTCTTTTAAAATTAATTTGCTGTCGATATCTTCTAGAACAGACCTAATAGCAGAATCTACTCACCCAAACTCTCCAGCGGCAGCCATTATTGTTGTCACCCAAGCGCGCTTTGGTCACGTGGTTGATTACGTTACTGTTTGTCATCTGTCCATCATCGTATAAAGCCCGCCCTGACAATTTGATTGGATCGCCTTACAGTGGGCGATAATACTCGCGCTACTATGGAGCAGAGCCAGACCGAACTTCCCCGAACTCAAACTTTGTGGGCGGGACTAAGTTCGGAATGGCACCAAGGCTACCATTGTCCCCCCAACAGATGAAAAGCCAGGAATGAGGCACTCATCTTCCACAAGAGTGACATGGAAATCTGAAGATTGTAATATAAAATGTTCAACATTACCACACCAGAGTTGATGCAGACTGTCATCAGCTAATTTGATAAAAACTCCTTGTCCTACCATATTTGCCATCACACGAATTGAGGAGATTCAGTCAGCATTGCTCAGAAGCAAAATCCAGCTATGCTTGGAATATGCAAGTATATACTGGAAGCTACATGGAGGAAAAGCTTAGAAGAATCAGGGGATGTGTGTGGTGCTGGAGATGAATGAAGGGCTGCAAGTCATAACATCACTTGTGACGACCTCTTTATGTCCTACCTCCTTGGAGAAGAACTTCAGAAATGAAAGCTGACCATCTTGGGAACAGAAGGTTCTTAGAGTTAGGGTTAGGAGTACAATGCAAGCTGATATATCTCTGAGCACAAAAGAGGACTTGAAGGCAAAAATTATCCTTGATTATAACTCAACCAGAGGAGGAGTTGGCAATCTGGACAAAGTCACAGCAACATACAGCTGCCAGGGCAAGGCTGCCCGCTACCCAACCAACATGAAGTGGAGAGGAAAAGATCCCAGCTCTGTCCCTCCCAGTAAAACAACTTGTGTGAAATGTATGAATTCCATCTGCAGAAAGCACTTACATTCTTCCCATCATGTGGAGAACTTTGAAATTGTTAAATGTTCAAAATATTAGTAACTAATGAATTTTATAGGTAAAGTAAAAAAAATAAATAAATAGTGAAGAGGGAACATTTTAAACCTAAATGAAGTGTGTGAATTAAAACTGTATTGTTTGTGACTTGACTAAATGTTTAAGTAATCTAAAATAAATAATTTATTGGTTTAACCTGTTTTCTTGACTATTTTTGCATGCATTTACGCAGTGCGGGTCAAAATGACCCGCAACATAATGAATGTCAACATTCACATTTCTGTGGGTTGATGATGGGAGGGGACTGGGATCAGCGTTTTATATAAGAACAGAGATGGGAGTCAAGCTGGTCACCACCAACACCTTAACAATCGGAGCACCTCCTCCTGCTGCCAGGAATATGCCCAAAAGAAAAGGTGAGTTTATATATGATGCTGATCTTGTTGATTTTGTTGCAATGAATAAGTTCTTGTTGTCCAATTTTTCAAAATTAGGTTATTTTTCTGCTTTATTACCAAACTGCATCTTTATGATATAATCAGATAATTTAACAAATATTGAGCTCATTTCAGGGACACCGATGAAAAAGAATAATATCCTACAGTCATTTATGTTTCCTCTATTTCTGCTTAAACCCTTATAGGCTCAGCCACAAACAAGGAACAGGCCCAAAGCAGAAAAAGAGCCCAGAAATCAAAAGGTGAGCTCAAATTAATCTAATTTCGAATTTATGTAAATAAATAAAATATATATGCAATATATCTAAGATTTTACTTACCTATGAATTTCTAAATATTCCTTAAACAAGTATGTGTTGTATATTTTAATTAGTCTGCTTTAAATCAATTTCATTATGTGAGATTATATTTTTATGGATTACGATTCATTTCTTACTATAAGAAATTTAATTTTTGATATCTATAATTAGTTGTGTATATTAACCAATTTATTTCAGTTTTAGAAAATAGTGATAATCTGTTTTAACATTGTTAAGCATTTTAGGCATCTTAACTTTTGTCTTTGAATGCATCTAAACTTCATAAATTGATTAAATGTCTTTGTTTATACGAACATTGATGTAAAAACTTACTTCCTCTACTTAAGGTTCAGGCAGGAACTCAGGACCAGACAGCAGCCCAGAAAGGATCCAGAGACTTTTAGGTGAGTTCAAAATGATATGAATAATAGTTTAATCCGTTTTTAAAATAGTATTTTCTGCTGTGTAAGTGGGATTTTACTTTTGCTTGTATTCCTAAATGTTCCTTAGTGGATCTTTTATGTTTTTTTTCCACCTTTTTTAATTATAAGAAATGAAAAACGCTTTCATCCAAAGGTTAAGATTAGAGAATCAGATGCGTGCAATCAGCATTTTGCAGTTGGTGCAATTCAACATAATGCTGCATTCATGTCTCTGTTTAATGATGAAAGCATCTGATAACAAAGCCGATGGAAAGAAAATAACATATGGTTATAATGTGGGAGTGGAGATGAGTGGTCATCATTAACACGGCAACTTAGGTGGCTGGGAAACACAAAGCCTGGCAGAATGGATGAAACCTCTTAGACACTAAACAGCTAAAGAACCTGTAGAGATCACATATGTTAAGTTTAGATGGTTATAATTTGTGACTGCATTTTTAAAAACTAAAAAATACGATCTTAAATGCTTACATTTATAGTATATTCAGAGAATTCAACACTTTTATGTAAATTTAAAAGTTGTATTTGACTAGTTTTCCTAAATCTATATTATAGGAGATAACGATACAGCACATAAACCTAGAGTACACTGATTAAACAATTTGATTTTTTTTTTTAATCATGTGGAATAAACATACTAATGAGTTTATCAGACAACTAATTCATAGCATTTTATGTGAAATTAAAATAGTCTATTAGAAAGACAAGGCAGATTATATAATGTAGCACATTTCGGTAATGAAACCTTGCAAAGTTTTTTTTATTTTTATTTATTTATTTATTTTATTTATTTCGAACAGACAGTAAAAACAATCAAGAAAGAAAAAAAAATTGAATGAAACAAACTTAAGAATGAAAATATAAAACAAATTATTTTGCCCATGTGACATGTAAATTTTATATTTTCTGTTCGAAAAGGAGCAGGTAGAAGATACATCTTATAATGTCCTGCCCCTTTCCTACTTGTCAATTTATCATCAATTAAATGTCAAAACATCAAAAAACCCAAAAAAACACTTGTTTCCATTCCACATGATGTTTAGCCATGTACAATTATTTTAAGTTCTATTTATGTCATCAGTTACATTATAGACTATTAAACAGTCATCTTATATAGCGTATTTTGAAATGAGCTCGGTTTTAATCAGTTTATTAAATTGGTTTGCATTTTGAATTTTTTTAAACTCGTCATTCAATCCATTCCAGACAGTTACTCCACACACAGATAAACAAAAACTCTTTCTGTTTGTTCTAAAGTGTTGTTTTTTAAAGTATCCTTCACCTCTTAGATCATAACCCCCCTCTCTGTCACCAAACATTTCCTGTATATTATGTGGAAGTTTTTGATTTCGGACCTTAAACATGAATTGTGAAGTTCTAAATATTACCAGGTCCCAGAATTTCAGTATATTTGATTTGATAAATAACTGGTTTGTGTGTTCCCAGTATCCCACTTTATGTAGTATTCGGATTGATTTCTTTTGTAAAACGTATAATGGCTGTAAATTTGTTTTGTATGTATTCCCCCAAACCTCCACACAATATGTTAAATGTGGTACAATGAGTGTGTTGTACAGAATAAACAAAGATTTGTAATCCAGGACGAAACTAATTCTTCTTATAACAGCAACACTTTTGGCTATTTTAGATTTTACTAGGCTGATCTGAGGTTTCCAGCTAAACTTATCGTCTAATTATTTATTTGTTCTGCTAACTTAGGCCCTACATTTACAAAGTTACAAAGTTTACTTGGAAAAAAACATAAAAAAGTTTGACGCAGTGGCATAAAAAAGGCGGGTAAAGAAAAATTAAGCTTGAAATCTAAACTACATTTCGCCTAACAGTTGAAATAGATTAAAGTAAACTCTAAAAAATATATCTTAACCTTGACTTTAAACTAATCCGAGGTTTCCAAATTTCTCATTTTTAAAAAATATTATAAGACGAGCTTTTATTGTATCGTAGAAGTAAAGTGTGGATGTGACAGTGTAATAAGAAATAGTAAATAGAGGATCAAAAAACTTGCACAGAAGAGTAATGCGTGAAAAAAATAAAAGTTCTAAAGCTCAGCAGAAACAGATTGCAAACATAAAAAAACTATTCAGTAAAGTAATAATATAAATTTAGTTAAAAGAATTGAGAAAATAGAAAAAAAAAAAACAGCCACTTTACAGAATGATGTCAGAAACTGCAATAGACATGAAAAAGACTGGAAAATAATATTAATTTTTAAAAGATTGCTGGTTCTGGTTCTGCAGATTAGATCTGCTCCAGTTGACCTGGATGGTCTGGCTGTTGATTCACTGTCAATCACTCTGTAATGTATTTTAGACTGAAGCCATTCAGTGATTTCCAGAATAACAGAAGGATTTTAAAGTCTATTCTCTGCAATGCAGGGAGCCAGAGGAAGGACTTTAGAACTGGGCTGATGTTCTCAACTTTCTTAGTTCTAGTGAGGACGCAGGCAGCAGCGTCCTGGATCAGCTGCAGTTATCAGATCACTAGAGTGTCTTGTTTTTTAAATAAGCTGGTTTAAACAATAACTTTTAACAGACCTTTCTTTTTTTAACAGCTCCGGAAGAAGAGAAAATCACTGTATTGCTTGTTGGTATGACTCGAAGTGGCAAGAGCTCAGTGGGAAACCAGATCTTAGGAGGAATTTTTTTTGTACCAGGAATTGAAACTTTGCATTGTATGAAAGGAACTCGTGTCCTAGACACTGGAGATAATTTGGCAATAATTGATACTCCAGGTCTGTTTCACAACGGATTAACACCTCGTGAAATGAAGAGAGAGTTGGTCAGATGTGTCTCCCTCTGTGCTCCTGGTCCTCATGTGTTCCTGATTGTGATCAACCCAGATCAGTGCAGACCACCAGAGGAACACATTGTGAGAATCATCCAGACTCTGTCTGGAGGTGGAGCAGCCAGTCACACTATGGTCTTGTTCACTTATGGGGACATAGAAAACATCAGGAGAGAGCAAGTTCTCCTTAACCTCATTCAAGATTGTGAAGCAGGTTACTACGTTTTGAATAATAATGTTAATGGTCTAATAACCAGATTTCAAGAAATTAAAAACAACAGAGGCTACTATAGTAATTCCATGTTTCAGCTCGCAGAACGAGCAATAAATGCCGAAATGAGAGGAACAAACCCTGATCAGAGAGCTGAGGATGAGCGGCGCCAGGGGGAGACAAATAACACCTACATTCGGGCTGTTGATGCAGTGGCTGATCTTGATGAGGAGGAAGGTACTGCCCTCATAGCTGAGGTCGGACCTTTACTGGCAAGAGCTGAAATAGGAAGGCGGCAAGGGTGCATTACACAGTAATAACTAATTACTCAGCAGCGGAAACCTTGAAAAGAAATCTGTGTGTGAACTTAATTTCCTGAAAATGTTATTTCATATTGTTCTTCAGGTTAGAATAGAGTAAGTCAACTTTCCTTTAGTAATTAGTAGCTTATGTAAGCAAAGGAGTATGAAGAGGTATTGTTTGATGTTTTTCTGAAATATATATTGAACTTCAGAGAACCTTAATATTAAGTCTGCTGTAAAAACAAATTTATCACATATCTCTTGTGACATCTAATAAAACATTTTTATGCCTCTTCTGTGATTATTCAATTCAGTTTATTCATATAGCACCAACTCATAACTCATGTCATCTCAAGGCACTTTACAATTCTGTCGTTGCTTGGATGAACACTTGTTCAGAGAAAGAAGGAGGAAACATCAAAAAGCCTAAAAGACACAGGGCTTAAGTTGGATGCTATATCAGTTTAAAATAAACCACGGATTCAAATAAACACAAAACCCTTCAGATGTCTTCAGGCTACAATGGCAGCCTATTGGTTGGTTAGATGCAACTGCAGCGCTCACCAACCAATAGGCTGCCATTGTAGCCTGAAGACACCGCCCCTCATTATCATATTAAAGCAGAAGCGAAGAGGGGAAAATAGAATGTGATAAATTAAAAAAATAAGGAAATACTTAATGAATAAGGGAAATTGGAAAATGGGAAAATTAAATTTTTTTCAAACAAATGGTAAATGAAAAATAGATAAAAGAAAAATTGGTAAATAAAAAAGGGATATTTGAGAAATTGATTATTGAAACTGGGAAATAGAAAATCGGGTTAATGGAAAAAGGAAATTGAACAGTGGTTAAATTAAAAGATAGATTAATGAAAAATGGGTAAATAGATAAAGAGATTAATGAAAAATGGGTAAATGAAAATATAGATAAAAGAAAATGGGTAAGTAAAAAAAGGGATATATGAGAAATTGATTATTGAAACTGGGAAATAGAAAATCGGGTTAATGGAAAAAGGAAATTGAAAAATGGTTAAATTAAAAAAATAGATTAATGGAAAATGGGTAAATAAATGAAGGGATAAATGAAAAATGGACAAATGAAAAATTGATGAATGAAAAATAGATAAAACAGAAATTGAGAAATAGATAATCTGAAAAATAATTAAATAAATAAATAAATTGGCTTAATGAAAAAGGGAAATTGAAAAGTGGTTAAATGAAAATAAGTTTAATGAAAAATGGATAAAGGGATAAATGACAAATAGATAAATGAAAAAGAGAAATTGGGAAATTGATAATATGAAAAATAAACAAATTAAAAATTGGTTTAATGAAAAAGCTAAATTATTTATTTAACACATTTTTAATTTATTTCACTGATTTTCTTCATTTTTTGATTTATTTTACTCATTTTTTATTTATTTCACCCATTTATTTATTTAATTTTGGCTGAAATGGCTCTCCATAGTAAACTAGCTCCACAGTCGAGAGTCAGTTAAAGGGACATAGTCACAGTAAAAGCTGAGCCCACAGCTAGTCTAGGACAGAAACAGGACTAAACACTAAAAAATAGGTCAGGGCATGATGGCAGCAGCACAGCTGATATTTCTCTCCTGAATGGTGTAACAGCCAAACAGGGACAGACCAGATGAAGCTATTATGATGAGAAAAAGCAGAAAGAGCAAAACGTTTGAGATAGAACTAACTAATATTGCAGAATAGGAGAATAGCGATGAAGGGGTCCGTATGTTCAGTCTTGATAAATAAAGGCAGTTTTCATTTTATATGCAGAGACAGATCCAAACATATGAGGAGAACTGATATAGATTTTGATACCATCAAACTGAAATGGCTACAGAGCTTCGTTTATAATTATGACGTATGGGATTTGTACATTTATTGGTGGAGTTAAACTTTTGATGAACTGTGACTGTAATTTCTAAACTAACTATAAAATCAACAGATTTTTTAATTATTAGAAACTTCTTTTTAAAAACATAACTTTTCAGCACATTCTGTCCCCATTTGGAACAACAGCTACCACCTGATAAAACAAAACAATTCAACAAACACTGGATAAAGAAAGGTATTGTTTTCTTTTCTACACCTCATGGAAACAGATATAAATTTTGTGTCAATATAATATAAAAAATATATGTACAAAAAATGTAAATTTAAGAAAGACTTAAAGGCACGTCCTCTCACTCTGATTTTACTAATTAAAGATATGATTATACATTCACTCAACCCCCAAATAACCATCTTTGATTAGAAATGGCATTGACTTTATTTACAAAAATGAAATTATTATTTCACCAAAAAAAACTTTGCTGTCAATATTTTTTACATCAACCTGAAAAAGAAAACATTTATTTAAAAAAACTATGGAGATATCGCTTTTAAGAAAACCAGAGGCCTGTTTGTTTCCTTTTTAACTCCCACAAAAAGTAAATTAAAAAAGAACAACTTCAAAATGATGCATGTTTACCATTGTTATTACATTTTTCAACAAATATTCAACATACTTGCACCTTACCAACATTACAATCAATTCCTGTGTGTTTTGAGATTCTGTAATTAAGAAAACAGAACTTCTCTTTTTTCAGCTGAATCTTGCATGTGAGTTTTAACCCTCTTTTAAAGTGTAATATAATAAAGGTTGGTCTCCTAACAGGAGATAAAGACTAACACTACTGTTATAATAATTAACTGCTTCTGGATACGTTCTTATTCAAAAGAGCATTAATTTTGTATTATCCCAAAGCAGTTTTTGTTAAACAAGTGTTATTTTTTTTTTACTATCCAGAAGCCCAAGTAGTATTGCTAATATAGTTTAAATTTGAAAGTCATCTTTGTTTTGTTTTCTTCTGACATGGTTAATTTTTTTATTTTTTAGTTTTTGTGGGGGGTTGTTTTCCAATGTTTATCAGTCATACATGTAAACATCTCCTCAGTCATAATATGTAAACTTTGTCTCTTTTTTTTATGAAATCATGCCTAGTTACATCTGAATCTAATCAAAATAACAAAAAATAAATAAATAAATAAATAAAAAAAAAAAAAATATATATATATATATATATATATATATATATATATATATATATATATATATATATATATATATATATATATATATGTCAAACCTTTTTTTGCTGTTAGTCACTCAAAGAATAACTGTGATACATAAAATAAAACCTTTATATGCTGTTAAAGATTCTCAGTCATCCAGGTCATATTCATTCCAAAAAACTTAAAAAACAATCCACTGGACTTTGTTTCCAAGTTTCAAGACGTTTTCCTTCCCATCCAGGAAGTTTTTTTCAATTAAAAATGTCAGAAATAGCACGTTTGAGGCTTCATAGAGTGGACCCAAAAAAAGCCTTGTTTAAGCTTAGAATTGCAGTGATAGAATCGATTCCTTCCTGTATATTCGCAACCCCCACCCCCGTACGAGGGAATAGAACATCTCGCTTGTTCAGCCAGGCCAACAATTCCCTCTTACGACCCCTTTAAGAGGCATAGACAGGTAAGGGGTATTGCATGCTACCAAAGAACCCTAAAGACTGCTCTTTCCTAGGGGGCGAACTTGTTTGTCCAGTCCAATTTGCATGTTTTCTAAGTCAAAACAAGGCTTTGTTTTTGATCCACTCTACAAAGCCTCGAACTCAACACTATTTCTGCCATTTTGAATTGAAAAAGCTTTCTGGATGGGAAGAAAAATGTCCTCAAACTTGGAAACAAAGTCCAGTGGATTGTTTTTTTTGTTTTTTGCTTTTTTTTTTACTTTTTTGGAATGATTATGACCTGGATGACTGAGAATCTTCAACAGCATATAAAGGTTTTATTTTATGTATCACAGTTGATCTTGGAGTGACTAACAGCAAAAAAAAAAAAAAAAAAAAAAAATGGACACAAACAAAAAGTGGACACGCTGACATTTTTTGAAAGGAAAAAGCCTCCTGGATGGGATGCAAAACTGCATTTTTAAACAATCTACATAAACAAACTGTTTTATCTATCTATTGTTTTTTACTTTCTCTGAAGTTTATATGTTTGTATTGAGTGTGACCTGGGGCCTGTTTCAGAAAGGAGGTTAAGTGAAAACTCTGAGTTTGTTAACCCTGAAATGAGGGAAACTCTGGGTTTTCTGTTTCAGAAAGGGAGGTAAGTTAAACCTGAGAAAGCAGAGTAAGTCAAGCCCGTTTCTGAAAGAGAGGTAACTTATACTCAAAGTCAGTTACCATGGCAATTTACTCTGTGAACCTAACCTGGTCGGGAGCAGGTTTTCTTCAGAAAATCCAGAGTTTATTTTGGTCTCCTCCCCTTTTTTAAAGAGGAAGTGGTGTTTAAACACCTCATTGATTCTTTGGGGACATACAGTATTCATTGCACACATTTCAGTCACGTAGAGCGCATCAAAGGGAATGAAATGGCATGTCCTTTTATGGATGATCCTGTTTGTAAAGCCAGGTAGCTACTCTACTCCCATGGTGTGCTCAAGGCTTACCTGCTTGAAGTATGTTTTTATATTTCATTTTCAGCTGCTGCCATGTTCTTTTGATGCCTGCAGGATTGCACCTATCCATGAAAACTAAATTAGGTTTAATAAAATACTGTTCTTCCAGTTTCACCTCTGATACTATAACAGTTGGGTAAGTTACTCTAAAATAGTTCTTAATTACTAACTACAAATTTTATCTTCAACAAGTCTAATTAGATTAATGTAATAATTAGACTCTAGAAAGTATTGGTCTACTTACTAATTTGTTTTACTTACTTATTAATTACTTTCTAAATCCCAAATCAACCTCAACCACTTGAACAATACAAGGAGAGACAAGAAACTGCACTTCTAATGCTCTCAAATAAACAATATTCAATTGCATGAATTAATCTTAAATTGACCAAAGTGTGTAACTAGAGGGAGAAAGTTCAAATCAAAATATACCTTTTAAAAATTTGATATTAAATCCACAATTGTTTTATAGTCTTTAATTTAATTACAGTATTTATATGACTTAAGTAACTTAATTCATTACACCCAACACTGTATAAAAGTAATTAAAATGTAAACTTACGCATTGACTCTAGCAGCTATTTTCACCCAAGCTAACTCTCTCTCCTTCGCCGCTGCAGTCGTGTTGCTTTTTTTTTTTTTAAATACATGTTCAAATTCTGCATATGCTTGCATAAGTACATCCAGTTCTGCTGGTGAGAAATATGCACACCTTTTTTTGTCTGACGCTGTTGCCATGGTGACTCGTAATATCTGTGCTCCATTGATAATGGCTTTTTATAGTTGTGGTGCACACGCTTAACTCAGAGTCAGTCAATTTAGAGTTGATTAAACTAACTCATTTCAGCTGTTCTGAAACCCAAAACTCAGAGTTTCCAATCTCAGGATAAGTCAACTCAGAGTTCAAGTTTTAACTCAGAGTTGGTTGAACTTCCTTATTGAAACAGGCCCATGATGTCAAATTATTTGTTTTTGTTCACAATCATGACCAATAATACTCATTTTGAAAGTTAATCCGTCCTAATGCTGAAGTTTCCAATTTTTGAACCTCTTAATCATTATCTGAAACAAACTGGTTTATTTGAAAACTTATCATTTATTTTATTTTATTGCTGTTGTTGTTTTTCTTTCCTCTTTTGAAGTCAGTTGGTGGCGGTAATGCACCGATACGGTAATGGAGAATCGCCAATTATCACCACGAAGAAGAGAAAGCTGAAGTCTCGCGCAGCCTTGGTAGTATCGCGATTGTTTGGATTTGCTAGCAGGGACCTGAGAAGAACCGGAGTAGTCAGCAGAGAAAACGGACAACCAGCTAGAGAAGCTAGCTCCTCCGCGGCCGTCAGTTGATCCGCAGCCCCGATTACTCCGACATGAACTCAAACACAACCGGGCGACCAGCGGCAGAGGACGGGGAGCTAGAAGACGGAGAGATCTGTGATGATGAAACCGAGGAGAGAGCTCCTCCGCGGCGGGGGGAGGGGCGTAGGCCTCGCGGCGGCCCCAGGCCACGGCCGAGGAAACTGCACCAATCACCGCACAACATGCGACCTCTACTGGGTCCCCCACCCCAGGATTTCAGACACATGATGCCCTACAACCCCGTACCCCACCTCCACGGTCCGTTCCCCCCCAACCTTAGGCAGCCAGACCGGCCTCCTGCCCCTCCGCCTCCCGGGATGCCGCCTCTGCCCCTGCCGCCGCCACCCGGACTCGGTATGCATGGAGAGACGAACAACCGGTCCAACTTCTGGGAGCGGAGCCACGGGGCCCTGGGGAGGTTCCGGCACCGGGTGATGCCAAACGGAGGACGGGGCTCCTGGAACCGAGGAGGAGGACCAGGAGGGAACATCAGGGCTGGGCCTGGAAGAGCTGGACCCATAGAGCTCCACGGATCTCCGTCCAGGAAGCGTATCCTTTCTGGACCTGAGTCCATGCTCTCTGACAGGCAGGACAATCCCCGACAAGAACAGAACCGGTCCGGATGAATGGGTTATAGAGAGCAGCCGGAGCAAACCATTAGCTAAACTGGATCCTGGTTTATAAACATTAGGATCAGAACCAGAGTGACAACAGGAGCAGCTGATAGTGGATCAGGATGGAGATCAGGGGACAGATTTTACTGTCTGCGTTTAGAGATGACTTCAGTTTATGTTTAGAAAGAAACGAAACTCAAGTAGATTTTTATGACTTGAAGTTGATGAGATGTTTTCTTTTAATGCAGTTTATTTAATAATTAGATGTTTTAAACAGACTGATCAGGGATCAGCCACTCTGGATAATGTTGCACAGATGCAATATTTGGGATACCTGGCTGTGCATTATTGGTCGATACTGATACCATCTGTTTGAAATTGATCTGTGTATATCTATGAAGAACTGCATATTACTTGGATGTAAAATAATTGCCATCATGGCTTCATGTCAAGCTGCTGCCTACCTTTGTGAAGCAGGAAAAAGACTAATACAAAGTGAATCCAGTAGAACTTTTTATTGCTGGATCCATTCGATACTGGTATCGGTGCAACACTAGTATGAATTTCAGTTTAGTGCACCGATACCATTTAGAGAGCCAAAAGTTTATTCAACTATTGTCATTCATTCCAGGTAGGCAATAAAAAGTTCTACTGGATTCACTTTGTTTTAGTCTTTTTCCTGCTTCACAAAGGTAGGCAGCAGCTTGACATGAAGCCATGATGGTGATTATTTTACATCCAAGTAGTATGAAGTTCTTCATATAAACACACACATCAATTTCAAACAGATGGTATCGGTATCGACCAATCATAGCGGGTCCAAAAAATATGGCATCGGTGCAACACTGGTAAAGACTCAAAATTCTGACTATTTGATAAATCAGCTGAAATGTGAGGGTTTGTTTTTTTAGTAGATGTGAAGTTTGTGGACCAACTCTCCTGATTTTCTGTTAGCTACGTATGTCATCTCTCCACAAAATCCTTTGTTTTTTTCTAAAGGTTCTCCTCACCCTTTCATTTCCTGACTTCTTTAATGATTAGTTTTCCTTATTGAGAAACCTCAGAGAAGCAGCCGCCGAGGGTCCGGGTCAGGAAAGTGGGTTCTAGCGTGAACAGGGCCAGTCCCAGTATGGACGAAAGCTTCGAGGATCTTCTGTCCAAGTACAAGCAGATCCAGCTGGAGCTGGACTGCATCCGTAAGGCGGAGACTATGGCGCTGGAGCCCGCAGCTTCACCTGTCCCAGAGACTGACGCCGCCCCTGCTGCTGCTCCTCCTGTGGAGGCCAGACTGACACCAGAACCAGCACCAGAACTGCCTTTGGATCCTCCAGGTGCTGAACAGCTGGAGAAGAGTGAAAATAAAACTTTCCTTGCGTTCAACATCAAACCGCTTCGACATAAACTTCCCACGCCTGCTGACCTGGATGAGGTGCGGTGCAAGTTGGAAGGGCAGGATGCAGGAGGGGGGGCAGATGGTGAGTGTGATGATGAGGAGACCAGAAGATGCTGCTCTTCTTCACTGTTAGGGGACTCAGTGGTTACAGGAATCCAGCTTCCTGCATGTTTAACTGCCCCTCCCATCAGCTGGGCACCTGATATGTATTTGGTCACATTTCTGATGCTTCAGTCAATCTTTTAACCCTTTAAACAGCTGGTTCCTTCTCTGATTCACATCTGCTTTTCAACAGAGCAGAAACGGATGCCAGTTACACTTCATTGCCTCTGTGTCTCATCAGGTGCAGAACCAGGAAGCTCGGCGGCCACAGAACTTGAAGGAAATGTTGCTGCGACTGTGGAGGAGAAGCTGAGCGCTTCCTGTGGTGAGGAGGCCGATCAGGAGGAGAAACAAAACGCTCAGGATGTCAGCTTTTGTCGCAGCGAATCGTCTGCCTCCAGCGAGGAATCGACTGACAAGGTGACGCTCTGATGCTACGTCTCAGGTTTTAGTAATCAGTTCAGCAGCTGTAGGGAGAACTCTGATACCCTGCGGGTCAACTGCTTCTGTTCTCGCTCGGTCCCTGGATCCGTTTGCATGTTTCACACACAACCTTGTGAGGTTCCAGCTGCTGTTAAAGGACTAGTACACCCAAAGCATGATTAGCCTTCATTTTCTACTCACCCCCATGCTGAACAACACCCTGGAGTACTTTTTTGATATCTCAAATGCATCTGGAGATCTGGGAGGCTTCTTGCTGTCTGCTGACATTCAAATAATGGAGGTCTATGGCGCCCGAGGCAGAAAGGTCCATAAAAGTCCACAAAAAACGTGTCAATCTTCCTCCATACTGCTCGTCCAATGTATTCCAAGTGTCCTGAGTGGGTAGCGTCCATAATTTACTCAAAACGAAGTCATTTAGAATGTTTTTAGAGCATAAACAGTAGTGTATAGGATTTCCTGAAAGCGCGTTCACGAGTCTATGGAAGCCGGCAGACCAAACCAGATGAAAGTGCGCATTCAGCTCGGCAAAGAATTCATGCTCTTCCTCAACACTGAAGTCCTCAGACATTTTTCTTTCGTTGTTTCTTTCTTTGCACAGGTAAACAGCACATTTCTTCTTCTACGCTTGCATTATCGGCAGAGCAGACGCTGAATGCGCACTTTCATCTGGTTTGGTCTGCCGCGGTTTCCATAGACTCGTGAACGCGCCGGGATTGACGGAGCAAACTGATCACAATAATTAAAATAGGCTGCGCTTTGTAAAGTGAAAAAAGTCGTAACATGCAACTTTTGTCAAAAAAAATGAACATGGCACGGAACCACCATGTTTGTTTGGTTTTAAAGTGGGGAAACGTATCGTTAGTTTCTCAGGTAGCTCATCTGATGCTTTCCTTACCGTGTTAGTAGGTTACAGACAGGGATAAGGTTGGCTACTTATTTTACTTTTAATTTCATTTGAATTAGCTTAAGCAGCGTTTGTATTTACTTTATAAATAAATTAACTTGCAAATTATGAGGGCAAGGCTTTTAAAGTTTAAATCTTCTGGCAAAGATAAAGTAAAGAAGATCCTGCAATTTATGGAAGTAAAGCAGAATAAAATCCAGCAAGATCAGTAATATTTCAATTAATTATCTGCCACATTCCCATGTAAATATCTGTCTTTGGAGGATGTGTTTTTTACCACCCCTAGTTCTCTCATTTTTATTCCAAATACAATTTATAATTTGAATCACAGGGCTATTTTTATCTCTATGGTTCAGTATTTTCTCAAGTAGCAACTTTAACTGCTATACTTTCCTGTCTTAAAAGGCAGAACTCTTCTAGTCTAAAAAAACCTCATTTGTTGAAATGGGGGGGCCTATTGTTTGAACCCCTTAGGGGCTTTTAAAAACAAAAATGTATTTTTTTGTGCTTTATGAAACAAACTACCCTATATTCTGTGGATGTACAGCTACATTTCTCATGTAAGTTTGCGTAGTTTTAACACAAACATTTATTTTTCATATTGCACCAGTACAGTTAATGAGCAACCTGTACTTGTGTGCTTGTTTGTTATGTCTAAAATTTTTATTTTGGAATAAAGAGGTTAATATAAAAAAAATTTTTTGTCCGATTCATCGAATAATCGGCCGATTCATTGATTTTTAAAATAATCGGTAGTTGCAGCCCTAATATCAACGTATCTGACGTGTTCCAGACGAGCGTTGAAGGTGTTTCTAACTTCCAGCTACTGTATAATGGCGTATTGGCAGCATTTTGGTATAAAGGGGGTTCACAGGAGGAAACCGTCTGTCGTCCTCCAGACTTCATCCCCATCATAGGGGGAGAGGGAAGGTGAGTGTGATGGATCTTTGCTGCGTTCACGACGATGACCAACAATCCTCCTAGCAGACATGACGCTTAATCTGAGCCACTGCAAACCTTCTTTCTTTTTTTTTTTTCTTTTTTTTTGAGGGAGTGCACACGGTAATCAGCCCACCTCAGGAGTAGCGATGCACCTGAGGGGAGCAGCTTTAACTGATGCTTCGTGACGCCTTAGGCTGCTGTGCGTTATGCATAAGTTAGGCTGTCGTTGGACATAAGTTTTGGACTCGTTCAAAATACGCCGTGTATACCCCCTAAAATGAAAGAAATACCTAGAAAGTTCAGCGTATGCCAGCATTTTAGGAGATTCTGGGACGTCAGGCAGACGCTGGCTAGATCGTCGAGGTGTGAGAGAGGCCTAAGGGATCTCAGAATGAGTTGATATAAATGCGATTAAGTTAGCTGCTGTGATCTGGAAGCCATTTTCATGAAGCCATTTTAGTCAGGGGGGGGGGTTCTCCCCAGAGAGTCCATCTGGAACAGAGAACGGAGAACTTTACAGGAACTATCTGCTGTTCTCTGAAAGCAGCCGAGGAGCTCTATCCAGAGCTGGATGGACGGGTTGATGCCTTCACTGTCTTCAGCAGCGGTTTCAGTGTTTGCAGTTAGATCACAAAGAATGAAACAAAGAGCCTCCAAGGAGGGGAGGCTCTAACCAGAGTAAAAAATCAGCAGCAGGTTGAGTGGTAGAAATTCGTTTTTTCTTATAAAACAAGTTGTGTTGCTTTTCTGCATAATGGGAAAAACAGAAAACTAACTGGCGTTGGTTGCCATGACGATCCTGCAGCGCTGTCTATCATTTATTACTCTTTTCTCTGGGTTAGCAGTTCCCAGCACGTCGGGTTGAATCTGCGTCATGCAACCAGAGATCAGGGCTGCGCTGATCCGATATCTGTCCAATATAAGCGAAAAAACATGTAGCCGTTTATATCTGACTGCATCTAAAGTCTGAAATATTTGCATGATGATATGAATCCTCTGCTTCTTTTTAAAGTTAAGCTGTGTGTAATAGCACATGACCTATTGTTGTTCTTTCAGTAATGTCGCTTATCAAGCTTTTTCTAACATCCAACACTATGAAACAGTAAAACTATGTATCATTAATGCTAATATTTAGGGATGCACGATATAATCGGCCCCCTATCGGTATCGGCCTGTATCGGCCTTAAAACTGAATATCGGACATCGACCACCCCACCGATATTTAACCCAATATTTGATCAGCTTCTGAGTTTCTAAAGTCTAAAAAAAAATAAAAAATTCTTCTTCTTCCTCAAAAACTTCTTTTTTACAGACTTAAAAACTTCTAAAGACGAGGGAAAAAATATTGATACATTAAAATATCCCAATATCTTTTAAAATATCGGCATATCGGATATCGGCCAAAATCCCAATATCGTGCATCCCTACTAATATTGTATCTGGTCAATGTTGGTATCGGTCAAAAATCAAAGCTGAAGTATCGGTGTCGCATCGGAAATGGAAAAGTTGTATTAGGACACACCTGCCAGAGATGGACCAATATAGCGACCGACTTAATTTTTTGGTCAATATTAGTATTTGTTGTTTTTTAATATTTGCGGAATCTTGCATGTTCGCTGATTTAGTGCGTTTAGACATCCTTTGAGATCAAACGAAGGATATTCATTTCTGGTTCCTCCATCTGCTACCGCAATTAATGTTTTCTTTGATTTGTTACTAAATGTGTAACATTTGTTATCATTTGAGGAAGAGAAAGAATAATGTTTAAGAATCAGGCAAAATGTTTGGCAGCTTAGGTGATTGGTTAGATCTGAAAATAATCGATATATCTTCAATCTCTACATATAAGAATGGGATGTTAACAGCTTCTAACTCTGTGTTCTCAGCCTGTGGAGAAGCTGGAGGAGGAGGAGCTGTCAGAGCTGCAGCTCCGCCTCCTGGCGCTGCAGTCAGCCAGTAAGAAGTGGCAGCAGCAGGAGCAGCAGGTGATGAAGAAGAGCAAAGACCGCATCGTTAAAGCCTCCCAGGAGAAGAACTCCGCTCCTGGTTCTGGAGCCACTCCTCCGGACAGACAGCGAGTCACGACCCGGTCGGCGGCGGCCGCCGCTGCAGAGCAGAACAGCAGCAGGTCCAAACCTTTGGAGAAAGACAGAGCCAAGAGCGGGCCGAGACCGGCTGACAGGGACCGCCTCAAGCAGAGTCCTAAACCCGGTTCCAGAGTCCCGGCTGACAGGAGCCGGACCCCAGCAAGAGCTCACGGCACCAAGAGGCTGATCAGTCCAGGTGAGGCTGGGGGTGGAAAGAGTGGGCGGAGCCTCTTGAATGATTAAAAACATTCCTATCACTGCAACAAAACCTGTTTATTTAAAACTTTGTTCTGTCTGGGTTCTTCTGAGGGCGGTGTACAAAAGACCCTTAAAGGAATAGTACACCCAAAACATGATAAGCCTTCATTTTCTACTCACCCCCATGCTGAACAACACTGTGGAGTACTTTTTTGATATCTCAAATGCATCTGGAGATCTGGGAGGCTTCTTGCTGTCTGCTGACATTCAAATAATGGAGGTCTATGGCGCCCGAGGCAGAAAGGTCCATAAAAGTCCACAAAAAACGTGTCAATATTCCTCCATACTGCTCGTCCAATGTATTCCAAGTGTCCTGAGTGGGTAGCGTCCAGAATTTACTCGAAACGAAGTCATTTAGAATGTTTTTAGAGCATAAACAGTAGTGTATAGGATTTCCTAAAAGCGCGTTCACAACGCTACGGAAACCGCGGCAGACCAAACCAGATGAAAGTGCGCATTCAGCTCGGCAAAGAACTCATGCTCTTCCTCAACACTGAAGTCCTCAGACATTTTTCTTTTGTTGTTTCTTTCTTTGCACAGGTAAACGGCACATTTCTTCTTCTACGCTTGCGTTATCGGCAGAGCAGACGCTGAATGCGCACTTTCATCTGGTTTGGTCTGCCGCGGTTTCCGTAGCGTTGTGAACGCGCTTTTAGGAAATCCTATACACTACTGTTTATGCTCTAAAAACATTCTAAATGACTTCGTTTTGAGTAAATTCTGGATGCTACCCACTCAGGACACTTGGAATACATTGGACGAGCAGTATGGAGGAATATTGACACGTTTTTTGTGGACTTTTATGTACCTTTCTGTCTCGGGCGCCATAGACCTCCATTATTTGAATGTCAGCAGACAGCAAGAAGCCTCCCAGATCTCCAGATGCATTTGAGATATCAAAAAAGTACTCCAGAGTGTTGTTCAGCATGGGGGTGAGTAGAAAATGAAGGCAAACATGTTTTGGGTGTACTATTCCTTTAAGTAGTTTAGGTTTCGATGTTAGGTACTGCTGTTTATATTCTGTAGTTTCTGCGCAGTGTTATTTTGGCCCTTAAGGCATGCAGAAGTTAGGACAGCGTTGCCGTGACGACCGTTGCTGCTGCTGTTTGGAAAGTTCAGGCAGTTGAACCACTGAGCTAACACAGAGAAAGGACTTGGAAATATGTGTGTTCTTCAAATAAGTGTGCGTCACTGACGAGTAAGTTTAATATTTGAGTGTTTATTGCAGTTAAATGGGTTATTTTCGTTCTTAGTTACCTGTTGATAAGTCTTGGTTATCTGCTGTGTGTGTGTATCGTAGAGTGTTGTGCCAAACCTACGCATCCACTAGATGGCGCCAAGCAATGATTGTTAGCTAACTTTGTCGTTTGCTGATTAACAGTATATTAGAGGTTAAACTTTTTAGAGTTTAATTATTTTCTCCTTAGCTTATCTATGGTGTAATGTGTAATGATAGGGTCATTTGAATTATCTTTCTTGTCTTGTTTTAGGAAACCACACACACACTTACACACGTACCTACCTGGAAATACCTTATGTTTATTTAATCAATTGGAATCCAAAATTGAGTTTGGAATACAGACCATTTAAAGGATCCTGGCTCATGTCTTCATTCTCCACCTGCTGCACCTTCTCCTAACATCTAGTCCTGATTAAAATCCTGGCCTGAGTAGCGTTCTGGCTGACACTCCCGGATGAGAGCAGTGATAAACCGAGCAGTACCTTACAGTCCTATAACTGACAGCAAACTCACCTACAGGCGGGTTGTAAAGTTCTTAAATAATGGTGGAATGTGATGGCATCATGATGCTGGTCCCTCTCCACAGGCTCCATGGCCAAGCAGGCGGCCCGGAAGCAGCAGCTACGAACCTGGAAGCTGCAGCAGCAGCGGAAACAGGAGGATAACTGGCGGCAGGAAGACGAGGATCGGCGGAAACGCGAGGAAGAAATCCGCCGGATCCGGGACCTTTCCAACCAGGACGAGCAGTACAACCGCTTTATGAAGTTGGTGGGGGGACGGAGGACCCGCAGCAGGGTAGGAGGCGGCCTCGGCGCCATCTCAGGTGAGTCCGACCTTCTCCTACAATCATCCAATCAGCTCTCTGCCTTCAGTCCAGAGACCAGGACCTCAGGAAGTGTGCTGGAAAGCCCGGCCTGGACACGTCAGGGAACCTCTACCAGTACGACAACTATGATGAGGTTGCCATGGATACAGACAGTGAGACCAGCTCCCCAGGTGAGCCGATACCTGTGATCAGTGCCATACTTCCTGTTAACGGGTAGCCAAGACGGTAACTAGACGCTTCCTGTTTCTATCAGCGCCGTCACCGAAGCACACCCTGGTGCCTGCAGATGAGTCCTTGCCCCCCCATCTGGGGTTCTACGGGGCTGAGGCGGCCGCCTATGGGATGGTACGCTCAACATTACCACCTTCATTCAACACCAACCCTTAAAGCTCCTGCCTTTGCCTTTCAGGGCCGTCAGAGGCAAATATGTATTGGCCTATAGAGCATCGGTTTGATATGAAATTGCTTTTTTTTTGTTTTTTTTCCAACCCTGAAGAAAAACGCCTGCCTTCAAAACAATGCTGCCTCTCTTTGTCTGCGTGCCATCCAGTCCATGACTCTGCCTTATCACCAGACCTCTAGAGACCAAAAAGAAACCAAAAAGACAAAGAATAAATTTCCTCCCAAATCTAATAAATCCTTTTTCCCCTTAAGTTTTATGATTTAAAACCGACAGTTCACATAAATTATTCAAATAAAAAAAACTGCTGTTTTTTTTAGTCAAAGCTGCTTCCTGTTGGGATCTGATGCAGATATTCTCCACCTGCTTGTTTTTACAGGTGAGGGAGGGGCTGCTGCTCAGACAGCAGAACTCCTGAGGATTAATTTATAGACGCAGGAATCAGTCCAAACACCAGTTTAGAGACTTTGGAACAGCTTTAGAATATAGTTAAAGTCGTAGGGAAGTCATATTTAAATGTCAAATAATTCTGGCTTAAACATGTATATAAATGTGCTCTTTATTCAGTTTTGTTATTTTTTTTCCGTTATCTTATACGTGCCAGTTATACATCAGCTTGTACACCTAAATTCGGCCAGTCATATATCAATGATCCTCTGTCAATCTAATTTTTTGGTCATAGCATCTTGATTCTTATGTCGCAGCTAATATACGCAACGGTTGAAATCAGAATCCTTTCCTTTCCCATTGAGTTGCGTCCCAGTGTTCACGGGGATGGACGTCTGTGTCTTCGGCAGGCGTAGAGCTAACAGAACTGGCAGCGTTGCGAGGCAAGGGCTCAAACGTACGGCTGGAAGCCTTCTACACCAAACCAAGCTTCTGCCGCCCTGGCGTCCTCTTCCACAACATCTTCGTCCCCGCTTTCCTCCTCTAAATAAAAAATGGATGACGGAGGAGACTCATCCACAACCTCCGACACTAAACTCTCCTCTTGCATGTTTCGTTTCTAAGTGCTACTTGGTCCCAATGGAATTTCCCATTGGGAACCTGCTAGCACTAAGTTGCTAACTGGTTAGCAAGATGCTTCCGAGACACCGGCCACTATCAAACTTGTTTTCGAACCTTCAGCCACAACAATCCCACCCCCTTGATAATTGACCAATCACATTCGTTTATTCACTCCTATAAAGTCGTGCACCACTCGGGAGAACTTTTGAATGGCCGTTTCCGTACGATTTTAAAAGCTCAGAGTGGATTTTTTAAGCATAAGTCCTATTTACACTACCCTCTGAAAACTGGTCCGTGCTGAGCTTGGATCAGTTAACCGTGCCGAGGTCGGGTCCTTACGACCATTTACACATCAAGCTAGCATGGTTCCTCGCCTCCTTGTGGCAATCTACGGTTCTACTGCTCTCTAGAGGGAAACAAGCGAACCAACATGGCGTCGCCCATAACATTCAGGATGTTTGCAGGCAAAGAAGCCAGTCTTTGATGAATTTGACAGAATCAGCTTTTGGGAAGTGGATACGACAAACGATAGTCTAATCAGGGCTTACAGACACAGGAGACAACAAGTTGAGGTTTACTACACCACTAAGCAGAATCATCACTGGAAATCGTGTGGTACGGTAGAGAAGCTAGTATTTTTATGAATGTCTGAAATGTCATGATTACGGAGGCCGACGGTAAGGAGAGGACGCGGTCTGCTCATGCTCTCTTTGACCCGAGCCAGAACTGAACCGCGCCGAGTCTTACTGATGAACTGGTACCATGTTAGCACAGTTTGGTTGTCTGGCACAGTCCGGTTCATTTGTGCCATTTTGACTTAACAGTCATCTCGGCACGTTTTCAAAAGGGTAAATGGGGCTATAGAGACCCTTTAATTGGAACCCTTCCCTGCCTTCTGATCCCCGAATATAAACGTGAACTTGAACGCAGCCCACTATCCAGACCCTTATTCCTAATGAATAATGTTCTCTTACTGTCTTCCTCCTCAGGATTTCTCGCAGGCCTTCCTCTCCCCCATCCTGTCGGGCGTTCCTCCCCCACCTCCCCCTCTCCCCCCTCCTCCTGATGAACCGGAGCCGCCCCCCAAGCCTCCGTTTGCTGACGAGGAGGAGGAGGAAGAGATGCTGCTAAGGGAGACATGTCTGATGTCGATGGCCAACAAAAGGGTGGCGGCGGCTGAGGTGAGTCTTCTTGCTCAGACTGGTTAAACTGGTAAACTGGCTGAGGCGAGCCAAGCAGACTGAGTCATCAACCGTCGCTCCTGAACGCCCCAGCTTTATCATCTAGAGCCAAAACTAAACTAAATTACAGCAGACAGGTTTCAGGTTTAATCATCTGAATTCAACTCCTTTCTGCCATCATCAGGGTGTTTTCTGTCCTGAGCAGAAGAGCTCCAGCGGTCCTCCGTCTCCCAGCGCCCCGCCTCCTGCGGAGGTCCAGCCGCCTCCCAGAGGGAATCTAAGCACGGTCAGCCTGAACACGGTGCCTCCATCACGCAGCAGCAGGTTCAGCAGAGCGCTTCCCGCCGCCAGAGGTCCACTGGTGGTAAGAACCTCCAGATGTTGGTGTTTGTCCCCCCCATCTGGTCCAGGATCAGACTATCTGCATCTTCCTCTTTCAGCTCCCCAGGCACAAGTCAGTGGTGGTTTCCCTCAAAGACTCGGATGACAGCGACTCGGACATGGATACCTGCAGCTCCTCGCAGGCCGTGTTCGGAGGTCTGGAGTTCATGATCAAAGAGGTCCGGAGGACTGTGGAGGTAAGGCTCTGTCTGGGCCGGCGGTGACGCCTGCTGCTCTGCTTCACGATTAAAGCTGATTCTTCTGCCGATGTTTCAAAGGCGACGAAGCCGAAAGCAGCATCAGGAAGCGAGAAGGAGAACAACCCGGTGAGAACTCGAGAAACACTACCAGAGGCCAAGAAGGCAGAGTACCGCCTCCTCAAAGAGGAGATCGCCAGGTAGGACCAGGAAGGAGTGAGATAAAGACTTGGAGATGTTTGAGTTCTGAAGCGTGTTCTGGTTCTGCAGCAGGGAGAAGCAAAGGCTGCAGAAAGACCACGGCTCCTCTGCTGCCTCTGAACCCGTCCTGGATTCCTCCAAACCATCTGCGGAGCTCAGGCTGACTGAGGCCGAGCAGAAACTCAACAAGCACAGGTGAGTCTGAACCCCCCCTTCCACCCCAGAGAGCAGAGGAGGTTCTACCTTCCGCCTCTGAACCCCGAAGCTGATGACCTCGGTGTTTCCACAGAGATCTGCTGCAAAGAGACGAGGCCGTCCTCAGACATCTGCTACAGCAGGAGCTGAAGAAGACGGAGACGCTGAGAGCGTCTGAGACCAAGGTGATCAAACTGAGGGAGCAGCTGCAGGCGTCTGAGAAGATCGTGGCGGCCAACAGGGCGCTGCTGAAGAAGCTGCAGGAGCAGGTCGGCCCGACACGCATGATCCCCTGGTCCTGTTGGTTCCATTCTGTTCAGACCGCCAACAGGAGCTTCCTGTCCCCCTGCAGGTGCAGCGCGTTGAAAAGCGTGTGTCCCTGAAGAAAGTGGTGGCCGTCCGACTGGAGCAGGAGCTGATGCAGGCTCAGCTGGCCGCCGGCAGAGGACCCAAACGGCCCGCAGAACTCAGCCAGACCGTGGTGAGAGGGCCGGCTTTAGCTTCCTGTCATTCACAGGAAGCATTTTCTAGAATTTGCCTTTGGGGGATTCTTATGGTTGCCCAGGTCCCGCAGGGCGGTTCACTATAGTGCTGCTTTTTTTTTTTGCGGAAAGTTTAGAGCCACATTGGGAAAGGCAGGGGCTACATATTTCGGACTTTATCCATGACAGGATACAGTTTGAGATGTCAAAAAACCTCAGCACAAGAAAAGCACATGTAAACACGAGGCGAACATTTCAGCAGAAGGAAAGCCTTCCATGAGTCGATGGTGTATCCCACAAAGTATGTCCCGGCAGGACAGGATGCTTCCCCTTTTCCCTGTCTTCCAGTTGAGAAAATCCTTTGTCTAAATTCGAGTGATATGAAGAGAGTGTTTAGAAAAGACAGAAACACAGCAAAGCAGGGACAGATCTCCCTGCATGAACTGTTTCAGAGCAGCAGGAAAATGCGACCGCCTCTTCAAGAGTCAGAACAACAGTGCAAACGGATAAAGCTTTCCTCTAGGCTTTTTGTTAAAAGGATGCTCTAATGAATTAATTTATATCCACCATCTGACTGCAGGAATCTCAGTAGATCAGAAGTTAATCCAACACTTTTTATTTTCTTACTGACTCTGTCATATTACAAGCATTTATTTTTCATTGCTTACCGGAAACGATACAGAGAGATGTTATCCATCGACAACCTCCACTGGAACGATAAGCTGTTACATTTTTAGTGATTCTGGAAGAAACTGACCAAGCAAGTAACTGGAAAGTTGAGTGGAAGGAAAAAAGTGCGGTTGGTAGGCGCCAGAGCATGTGAACGGAGCACAATTCCTGCTCCCCGCTCAGGAGGATGTTCGCTCTGCCGATCAATGTTGCACCTGGATGCTCCGGCGAAATCTCTCCACACTCGCTTTTCTGACGTTTTTCCTTCATGTAATTATTTAATGATTTAATGATGTTACCGATACATGTGGATTGTCTTATTTAACTGGCTGTTAAATTATCACACTCTTTCCCATCTGTGAACGCAACAACTCGCTCCATTCATGTTGCCCCGCGTTTCCTATTTATTACTAATTTATTTTACTAAAATACATTAAAAAAAGGTCACTTTGCCTCCCATTGCGACTGAGATAGCAGCGTATAATGCATGTATGCGATCCATTTTCAAAAACAGGCTCTTACCACAACGATCACTTTATGTAAACCCACTCTGTATTGTTAAGTATAGTTAGTGTATCTTTTTATGATATTTTACAACCCTTTTTTATCACACAACATGAAATCCTCGTCTCTGAAACAGACTATAACAGATTAGAGGCACAGACTACAGCATATGGATTGGCCTAGGATTTAAGTCAATCAATCAAATAAATGTTATTTTACAAATTTTATAATCCAATATAGTGATGCACGATATTGGGATTTTGGCCGATATCCGATATGCCGATATTTTAAAACTCATGTAGCCGATAACCGATATCGATACTGATGTTAAAGCTGGACAAAAATAAGTAGTCATTGAAAATAGCAGTTTTCTTATCCATTTCTGACACTTTGAAAAATAATAAACTCAAATATATTTTCATATGCTGATATCAAATTGATTTTTAAAAACGCGGTATCGATCTATTTTACTTTCAAAATCTCGTGAAATTTCATCGTTCTGTTACAAACTCTCGTGATATTTTGCAAATTCTTGTGAGATTTTGTTAGTAAAATAGATCGATACCGCGTCAATATATCAACATATAAAAATATGGCAAAATTTCGTGAATTTTCGGGGGATTTCGTAGCATAACGATGACATATAGCAATATTTCATTAGTAAAAGAGATTGTTATGGTGTTTTTAAATGGCAATATATCAGCAAATGAAGATATTGGGATATTTTAATGTATCAATATTTTTTCCCTCGTCTTTAGAAGTTTTTAAGTCTGTAAAAAAGAAGTTTTTGAGGAAGAAGAAGAAGTAGAATTTTTTTTTTTTTTTTTTTTTTTTAGACTTTAGAAACTGAGAAGCTGATCAAATATCGGGTTAAATATCGGTGGGGTGGGGTCCGATATTCAGTTTTAAGGCCGATACCGATAGGGGGCCGAATATATCGTGCATCCCTAATCCAATATTTTTAATTGACGGGAACGCATCGCAGCGAACTGGAGTGGAGCGAAAGCCACACTCCTGCCTTTGAATTGAAAACTGCTCCGCTCACATGCTCTGGTAGAAGCTGAAGCAAAAAGGATAACAGAAGCCCGTTAGTGGACTGAAGCAAAGCCCACACCAAGAGTTTTCTATAACTACAGTCATTTAAAAAGCTGAAACGAGGTGATGTGATATTTTTCCTGTGAGGCCGCTCCTGAGTGAGAGACGTAATCGGAAACCTCTCCCTGTAGTAAAGGGACTGGGCTGCTGCTCCGTTGTCCAAAGGTCTTTTAATGAGTCTTTAGAAAGCCAGAAACTTTAGCTGGTTTGCTGTGACGTTTCCACAGTGGGTGATCAATCTGTGGGCTGCGGCTGTTGATTCACTGAATTTTATCAAGTTCAAAGTCGACTCCTTCGTCTGACAGGAAGTTTTATAGGATTACATGGTGTCCCAGGTCCCTACCTTTATAGAGACACTGGTATCACTCTTAAGGAGGACCTAGAACCCACACATAGCCAAACAGTAAAACACTGGTTTAAATCACCATGGTTACTAGGGGCGTGATTATGAGATCTTATCTCATTATTACGAGATAAGATCTCATAATAATAAGATAATATGTTATATTTAGCAGATCAGGAAGGAAAGTCATTGCTGAGCTATGCTACATGAAACACGAACAATGAGTTGGTTGTCAGATTTAATCTGCTTTTATTTCCTTTTAGTTATGCAACACAGTGAAATACTGAGTTTCCTCAATTAGTTTTAGTTTGTTAGCATTGCGCAGTGATTCCTTAGGATTGTTTAGGCGGAAAAGCTCACTCTACCCTGACCTGCTGGAAGTCGCACTGTTCCTGCAGGAGCAAATAAACCAGCACAGGATGCTTATTGGTTATAAATGAATGCATCTGAAATGCATCCCAGCTGGCTTAGTGGTTTCCCAAAGAACTGTCCGCTGGCACCTTCTCAAAATCCTAGATCCGCCAGGAGAAAAGCTGAGGCTTCAGCATTGTTTAAAACGACCAGGTCCCAACTTGATGCGGCATGACCATTCATATGAAAAACGAAAACTTTATGGAATCTGTATTAATAGAGCTGTTGACGGATTTTCACTTATGGTCATAAGGCTGCATGCTTATTATAGGGATGCACGATATTGGGATTTTGGCCGATATCCGATATGCCGATATTTTAAAACTCATGTAGCCGATAACCGATATCGATACTGATGTTAAAGCTGGACAAAAATAAGTAGTCATTGAAAATAGCAGTTTTCTTATCCATTTCTGACACTTTGAAAAATAATAAACTCAAATATATTTTCATATGCTGATATCAAATTGATTTTTAAAAACGCGGTATCGATCTATTTTACTTTCAAAATCTCGTGAAATTTCATCGTTCTGTTACAAACTCTCGTGATATTTTGCAAATTCTTGTGAGATTTTGTTAGTAAAATAGATCGATACCGCGTCAATATATCAACATATAAAAATATGGCAACATTTTGTGAATTTTCGGGGGATTTCGTAGCATAACGATGACATATAGCAATATTTCATTAGTAAAAGAGATTGATATGGTGTTTTTAAATGGCAATATATCAGCATATGAAGATATTGGGATATTTTAATGTATCAATATTTTTTCCCTCGTCTTTAGAAGTTTTTAAGTCTGTAAAAAAGAAGTTTTTGAGGAAGAAGAAGAAGTAGTAGCATTTTTTTCTTTTTGTTTAGACTTTAGAAACTCAGAAGCTGATCAAATATCGGGTTAAATATCGGTGGGGTGGCCGATGTCCGATATTCAGTTTTAAGGTCGATACCGATAGGGGGCCAATTATATCGTGCATCCCTAGCTTATTCCAAAAGTAGTAAGTAGTAATCCCGGAGTTATGTGTTTACTTTGTTGATCAAGTGAAAAACAGGAGCGAATCTACAACTGTTCAGTGGAACAGTTGTAGATATTTATAAGAGATAATCATAAAGACCAGTTTTCTGAGAGATGCTCCCTTACTGTCTCAAGTAAATCATGACCAAATCTATAGACAATATTTCATGATTATGAGATAAGCTGTCTGATTTTATTTTGTTTTTTCGGTTTTGTTTTGTGAATGCAGAACGCTTCCTTAGAAAATGGGCTACCTTTGTACCGCCACTCTGGTAGACAGTGCTGTGGCGCCCTTTGGCTGTGCGGTGCAGCGCGTTATCTGTAGTTGAGGTGGTCACAGTGGAAGACATGAACTGACTCAAACCCCAAACAACATGGATGCCAAAATAACTGAACGATCGATATCATCTAATGAACATGTACAGAGTAGGGATGGGGATCGTTAATATTTATTGATATCGATACCTTTATCGATACTCCTTATCGATCCGAGTCTTTATCGATACCACTATCGATACTTTTCTGTTATTTGGTGGAAAGACGATGCAACAAATTTTTTTAACAGAACTGGTATTGCTTCTATTGCTTAACAAGTGAGCATAACAAAAACGTTTCTAGCCTTCAATAAACATGGCTAATGTGATAGGCCACTTCGAAATGACATAAAACTAACTAGAATATATTTTCACAATTGTTGGTTAATGTATTGTCTACTGTCACTTTTCATCATGTTTTTAGTGATTAGGAGAATATTTAACAAATAAATAATTGTATTTTAAATTAAATGTAATTTTTAATAAATGTTGGCATCAGTAGTTTAATTATATATAGAGCAATATACAACTGTAGTACTCATGTTTCTCACCAAAAACTAAATTTCCCCTTTCTTTACGTTACACTTGAACGCATCATGATAACCTAATTGTCGTTTTACTGAGCCAATCTGAACACATCATCACGCAGCATGTCTGAAACTTTATTTACTTTTCAAGCTAACTAGCTTGTATGCTGCCGATTACAACACGGATTTCACAATTACTATTTTTAACTGACCGGACAAGCTACAAAGTCTGTGTGCGCGCTTATCAGTGGTACTCTGAGTGGATGATTAAGACGGGCCCGACTGTGGTGCGGCGGCAGCAGCAGGAGGAGGAGGAGTCTTTTCCGTTCAGCCATTCTCGAGTCGCGAGCAAAGTTAAGTGCCAGACTTCACTTGTTTTACTTTTAATATCTGTTTGCTTACAATTTCATTGCAAAACATTGGTGGACATGCTGCAGTGATTGGATTGATTAGATTTAAATGCTGTGACGCGACTCGAGGTACACACAATTATGTTACAGGACCTCCGGGAGAAAAAAAACAAAACGACCAGACTCGATAGTGGTATCGATAAGCCCAAACGTTATTGATTTTTGGGTTTTGAAAAAAGTGGAACCGGGTCCTTGTCCTTGATGGAACCGGGTTTCGATCCCCATCCCTAGTACAGAGGCTGGTTTTTTGTCTATAAATTGTATTTAGATAGCAGGAAAATTATCGCAATATAGTGATGATATTGTATCGCAACACCCATGCCAATACTCGCACCTAATGGCTACACTGCGGTTGATGAGGAAGCGGTTTCTGGACTAAGATGGCGCTGCTATCAGCAGTTTGAAGACTGATTTTCCATCAGTCTGATGACAAATGAAGGATTATTCTGTGCTTTATTTGAAAAGTTGCTTCCTGCTGAATTCGGCTGTTTTGATGATAAAAAGATTTTATTTTAGTTTCTTATTGATTTTTATTTTCAAATGGTGTTTAATTCATTAACGGTGACCCGAGCAGATCTCGGCTACATGCAAACCGCTGGACAGAATCTTCCAGATGTTTTCCTCTGCCGGTCTGATCCGTTCTGATAGAGTTTCTGTTCTGTCTCTGCAGCCCAGTAAGGTGCAGCGTCTGGACGCGCCCCCCCGCGGCTCAGAGCGGCACTTCGCCGAGCTCATCGCTCAGAAACGGCGTCTACAGCAGCTGGAGTCCGAGTACGCGCTCAAGATCCAGAAACTGAAGGAGGCTCAGGCTCGGCATAACAAAGCGGTCCCGGCAGAACCGCCGGCTCCAGCCTCCACCCCCCCGCCTGCAGCCCAGAGCCAGCAGCCTCCCCCCGCAAGCCCCTTCCACCTACCTCAGCCGTCTCTGCACGACCTGTCCCAGGACAAGCTGGTTCTGGACAGCGAGGACATCCCTGAGGATCCAGATCCCGCCCCTCCCTCGGCTGCGGTCAAAGGCGGCCGCCGATCCTCCCTCAGGAAGTCCAGCACCTCCTTCACCAAACCCCACCTGGAGACTCCGACCTCTGCGTCTCCTAAAGATGCCGCCGGCTCCAAGCCAACCAAGATGGCCTCCAGCTCGGAGGTCCCCGAGCAGAAGTTTGCAGGTCTGGACCTCGATGGCCTGAAGAAGAGATACCAGCAGCAGGAACGGCTGGAGGAGCTGCTGCAGAGGGAGCTGATAAGAATACAGGAGGATCTGAACGACCCGCCAGCTGGACAGGTAGGTCCCCCTAACCTCCTCAGCTGGTTCTAACCAGCAGGGCTCCTCTGGTCTGATCATTGACTGATCATTAGAGGAACCAACAGGGTTGGTTTGAAGCTGACTTCTCCTCTGGCTCTGATCAGGTGATCCCTGTGGAGCTGGACGCTGGGAACCAGCCTGTGGTATCAGAGCTGAAGCCGGTGTCCTTTGAGCCGTACCACAGCCCCCTGCTGGTCTTCAAGTCCTACAGGTAGAAATGATTTAACCAGAAGCGTTTGGAACGGTTTGGCTGCTGATTGATGATTAGATTAAAGCGTTTTCGCCCGGCAGGTTCAGCCCGTACTACAGAACCAAGGAGAAGTTTTCTCTGAGCTCTGTGACATACAGCAACACCATCGAACCAAACAAGTGTTTCTGCCGCTTCGACCTGAGCGGAACCTGCAACGACGACGGCTGCAGATGGTGAGTTCCTGCCGCTCGGTTCCGTCTCCATCCTGACCGCCGCCCGCTCTAACGGCCGTGTGTCTGCAGGCAGCACATGAGGAACTGCACCATGGGTGGGAACCAGCTCTTCCAGGACATCCTGTCCTATAACCTGACTCTGATCGGCTGTTCAGAGAGCAGCTCGGACGAGGAGATCCGCACCGCCACAGGTGGGGTTGTGCAGAACCGCAGCGTTTGATGCATCCAGAAAGAGAGAAATCATTGAAAATGTTTCTGTTGTGCAGAGAATTACATGAAGAAGCTGTTTGGTCCAAACAAAGACCGGATGGGCGTCGATCAGAAAGCCGTTCTGCTCGTCAGTAAAGTCAACGAGAGCAAGAGACACGGTTGGTAGTGTTGTGATTCTATAGGTAAATTCTATTCCCAGCCCGCTGGGAATTTATGTTTCTGATACTTTAAGATGTTTATTGCCCTCCCCTGTAGGGGTGGTAAAATATCTTAATCAGATATTATTTCAGCTGTTATATAGTGTTTATGACACACAGTCCTACTAACTATGTGTTAGAACAATAGATGAAAGATTGATTCCAGCACTAATCATGGTCAAACAGTTATTTCTGCCCATACAGGTGCTGGTCATAAAATTAGAATATCATGAAAAAGTAGATTGATTTCAGTAATTCCATTTAAAAAGTGAAACTTGTATATTATATTCATACATTACATACAAACTCATATATTTCAGATGTTTATTTTGTTTAATTTTGATGATTACAAATGACAACAAATGAAAATCTCAAATTCATCATATCAGAAAATTTGAATATTACTGAAGACCAATAAAAACAAAGGATTTATAGAAATGTTGGCCAACTGAAAAGTATGAACATGAAAAGTATGAGCATGTACAGCACTCAGTATTTAGTTGGGCCTCCTTTGGCCTGTATTACTGCAGCAATGCGGCGTGGCATGGAGTCGATCAGTCTGTGGCACTGCTCAGGTGTTATGATAGCCCAGGTTGCTCTAATAGTGGCTTTTAGCTCTTCTGAATTGTTGGGTCTGGTGTATTGCATCTTCTTCTTCACAATACCCCATAGATTTTCTATGGGGTTAAGGTCAGGAGAGTTTGCTGGCCAATTAAGAAC
Source organism: Cyprinodon tularosa (assembly GCF_016077235.1). NCBI lineage: Eukaryota > Metazoa > Chordata > Actinopteri > Cyprinodontiformes > Cyprinodontidae > Cyprinodon > Cyprinodon tularosa. The sequence goes on from NW_024038609.1 coordinate 828,098, forward strand.
AGGGATACCATGGTCCTTCAACCAGGTACTGGTAGCTTTGGCACTGTGTGCAGGTGCCAAGTCCTGTTGGAAAATGAAATCTGCATCTCCAAAAAGTTGGTCAGCTGCAGGAAGCATGAAGTGCTCTAAAACTTCCTGGTATGTGGCTGCGTTGACCCTGGACCTCAGAAAACACAATGGACCAACACCAGCAGATGACATGGCACCCCAAACCATCACTGACTGTGGAAACTTTACACTGGACTTCAAGCAACATGAAGTGCCTCTCTTCTTTTCCTCCAGACTCTGGGACCTTGATTTCCAAAGGAAATGCAAAATTTACTTTCATCAGAGAACATGACTTTGGACCACTCACCAGCAGTCCAGTCCTGTTTCTCTTTAGCCCAGGCAAGACGCTTCTGACGCTGTCTGTGGTTCAAGAGTGGCTTGACACAAGGAATGCGACAGCAGAAACCCATGTCTTTCATACGTCTGTGTGTGGTGGTTCTTGAAGCACTCACTCCAGCTGCAGTCCACTCTTTGTGAATCTCCCCCACATTTTTGAATGGGTTTTGTTTCACAATCCTCTCCAGGGTGCGGTTATCTCTCTTGCTTGTACACTTTTTTCGACCACATCTTTTCCTTCCCTTCGCCTCTCTATTAATGTGCTTGGACACTGAGCTCTGTGAACAGCCAGCCTCTTTAGCGATGACCTTTTGTGTCTTGCCCTCCTTGTGCAAGGTATCGATGGTCGTCTTTTGGACAACTGTCAAGTCAGCAGTCTTCCCCATGATTGTGTAGCCTATAGAACTAGACTGAAAGACCATTTAAAGGCTTTTGCAGGTGGTTTCAGTTAATTAGCTGATTAGAGTGTGGCACCAGGGGCCATCAATTTTGAACCTTTTCACAATATTCTAATTTTCTGATATGATGAATTTGAGATTTTCATTTGTTGTCATTTGTAATCATCAAAATTAAACAAAATAAACATCTGAAATATATGAGTTTGTATGTAATGTATGAATATAATATACAAGTTTCACTTTTTAAATGGAATTACTGAAATCAATCTACTTTTTCATGATATTCTAATTTTATGACCAGCACCTGTACATGGAATAAATTCACCACAACTTCTGTTCAAAATATAAGAGTTTATTAACAAAAATCATTCAGCTCCAAGTCAAACATATTTCAGTTTAACACTCTCAACCAAGACTAGTAAAACTCAACTAAACTAAACTAACTACTATGTACAAAGAGGAAGGGGAAAACGGTTGAAAAACATATGACAGGTTAAGATGGATTCTGTGTTTGAAACCAAAATTTATCTGGAAGAATTTGGGATCTGATCAAATTAGCTTTTCACTAATTTTAAGGACATTGGAATGTTTTCAGACCAATTCACAATGCAAATCCATGAGGTGAATAAAACATTATTTGGCCAAATAATGTTCTATTAAATGATTTGCTTAATCAAGAACCAAAAACCTTTAGTTAAATGATTCTTTACCCTCTTTGAAATAGCTAGCAGCGAATAGACATCAGGATTCCACTAAATGACTCTTGGTCAGACTTGGTAATGGAAATGTAATGAGCATTTGAGGAACACGTGAACACTAATGTTATATCAGTGTTTAAACCCTTAGTGAATAAAGCTTGTCTAAGCTTTAGCAACAGCTCAACACATATTCCTGTAGCATAGCGTAGCATGCAGTCCATTCTTTAACATCAATTAGCGTTGTCTTTGCTCAGCTTTAAACACACGATATGATTAGCATCATCAAAGACACATTGCTTGTTCTGTCCCTAATCATGCCAGACCTGCAAACCTTTTTCCATGTCCATTTGGAAAGCTTGAGTTTCATCCAGTTTTGCAGCTCTGCAGTCAGGGACTCATTGTCTCAGTCTCACAGCAGGGGTCCTCTCAGTCTCACACCAGGGCATGCTCCTCATCCAGTTTGGCTCTGTAAGTTCTGAAACTCAAGAGAAATGTATTGCAAAAGTTCTGTTTGCAGCAGTTTGGTTCTGAAGGGTTCGACTTATCCTCGATGGTTCTGGGGATCTGGTTCCCCTGGGGCCCGCATCTCCACTGTGGGCCACAGTGGGCCCCAGCTTTGAGTGCAGGAGCAGAAGCAGGCTGGATCAGAAGAGGGAGAAAGAGAGAAGAGGAGAAGAGAATCCTGTGTGCTCTGTGGTTTTGTTCTGTCCTCACAGGGAGGGGGGTAGTTTTTCACACCTCTACTGGATTCCATGTGACTGCTTGTGACTGCTTTTGCTGAAAAAGGGGGGGCTGCAGAAGTCCCCCAGCTGTTACTCTCCAAAGCTGCATTTTCTTCTCTGGTCATCCTATCAGGATGAAATATGGACACTGCTTCCCAATGTCCAAAAAGTATGATCATGGCATATGGCATAACAGTAGATCCTCCCTTAACTCTGATCATCAGCTGCTGCAGCTTTCAGACCTTTTAATCGACCTGCTCTGGCTTCTCAGTGCCTCCATACACAACCTGCAAAGACACGAGGAGGTGGAAACCAAATCCGTCGGCACAGATTCCCGCCAACCCAGAGGATGACTGCGATGACGAGGCAGCGGCTGCATATCTGACCCCCGAAGAAGGAGGTGAGACTCCAGAGCTGAAGCTGTTTTCCTGTAACAGCTTCTGATTTTATTACGTTTCTGAACAAAGTAAAGTTTTATCAGCTGCAAAAAATTTATTGGAAAGAAATTAGTACCCTTTTAAAAAAAAGAATTTCTTTAATTTATAGGGATGCACAATATAATCGGCCCCCTATCGGTATCGGCCTTAAAACTGAATATCAGACATCGGCCACCCCACCGATATTTAACCCGATATTTGATCAACTTCTGAGTTTCTAAAGTCTAAAAAAAAAAAAAAATACTACTTCTTCTTCTTCCTAAAAACTTATTTTTTACAGACTTAAAAACTTCTAAAGACGAGGGAAAAAATATTGATCCATTAAAATATCCCAATATCTTCATATGCTGATATATTGCCATTTAAAAACACCATATCAATCTCTTTTACTAATGAAATATTGCTATATGTCATCGTTATGCTACGAAATCCCCCGAAAATTCACGAAATTTTGCCATATTTTTATATGTTGATATATTGACGCGGTATCGATCTATTTTACTAACAAAATCTCACAAGAATTTGCAAAATATCACGAGAGTTTGTAACAGAACGATGAAATTTCACGAGATTTTGAAAGTAAAATAGATCGATACCGCGTTTTTAAAAATCAATTAGATATCAGCATATGAAAATATATTTGAGTATATTATTTTTCAAGGTGTCAGAAATGGATAACAAAACTGCTATTTTCAATGACTACTTATTTTTGTCCAGCTTTAACATCGGTATCGATATCGGTTATCGGCTACATGAGTTTTAAAATATCGGCATATCGGGTATCGGCCAAAATCCCAATATCGTGCATCCCTATTAACTTAGGTTATATTCAAATAAAAGCACCCTGTTTCTTTAGCACCAATTCACAACACGTCACATCAGGGGACTTTCCAGTCATTTCAGTGGGATTAAAGGACGCATAGCCACCGCAACCGCTGTCGCGCACTAAAAAAAATCCTGACTATGCGTCGGATGGTCGCAAACCCATGCAGACCGGAAGCAGAAGTGCGCAGACAAAAAGCAGCTGTGATTGGTCCTTAGTATGCCTTTCCGGCTGTCTGTGTGGTCGTCCTTCTCGATTCGGTTTTGGTGGCGCCATTTTTAAAAACCAAGAAACAACTACAATGGATAACTACGACGAAAGGTTAATCAAGGACAAACTATATAAAGATGCCAAGATCTCTGCCAAAACGAAGTTCTCGTGACCATCCGCCGAAGTTCTCGCGAGTTCTCGGATAGGCTCCACCCTGCGCCTTGGTGGGAAACTGCTGTGCTTCCCTAGAAATTCCAGAGCGACGGTGCAGAAGCACACCAGCAAAACTGGTTCACGACCAGACCCAAGCGACATTTGATGTGTTCGGTTGCAGAAGTCTAATCTGCCCTTTAAGGTTCAGTTTTCTACCTATGGGAAACTTAGACAAACTTTATACAAAATGAAATTTCGTTTCGTACAGCTCTCATGACATTAAAGTGCAGCAGTGATTAAAAAAAAAAATCTGATTTTATCCAGTCATTAACTTGTCCAGATTCATATGAAGTCAGAGTTCTGCGTAAAGCTCTCGTGCTTAATAATCACTGATATGAGCAGTTTTATTAGAAAAACACATAACCTATTCTCCATACATGTTTTGAATCATTAGCTCCCCAAAATGTCACAGCCAGGACTCCATCCTCCTTCTCCAGTTTTTTATAATTCCTTAGATTATCTCCTGCTTACATGTCAATATTTTTCTCTGGGCTCATGTCAACTTTTGTCACTTTGAGGGTGAAGCCATCTTGAGAAAGTAAACGGCCTGTGATTGGCTCATTTCCAGGAAATCTTTCTGACTTCAGATTCTCTCCTCCAGTAGAGACAGACCTGTGCTTTCATTGCAGTTTGCAGCATGTATGTAGATCCCAGTTATTTGGACCAAGCTAGCAGCTAATCGCTCCATCTGTGTCATGCTGTTCGATCAGCCGACCTCTCTCAGAGCGTCATGCTTGCTGTGGACGTGGTGACCTCCGACGACCGCCGCTACTTCATCAGCGAGACGGACGACATCTCCAACCTGGAGGCGAGAATCCTGGAGAGTCCAAGAGACACTCAGCTGTGGATCAAACTTGCCTTCAAGTACCTGAACCAAAGCGAGGCGTAAGTTTCTGTCCCAGCTGCTTTTTGCTCCGTGGTTCTGGTTCCAACATGTGTTTGGATCTCTCCAGCTCTGCAGCCGAGTGTCTGGAAGCAGCTCTGAACACCTTGTCTCGAGCTCTGGAGAGCAACTGTGATGACCCCGAGGTGTGGAGCCACTACCTATCTCTGTTCTCCAGGCGAGGCAGCCAGGAGGAGGTGCGGGAGATGTGTGAGATGGCCGTGGAGCACGCGCCCAACCACAGAGTGTGGTGGAAGGTAGGCCCCTGTTTCAGGGCCGAGTCCCCTTTAAAAAGTCACAGTCCTTCCTGATGCTCCTGAGAGCAGCTTCCACTGATTCCACAGTTTGGAGGCGGACGAGTGTTGAGATAAAGCAGTGAGGCGAACATCGGCTCCTGTTCAATAGAACATGAAGCTGCTGTTCCATCTGTGTTACAGGCCTCCGTTAATCCTGCCTGACTTGCAGTGAGACCCGAACTGCTGTCAGCTGTGTTTAGGATCTTCATCAGGTTCTAATGGGTCTTCCTGGTTCTGCTCCTCAGTACCTGAACCTGGAGAGCTCGTTTGAGGGGAAAGACTACGTGTGCGACCGCCTGCTGCAGTTCCTGCAGACCGAGGCGTCGGCGGGCGTCACTGAGAAGCTTTCCTTCCAGCTGATGGAGGCTCTGCTCTACAGAGTGCAGCTGAGTCTGTTCACAGGCCGGATGGAGAGCGCCTTGGCCATCTTACAGGTAAAACTCCTCCTGATGAGACGTTAAAGGCCGCCGACATGTTGTTAGACCGTTTGATGACGGCAGCAGGATGCTCAGATTTAAAATGAATTCATAATAAAGGCTTTCTTATTGGCTGCAGATCTTTTCATGGTGTGTCATTTTTTTTTTCTTTCTCAGGCGGCCTTAAAATCCACTAAGGATCACAGCGTCGCCGAGTTCCTGACGGCCAGCCACAGGGCGCTGCTCTGGCTCTCCTACATCCACCTGACCGAATTTGACCAGCTTCCATCCAGCCTCTACGACCCGGTGCAGTCCGGCCCGGGGCGGCTGGTCTGCACAAAGTCCTTCCAGCTGCCGTGGAGAACGCAGCAGGACATCAGCACGCCGCCCGACATCCTCGTCGCTCTGTTCAAAGGTCTGAGGCGGCGCCTCCGATCAGAGCAGCTAAGGCTCTGATCTCCGATTCTCATCTCTTCTGATGCCGTTTCAGACGCCATCAGTCAGTGTAGCGAGGAATCTGTGCCGGACAGCGAGAGGACGCTGGCCTGCATGCCGCTCTACGCCAACCTCATCCTGCTTTACAAGGTGCTGCAAAGGTGAGTCCATTACTTCTAGTCAGTTCAGTTCATTTAGATAGTGCCAATTCACAACAAACCTTCTCAAGGGACTTTACAGAGACACCACAGCATGTATAGTGGTAATCCAGGCTGTCAGAGGTGTGAATCTGTTAAGGGCTGGTTATAATCCCGGCAGCAGTGTGTCGCAGATATTTTTGATTTATGCCCAATATTGAAGCGTGGTCTGCGCTATGTTATTCCACGCCACAATGCAAGAGGGACAATCAGGAACTAGCTGTGGGTCTAGATAAGGCCGAGGCGGTGAGGAAGTGGGGGCAAGATTGTGTAAAAACGGAGGGACCTGAGGGTAAAAATGAGCAGGGATCCAGGTGGAAAAAGGGTCCCAGCGTTCTCACCAACCTCGCTCTTCTAGCTGATCCATCTTTACGATTCATTTTCCACAATGGCGGTAAAACAAAAAAAACGAGCCGGTAAGGTACCAAACAGGAAATACGCATAGTGTAGAGCGGATGTAGATTTGACCAATCAGAGGCCTCCTGTCTGCGCTCACCTACAATTTTGGACAGGTGCAGCAGAGTGTCTGCAGCAGGGGCGGGGGCACATTTTCACTGCAACACACATGCAGACGACCTGGTTTCTGAGCATAAATCAGCCTTTAGTGTAATTACTTGAACTGCGCATGAACGAAGGAAACACTCAGTGCTCTCTGCACTGCCCTCTGGTGGTCAGTAGGGATAAAATAGAACACATAATTAAAAATCCCCACAAATTTTACTTTATAAAATAAATTATTGTATTTGTTAATATTTAACCTTGAGAATATTTACATATATAAATGATGTTGAATCATTAAATGTAATGTAAATACAGTGGCTGAGGTGAATCAGTTACTGGGAGGATCTAATTAAATGTAACAATTAAACATGTTCACCTTCTATCTTCATCCTGCTTTCTAGTTCAGGGAATCAGTGGAAGCTTTGCTCATGTGTGATTCGTTTGAGTGGGGAAACGGACTGAAGTTGTTCTCCTCTCTGCTTTGGAGGAGGGAGAGGCTCATAGTAGCAATCACTGCTTTCACTTGTTGCCAAAGTCAAATGATGCAGAAAGATTTAGTATGATTTGTCACTTTGTGAGGGGAAAAAATAGAGGGGTCTAATCTAGGTGCGTCTGAAACGTCCCTAAGTTGGCGCCATTGAAGCGAGTGAAGTGAGAGGAGGGCCTCCAATATTGGCAGCGTGATGTTTGAGTCTCCCTGAATAGTTTAATACGTTCTTAATAAAACTGAGGAACAGTAGGACCATCTGAAGGGTCCCGGGGCCGTTTAGGTCTGATCAGGAAGGTGTGTGTCCCTGCAGGTACGATGAGGGCGTGGCTCTGTGTGTCTCCCTGCTGGAGTTCTGCCCCGACTCGTGCTCGCTGCGTGACGCTCTGGCCGACCTCCACATCAGCAGAGGAAACGGCGAGCAGGCCGTCAGCATGTGGCTGAACGCTCTGGCCGACTGCCCACACAACGCCCAGGTGTTCTACCACTGCTGCAGGTTCCTCGTGGCTCAGGTCAGTCCCCCCCCCCCCCACTCACAGAATGCCACCGTTGTTTACACTGTTCAGATCTGATCTGTAATGTCCTCTGCAGGACAAGTCCAACGCCATCCCTCCTCTGTTCCGCGGGTTCATCCTGTCCCTCTGTGAGGACGAACAGAGTCAGAAGGCGCCTGTGGACATCCTGCGGTAGGCAACGCTCCACATGTGGCATCCAGAGGAGTTTACATAAGGTTAACGTCTCTTCTTCATCCAATCAGACACTTCTTAGGCTTTTCAACCCAGGAGCATCTGAGTGGCGCCATCATCAGGAAGGAGCTGGAGGAGCAGCTCAGGCAACAAACATCTTTCCTTCACCTAATTCACTGGTGAGTCTTTCTGTAGCTCTCAGGTCATGACCAAGGTGGGCGGAGCTTAATCCCAGGAGGGATTGGACCTCTGAGCATCTTTAGGGCTAGATTTAAATTTATCTTTTCAGTCGTTGGATGTGGCTGCACGGCTCTGAGGAGGAGGCGGTAGAGGCCTTTGAGCAAGCGTTGGGGTCGGTGCTGCAGCTGGAGGACCTTCACACCCTGTGGATGGAGTGAGTGTTCCTGCTGTGGGGGGGGGATGGAAGCGTAAAGGTTTGCTCCCGCTCGTCTGACTGGGCTCTCTCTGTTCCCACCATAGCTACCTGCTGTTCAGCTGCAGGCCGCAGACCCTCAGCGCCTCCAGGAAGCTGTTCCCAGATCTGGTCCATCGCTGCCTCAGCACGCTCCCCTCACGGCTGGAGCATCCCTTCAACCCCGCACAGTTCTGGAGCTGCTACCACTTCCATAACAAGGTGAGACACCGGCAGGTCCGGAGCGCGGCCGGGTTTACCTCTGAACACCTCAGAGTTGATGGTCGGTAAACCGGAACCACCCAGTTTGTTAATGCAGCTTCAGAAACTTTGAATCAACTTCAGTAACATGAGGATCCGTGTCGCTGCTGCTGATGGTTCCTGTCTCCTCCTGCAGGTCGTGTCCCTCTACCTGAGACATGTGCCGCAATCCCAGCATGCTTTGGTGCTGGAGAGGCTGAGAAACGCCATGCCAGGCAACACTGAGCTGGGCCTTAGGTACGCACACCTTCTCATCCTGCTATATCTAGTGAGGACCATCTCTTTGACTCCCTGTTGCTTTCAGGAGTACCGAACTGCCGGAGCAGGGTTCCGCCATTTTTACATCAGTATCAGAAATGCAGTCGGTCCGACGGGAATCTAATGGCCCTCAGGTTTAAGGTTCCTCCCAAACTTCTGGTGTGACCTTTTTGTGTTTATTTAAAAGTAGAGACAATCAAGTAACAGAGAGCAGCATTTAAACAGCACATGTCCTCACAAAAAACAGGAGCACACGCTTTTACGCCCCTACAGATTCGTCCGTGATGTTGCAGCTCTGTGTGAGCCGTGCTGTTGCCTTGCAGGTTGCTGCATCAGGAGTTTGTTGAGGGAAACATGGAGCAGCTGAAGTTTCAGGCCCGTATGCTGACCACCAACACTCCCAGATGTTTGTCCAGCTGGAGAATGTGAGTGAAGACCTCAGCGACTGTGGATCATGATCATAACAGATCAGATATGATTCAATAGTTTGATTTCCAGCTGAACCTCTGGTTGATATGTAGAACTGAGTATAGATTCAGGTTCTTATTTATTTTTTCTCAAATGCAGCTTGTTCCAGATGTTTTGTGATTAAACCTTATCCTTTATAGGAGTCTCAGACTTTCAGTTCAGCATAAATTATTATATATATATATATATATATATTATAGTTTATAATCTCTGGAATATGTTGGCCTAAATTACTGCACTCATTTGTGATATATGAGCTGAATTCCCAGCTTATTGCAGCTCTAAGCGATCAGTTTAAATCAAAGCACTTGAGGAACTGGTTCAGTGTTGGTCTCAGTTTGGGAGACCGACCATCGACAGCAGATCCAAAGATCAGAACCGACTGACTGACTGTTTGTGGTGTTTGTGTTCAGAGCGATCGCTGTGGAGCTGGAGCTGAAGGAGCGTGGCCAGGTGAGTCCCTGTACTGTTGGGGGGGGGGGCTAACTTCATCATTCAGTCTGCAGTAACCATCATCTCTGCACTCAATTGGATAGACCTACAACCAATAAGAACAACGGAGTGCGTGACGTATGTTAAGCAATGCATAGTTGTTGTCAACAAAAATCAAAGCGTGCAGTTTCACGCCTAGAATAAGAAGATGAGACTTGATCGCGTTTCTCTGTTCCTCTTTTAAAATTAATTTGCTGTCAATATCTTCTAGAACAGACCTAATAGCAGAATCTACTCACCTCAACTCTCCAGCGGCAGCCATTGTTGTTGTCACCCAAGCGCGCTTTGGTCACGTGGTTGATTACGTTACTGTTGATCATCTGTCCATCATCGTATAAAGCCCGCCCTGACAATTTGATAGGCCCGCCAGATATTGTGCGAGCATACTCGCGCTACTATTGAGCAATGCCAGACCGAACTTCCCGACCTCAAACGTTGTGGGCAGGACTAAGTTCGGAATGGCACCCAGGCTAATTATTTTCATATTTAAGCGTAAAATTTGTAACCTGACAACAGCCAGATGCATGTCTCGCTCCGCCTACTGTAGCTCCACTCACATACATCTGGGAACCCGCCATAGGAATTGCCTTTACTGAAGGCTGGGCCTTATCAAAACTCCTTGCATATGATTGGATAAGCCACTTGTCTGTCATCTTTATTGACGTGCTATTTCAACCACTCACATCGAAGCTAACCCGTGACGCTGTGAGAGGAGGAGCCATTTGGTAGATCAAGCTCTTGCCAAATCCGGTCGGGAGAAGGGCGAAAACATCGTTTCCACCAACAAAAGCCTTCAAAGCCGTTCTCTGATGTTCTTTTAATGAAACAATATCAGATAGATTGGACAACACAGAAGAAATAGCAGCATCAATGCCAACGCTTGCTTCCTCAATGCGAGCCGCCATTGTTGTTGGAATCTCACGGTCGCTTCTCCACTCCAGGACACACCCGCCCTGCGTCCTGATTGGACAGACCATAAATTCGGTTGGGGAAATCACTTTCAATGAGCGGGTTCCCAGATGTATGTGAGTGGAGCTAGGCGGAGCGAGACATGCATCTGGCTGTTGTCAGGTTATAAAATTTCATCTTTACACCACATTTTTTTTAACCCTAAACTTTTCCAAAGAAGCAGGACTATGTCCTCTCTATATACAGGTGCTGGTCATAAAATTAGAATATCATGAAAAAGTAGATTGATTTCAGTAATTCCATTTAAAAAGTGAAACTTGTATATTATATTCATACATTACATACAAACTCATATATTTCAGATGTTTATTTTGTTTAATTTTGATGATTACAAATGACAACAAATGAAAATCTCAAATTCATCATATCAGAAAATTAGAATATTGTGAAAAGGTTCAAAATTGATGGCCCCTGGTGCCACACTCTAATCAGCTAATTAACTCAAACCACCTGCAAAAGCCTTTAAATGGTCTTTCAGTCTAGTTCTATAGGCTACACAATCATGGGGAAGACTGCTGACTTGACAGTTGTCCAAAAGACGACCATCGACACCTTGCACAAGGAGGGCAAGACACAAAAGGTCATTGCTAAAGAGGCTGGCTGTTCACAGAGCTCAGTGTCCAAGCACATTAATAGAGAGGCGAAGGGAAGGAAAAGATGTGGTCGAAAAAAGTGTACAAGCAAGAGAGATAACCGCACCCTGGAGAGGATTGTGAAACAAAACCCATTCAAAAATGTGGGGGAGATTCACAAAGAGTGGACTGCAGCTGGAGTGAGTGCTTCAAGAACCACCACACACAGACGTATGAAAGACATGGGTTTCTGCTGTCGCATTCCTTGTGTCAAGCCACTCTTGAACCACAGACAGCGTCAGAAGCGTCTTGCCTGGGCTAAAGAGAAACAGGACTGGACTGCTGGTGAGTGGTCCAAAGTCATGTTCTCTGATGAAAGTAAATTTTGCATTTCCTTTGGAAATCAAGGTCCCAGAGTCTGGAGGAAAAGAAGAGAGGCACTTCATCCATGTTGCTTGAAGTCCAGTGTAAAGTTTCCACAGTCAGTGATGGTTTGGGGTGCCATGTCATCTGCTGGTGTTGGTCCATTGTGTTTTCTGAGGTCCAGGGTCAACGCAGCCACATACCAGGAAGTTTTAGAGCACTTCATGCTTCCTGCAGCTGACCAACTTTTTGGAGATGCAGATTTCATTTTCCAACAGGACTTGGCACCTGCACACAGTGCCAAAGCTACCAGTACCTGGTTGAAGGACCATGGTATCCCTGTTCTTAATTGGCCAGCAAACTCTCCTGACCTTAACCCCATAGAAAATCTATGGGGTATTGTGAAGAAGAAGATGCAATACACCAGACCCAACAATTCAGAAGAGCTAAAAGCCACTATTAGAGCAACCTGGGCTATCATAACACCTGAGCAGTGCCACAGACTGATCGACTCCATGCCACGCCGCATTGCTGCAGTAATACAGGCCAAAGGAGGCCCAACTAAATACTGAGTGCTGTACATGCTCATACTTTTCATGTTCATACTTTTCAGTTGGCCAACATTTCTATAAATCCTTTGTTTTTATTGGTCTTCAGTAATATTCTAATTTTCTGATATGATGAATTTGAGATTTTCATTTGTTGTCATTTGTAATCATCAAAATTAAACAAAATAAACATCTGAAATATATGAGTTTGTATGTAATGTATGAATATAATATACAAGTTTCACTTTTTAAATGGAATTACTGAAATCAATCTACTTTTTCATGATATTCTAATTTTATGACCAGCACCTGTATGAGGCGGAAACTAGTGAAATTATTCACCAAATATTTCAGCTAATCATCATACTCTGTTAGCCTGTTTTACAAGCTGAACTTGGATGTTCCTCTTATTTTTCCTATTATTAATTTTAAACTGAGATTAGCATCTATTGTTAGCGATAAGCATCACAGTGGAAATCAGTCTGCAGCATCTTCCATAAGGAAAAGAAGTAAATAGCTTGACTAAAACAGCTTAAACATCTTTGTTCCGCTTCTGAATTTTTAATTTCCTGGCAAAATTAAAAAATCAGAAAAAAACAGCGTCCACAGTGAGGAGTGTTTTTGGTGCCTGGAGGCTACGGACCAGTAATATGAGACAGAAATCTGAGGCTCATCTCTCTCCCGCAGGTGTTTCCTGTCTACAGCTGTTCCTTAGCCTCTGCTCAACTGAGCCGACGCTCCGCCGTCTCCTCTTTTCTTCTTCTTCTCTTATTTTGTCTGTTGTTCTTCTAGGTGCGTCTTCTGTATCAGCAAGCTCTCCAAAACCTGCCGCTGTGCGCCGCCCTGTGGAAAGATGTAATTCACCTGTGACACACAAACACACACACACACTCAGTAGTTAATGCTCCTTCACCTCCTCAGTAATTGAAGCTTTTATTTTGAAAGGCCCACTTTGAGCTGATGTTTGTGTTCTTGACATGACATGAAGCATGCACTTTCTGGACCAACTGAATAGCTAAAAACAAAAAAACCACAGATGGGAAAAAAAAAAAATGTTTTCATCTATTTTTTTGTGGACTGGGTCTGACACCAGAACCGGTTCTCATCTGTACCCAGAAAACAGTTTGAGCTTTCAGACTGTTTAAACACGCCATAAACATTTAGTCAGTGAAACTGGAGGAAAGTTTGTATTTGAAAGAGATCAGAACCAGTCATGGACCCAGTCTTGGTTCTGGAACACGACTTAGTTTCCTCTAATGTGAAGGAGTTAAAGGAACCTAAAGTGAGGCTGTAGATGATGTACAGGCTGATCAGTATCCGTCTGTATCGATCACTTTGTTTTGATTGGTTCCTGATGATCAGATATGGATCAGAGACTCTAGAGGTCATGTGACTGAGCTGTTTTGACTCGCCTCTGTACAGCATGTTCACCTCGCCCTTCCCTCCGTCCCCTCCACCCCTGTGTGACCTCATCTGTCTGCTCCCCCCTTCTGATGCTCCTCCCCTTCCTCTGTTCTCCTCCTGCTCCCCTCTCTGCTCTCTGCCCCTCCTCTTTGCAGCGGTTGTTGTTCGAGGCGGCGGAAAGCGGAGCCTCCGACCGTCTGCAGCGGCTGGTGGACAGCTGCCAACAGGCGGGGGTCATCTTAAGTGTCGGGGGGGTGGATCTGTGATCAGACTGATAGTAGAGCTGATCAGTGGGTGACTGATTGACGAGGTAAGGCCACGCCCCCAGCCTGCCACCCTACCTCAGTGAATGTAAGTATGAGCTGCTGCTGAGTGACGCCTTTGCTCTTCACCACCTTCTCTTTAGTTGCTCTCACCTTTCAGTTGGACCCATTTCCCTCCCCTTTTTTTTATTTCACTCACTTAAGAAGCGGTGGGGCAGCCACACCCCCCCTCCCCCCCCCACTTTTATTTTTTGTTTTCTATGTGTGTGGACTTTTATTTTGGTAAAACTGATCAAAGACAAGTGTTCAGGCTGTTGAACCGGTATCAGTGTGAAGACGGCCGCCTGCCGCTGTAGTGTTTTCTGATTGGCTGATATGTAAGAGACTGCCACGGAAACCGAGTCGCCACGGGAAGCCGCAGAACTCAGCCGGACTGCTCATGTGCAATCTGTTGTCGTAACAACTAAAAAGACTTTTGTTCTGCCAGTGTTGTTTTCTACATATTAAATGTTATTAAATTATTTTTTATAAAGATGGAAATGAGTCTGGAGTTTTCTTGTGTCAGTGTTGTTGTTTTTTTTAAACATGACGCCATGATGGATGGTCGGACATCACAAGTCAGACCTGCTGGAACTGAAAATCGCATCAATTGCTTGAACAGATAATCGACTCGTGTTTTAAGAAAATGGTTTTGAATTCAAATGAAAAAATCTGATTTGTTTGGGGACAATGCTCTGAAAACACCAGCAGATTGTTGATTAACTTCTGATGAAGATGAGGATCAACCATGAAGACTTCACCTTGTCTGAAAAAACCAAAGGAAGCAAAGATTAAACTGAGATTCTGCATTTCTTAGGAACCATTGCAGAAACCAGTCACTCTGATCCCTGAGAGCTGCCGTCTTAGGGCCGGATCTATCAAAGGTTTGCGTGTATAAAAACGTGCACGCTAAAAATGTACAAACTGATCTATCAACAGCGTGCTAAAAGGATTTGGTCTTTAAAACGTGCTAAATAGCGCCTCTTATCCATTTAGTACTTTTTCTGCAATGAATATGCAATATGGGGCGTTTACACGCAAAAGTGCGTCTTGTAGGAGGAGAACATGTAAATATATTAATTTAGCACTTGCAACGTGATTTATCAAACCTGAAAGCAATTTTGCTAACGGTATCTGACTCTATATTTAACACGTTTCAAAAGCAGGTGCAAATGGTCTGTATGCGTAATTGCGCACACATGGCAGCGGTTATTGTCGCAAGAAGGAGACATCGAAATGAAGCAAGGAGACGCAGAGAACGCATTTTTTCACTCCGTGTGAATATTTTGGAATGAACGAGGAAACGATCATCAAAACATATCGTTTATCCAGCATTGCCATTTTGGAGCTGTTGGGGGAACTCCGAATGGATTTGGAGCCAGCCACAAGGAGGACCCACGCAATACCAGATATCACAAAACATTGGATCTCCCAATCTAGTTTTTCAGAAGTGCTGTCTGTCGTTCTAAATGACATGTCGCCCTGACACCCTAAAAAAAATAATAAAAAAAATAAAATAAATATATATATATATATATATATATATATTGGAGGGTGTGGGGGTGTCACTGTAAGATTTAAATTTCTTAATGCACTAGTTTGTACAAACTACTTTGCCGCAAACCACAAAACGCGCAAAACCATCATTTAAATAGGGCGTCTCCAACAGTTTTGCACCTGCCACCAGTTACGCAATCACTCTTGTTAAATCACCCGCAAACCATGGTTCAGCCCCTTGCGCAAAATTCCAGTTTGCGAGCGCAAATTACTGCACGCAAAATTGGATCTTGATAAATCCGATCCTTAGTTTTAAAACTTAAACAATATAAAGTCATTTTTGACAATTTACATCAAATCATAATTTGATAAAGTAAGAATAGGACTTAAATGAACTTAAAAAAATGTCCATAAAAATACAACACACATCATTAAATCATGAAATACCAGATTGTATCGAAATAACAGTTTAAACAGTGCTGTTTAAAAATTCTGACACATTTTGTCCGTTTTCTGATCTCTAAATGTATAAATTACCTTTGTGTGTATATGACACATTAAATCCAAAATGTTCTTCCATACTGTATAAACCATTTTACAGCAATTTATAGGCGATTATGGTCTATTTAATGCAGAATTAAAGATTCTTACAATTTAAAGCACATGTATAGGAAAAAAATTGTGATTTTTTTTTTTATTAAGCCATTGATATTTACATGAAAAATACTCTCAGAGAGGATGGCAAAAGTGTACATGAACAGATGATTAATTAAAATTGAAAAATACAACATAAAACAAATAGCAGGGGATTTATATCAAACATTTGGAGAGAAAGAGCCATAGAAATATGAAAAACAACTAGAATAGCAGATGTTGGAAAGATTTCAAGACTCAATCTTTGGCATATTTTATCTTTTTAAGAGAAGAAAAAAAGGTTTCAAATACATTAATAAACCAATGAAAGGAAGGTTTAGCATTTCTCCATTTAGCACAGTGGATATGACATTTATCCAACAGCAGGACATTAATAGTATCAGAAACAGACAAGGGAAGATGGTCCAAATAAAAAATGACATCAAGAAACATGTTCAAGAGTTTCACTATTATTATTACAAAAGGAACATTGATCCACCTCCAAACCAAATCCTTTTCTTAAAAATTCTGCCACAGGATAAATTCTGTTTATAACTTTCTTTGGCTTTAGGTAGAATAGACCATTTAACACATTTTGAGAAAGCTTTATCAACTGTATGTGAACTACCAGGATTATCTCTCTTCCAAGTAAATCTATCATAATCATGAAATTTTCTGGCTTTCAAAAAACTGCTAATGAATTTATTATTGCATTTTTATCAAGCAAGTTGCATTGTGAAATCAACAAATTGGGCAATATTGGTGGGTAATTATTATATAACCTAGAATATCTAACCAAGTGAATTAAAAGCAGTGGAATCGATTTACACAGTTTGTTATACTCTCTTAGAGAAAAATTTACATTATATATATATTTTTTAACCTGAATGACTTAAAATATCGCTGTTTATCATCCAATGAATCTAACATAATGTCTTTGTTGAGCCATTCCTTTTCAAAGATAATAATAATAATACATTTTATTTAACAGCGCCTTTCTTGACACTCAAGGTCACTTTACAAATAATACAAAAAAATAAAAAGAGATGAAAATACAGATACAGGAACATAAAAAACAATAAAACAATCATGGATAGGGAAAAGAGCAGTATATTCACAGATAAGCTGGAACAGATGGGTTTTGAGTCTGGCTTTGAATAAGGGGAGAGAGTCAATACTGCGGAGGTCGGGAGGAAGTGAGTTCCAGAGCTGGGGAGCAGAGCGGCTGAAGGCTCTGCTCCCCATGGTGACAAGTCGAGCTGAAGGTACAGTGAGGTGGATGGAGGAGGAGGATCTAAGGGAGCGGGAGGAGGTGGCAATGTGAAGGAGGTCTGACAGATATGGAGGAGCAAGGTTATGGATGGCTTTGAAAGTATAGAGAAGGATTTTAAATTGAATTCTGAATTGAACTGGGAGCCAATGGAGTTGGTGAAGAACAGGGGAAATATGATGGAAGGAGGGGGTTCTGGTGATGACACGAGCAGCAGAGTTCTGAAGAAGTTGAAGTTTATGGAGAGATTTATGAGGGAGGCCAAAAAGAAGAGAATTACAATAGTCAAGACGGGAGGTGATGAGGCTGTGGATAAGGACAGAGGCAGTATGAGTGGTGAGGGAGGAACGGAGACGGTTAATGTTGCGAAGGTGGAAGTATGCAGACCTGGTAATTTTATTTATGTGAGACTGAAAGGAGAGGGAGGAGTCGAGGATGACACCCAGACTCTTGACCTGAGGGGAGGGGGAGACTAAGGAGTTGTCAATGGGTAGTGAGAAACTTTTGATTTTAGATAGGGTGGATTTAGTGGCAACGAGGAGGAGTTCTGTTTTATCACTGTTTAGTTTAAGGAAGTTTGAGGTGAACCAGTCTTTAATTTCAAGTAGGCAGTTAGTAAGGGACAAGGGGGGGAGTGAGGAAGTGGGTTTACTGGATAAATAAAGCTGGGTGTCATCCGCGTGAAAGTGAATGTTGAATTTCCGGAAAATACTGCCAAGGGGAAGAAGGTAGGTGATGAAGAGGAGGGGGCCAAGAACTGAGCCTTGAGGAACACCAGAAGTGACAGGGGAAGGGTGCGAAGTGAAAGATTTGAGCTGAATAAACTGAGTGCGGTCGGAGAGATATGAGCGGATGAGGTCAGAAATTTCAGAAGAAGTGGGCAGTAGGAAGGAGGAAAATGACTGGCTACGGGGGAGGGGGAGTGGGAGGCAAGGCGGTCATATGTAATTGCTGGTGAATGGAGCAGATTTTTTCATTAAAGAAGGTTGACAAAGAATTACAGGTCTGAGTAGAATACATGTAAGAAGGCAGGGTGTCAGGGGGGTCAAAGATCTTATGCATTATGGAAAAGAGAGACTTGGAATTTCCATCATTGGAACAGATAAGGTCAGAATAGTAATTTGATTTAGTAATGGCTATTGAATTTGAATATTGAAGTAGATGAGTTTTATGCATTTCTTTGTGTATGGAGAGACCAGTTTTTTTGTGGAGGCGTTCCAGTTGCCGACCTTTGGCTTTCATGAGGCGGAGCTCAGCAGTAAACCAAGGGGCAGAGCGGGAAAAGGATACAGACCGGGTTTTGAGAGGGGCAAGGGAATTGAGATTTACGATTAATTGTGGGTGAAAATAATTTTCCAATAATGCAAAATCTGCTTGTTGAAGTTAGACATCTTAGTTGGAATGTTTAAATGACTCTAAAAACAGATTTTATACCACTTACAGCTGATGAGTTTACCATCAAAGGAGAAACACTTCTTGTGCTTGCTCCTTTCATTCTAGCAACAGTGGAGTTGTGTGCAGAGAAGTGTCAGGGTCAAAGGTCCTCCCAATGATGAAAATACTCTATATGGCACTAGAGCGTAATGATTCAACTTTGCGGACTGAGGCAGCAAAACGCCTACATGAGTACCTGAAGCATTGAGTCACAGACACTGCTTCCAACCTGGAGTCATTAAGTGTGTTGACCCTGGGGACACTTCTAGACCCCAGATGTACTACGGTCAGAATGTACATCTATAATTGGAAGCACAAATGAGCCCCAGCCAGGAATATCTTCACTTCAGGCATCATGTTGGGCATTATTTGTTTGTCGTTTGTCAGTCATGTACTAAAATGGCTATTTGTTTTTGTTTTTTTGTTTTTTTTTTAGATAACCTTTAGAAACTTCTTGAGATCGAAGTGGGGAGGCAGAAAGTGCCACAGCTGATGCCATCCACGAAGTACATAGATACTTGGTAGAGGGCTATATTGCTAGGTCCCAGGATCCTATTATATCCATCTATCCATCCATCCAGCCATCCATCCATCCATCCATCCATCTTCTTCCGCTTATCAAGGGTCGGGTCTAGGGGTGTGGGAAAAAATCATTTTGGCAATATATCGCGATTTTTGGCTGCCTGATATGATATCGATCTTTTAGTTCCTAGTATCGATTTTTTTAAAGGAACATTTTTTTTACCTAAAACTGAGGAAAAATGGTCTACCTTTGTTCCGCCACTCTGGCAGATGGCGCTGTGGTGCCCTTTTGCTGTGCGGTGCAGCATATTATTTATAGTTGAGGTGTTCATCGTGGAAGACATAGACTCACTTAAACCCCAAACAACATGGATACCAAAATAACTCAACCATCAATATCATCTGATGAACATATACAGAGGTTGCTTTTTTATCTATGCATTAAATTTTGATAGCAGGAAAAAAATCACAATATATGGTTATAATGCAATAAAGTGATAATATCGTATCGTGACCCGAGTATCGTGACAAGTATCGTATCGCAACACCCATGCCAATACTCACCCCTAGTCGGGTCACGGGGGTAGCAGCTTCAGTAGGGAGGCCCAGACGTCCCTCTCCCCAGCCACTTGGGCCAGCTCCTCCTGGGGAACCTCAAGGCGCCCCCTTATTATATATACTGGGGGAAAAAAACAAAAGACAGGTCTATCCAAACCTCTTTCACCTTTCCTTACAATTTCTCTGCACTCCAGCCTCATCTGTGCTGTTTGAGCAGGTGTTTTCCACAGCTGGAGAAGTGATCTCAGAAAAACAACAGACTGAATTTCAAAACTTTGAAACAACTTATTTTTTTTAAATAAGAATCTTTAAAGAAAAAAAAAAGAAGCCAGTTCACAACATCCTAATTTACATGTTTATTTAGAGGTTATTACATTACAATACAGGTTCACATTATTTATTGACTGTATGTAAAATATCAAAGATGTTTTAAATCGAAATTAAATGATGAAATAATACAATGCAGCACGTGCTTGTTCCTGTTTGGCTATGACACCATCCTGAAGAGAATTAACATCCGTACAGCTCTCATCAACACCTTTGTTCATAGATGTTGGAGATCGGCCTGTTTTCCAGTGTAGCCCTGTTTCTCTGACTGTGACTGGATGGATGTGCTCTCTTCATCCTCTGGCATGGGCATATGGGAGCTGGCTCGGAGCTCGTCTGTCTGGCTGTGTTTCCTGGACGGGGTCGCCTTTTACAGATGCTTTTTGTATCGCTGCTTCTGCCTCCTTGAACCCCAGTGGGCCTCAGCAGATGGCCGCTCACACTGAGCCTGATTCTGCTGGAGGTTTCTTCCTGTTAAAAGGGAGTTTTTCCTCTCCACTGTCGCTACAAGCATGCTTAGTGTGAGGGATTGCATTTGAGTCAATGAGTCGATGCAATCAACTGGTTTTCCTTAGATAGAAAACTTTGAATCAGTTTGACTGGATGATCTGGTGAACTGTAAAGTGCCTTGAGATGACATGTGTTGTGAATTGGCGCTATAGAAATAAACAGATTTTTTTTTTGTTTAATGACTTAATTTGTATTATTGTGTATAATAGATCATTAAATCAGTGTCAGTTAACTCTGTCAACTAGGTTGCCTGTAGGGATTTCATTGTCCAGCAGGTGTCAGTATTCAGTGAAACAGTATCAATAGAGTTTGGTAACGTATTAAAACGCTTCATGATGCCTCATCAACCATCACTAGTCCAAACTTTAATGTTTATTTAATTGAACTTAAACATTATTTCAGTACTATTAAACCCTCTTCTCACCAAAAGGCACAAAAACCCTTTCAATCTGTTCCCAACTAAATATCCTGGACAATTTATCGATGTAGAGGACATGTGTATTTGTAAAATATATGTATGTATATATGACATTGCTAAACAAATATGTTTGTAAGTTTGTTTGTCTTTCCTCCTGACTGTACTTGTTTATTATGATTATATCATTATACCCTCTGGCATATTTATTTGTTTATCTGTATGTTGTATATGTTATTGTTGACTTTAAGTGAAATAAAAAATAAAACAAAATCAACCCATCACTAGTTACAGGTATTTAGAGATGGTCTAAACTGGAGAAGGGATTAGATCAAATTCAGCTTGAACCAAAAATAATCTTGTGCTGGTTTGATATCAGCCTGTATTTCAGTTTTACTTCAGGTACTTAAAAAAAAATAAAAAATACTGAATATAAATAAAGCTTAGATTTCTTAATTTAAAAAAAAATGTCTTATTTTTTTTCTAAACATTTGACCGGAAACTGTGTTTTCGTCACCGGAAGCTGAGCTGTCAGCTTTGTTTTGGCAGCTGCTGGTCACGTGACGCCTTGTCGTCAGATGTAGAGCAGCAACATGGCGGAGCTGCTAAAGGTAAGAAAACATGAAACGAAAACATGGGTTTCAGCAGCCAACCAAGCGCGGGGTTCGGCCTCAGACTGGGCCGGGCTCCGTGGAGCCATTCGGGCTAAACCTCAGGCCGTTAACCGCCGTGTTAGCGGCTAGGATATCCGTGGCAGGAGGAAGCAGCTGAGGGGAGGAGGCAAACTGTCAGCAGACAGACCGTTCTAGTCTGAGCTGCACTCCGAACCGGTTTCCTACCAGACTGGTCCGGCCATTCGGGTGTCGGAAAGTCGCGGGACGCGGAAAGTCCGACCGGGGAGTGACGCCCAGAAACAGAGCTGCTGCCCAGGCTTCAGGCCGAGGTTCCCCTCCCAGGGCTGCTAGCAAAGTTCCCAGATATACATCAGATCACATGAGCCAGCCTGGCTAAAATGAAAGTAAAAATCGGATTAAAATTGTTTATTTGTTGTTTTTTTTTAAAAACTGTTTTGTCCTTGTTAAAAATATGTAAATGTGAGAAACCACGCTGACATAGTGGTTCATTTCTGATCTGGTTCCTATGGTTACTGATTTGAATCTGGTTCCTATGGTTACTGATTTGAATCTGGTTCCTATGGTTACTGATTTGAATCTGGTTACTGATTTGAATCTGGTTCCTATGGTTACTGATTTGAATCTGGTTACTGATTTGAATCTGGTTCCTATGGTTTCTGATTTGAATCTGGTTACTGATTTGAATCTGGTTCCTATGGTTACTGATTTGAATCTGGTTACTGATTTGAATCTGGTTCCTATGGTTACTGATTTGAATCTGGTTACTGATTTGAATCTGGTTCCCATGGTTGCTGATTTGACCTGATTCTGTTCCTGTCTCTCAGTGACTGAACGTTTGCCTCTGCAGGTGATATTTGAGCATGATGGGATCTTCCTCCATCCGAGCCCAGATGATGGAGGCCTGGACCAGGATCTGCTGGTTTCAGGATCCCTTCGGATCCTGGAGAAGGTGAGAAAAATCTTCAAATGAATTTGTGAAAATTTAAGAATTATCTGCCAGAAAGATCTTGATAGACATTGATGAGGCTGTGTGGGAAAATATTATTTCAAATGTGGGAGGGGCTACAAGGGATGCAAGAAATCAATTTATTCACTACAAAATTGTACATAGGTATTATTTTATACCAAGTAAGCTATGCCGGTCTAATAAAGGATAACAAATGTTGAAGTGTAGTAAAGAGGTGGGTACATATCACTATGGGATTGCCCCTTTTGGAATATCCTGATGAACCAGACTAAATGTAAGTTTAAATGTGTAATCTAGTTTGGCCCCGATGAATGAGACATCGGAAGATTGTTGATGAGAACAACCTGTTGTCTTTCAAACCATGTCTGTGCCTATTGGCCAACGCTCTGACCAATGAGAGCAACTGACTGTGACGTATTAAGCGCCAAAGAAAGCTGGTGGGTGAGTGTAAACAAACAGCCTGTCGGTAAAACGGCGAATACGTCCTTCTTAAAAATAAATGAGCGTAGAGCCTCTTCCTGCTCATGTTTCAACCAAAACCCCAAGTCTAATCCTTCCAAAACTGATTCCAGAGCTGAGTCAAGCAAGAACCGCGCAGCTTTGTCGTCCATCCCTCAAAACCCTGACCGCTTTGCATCCAGAAATTCAAAACACATCTCTGTGTTGTGATTGGCCCAACAGTTCTAGGGCCTGGAGCATTGATTGGGGCTAAACCACTCGCAGACAAAGAAGATTTTTGCCGCTGGCGGGTGGGGCTAGTTTACTAGGCTACATTTGGAAGGCAGTTTTGAAAAAAACTGGAGGACTGGCTTCTGCAACCGCTCACATCAAATGTCGCTTGGGTCTGGTCGCAAACCAGTTCTGCTGGTATGCTTCTGATTGGTCTGGAATTTCTAGGGACGCACAGGAATTTTCTGCCAAAGCGCAAGGGGGAGCCTATTCAAGAACTCGAGAACTTTGGCGGCACCAGCTGGAGTTTTTATTTTCCAAAACAACAATGGCGCGTCTGCAAGATATCACGGTCACGGAGATGGATCTATAGTTGCTAGACATCGAAGAGGAACAGGTTCTGTTAATGGAGTTGGCAAAAAGACAGATTAACCTTTGGTCGTAGTTGTCCATTGTAGTTGCTCCTCAGTTTATAAAAAATGGCGCAC
The DNA here is from genome assembly GCF_016077235.1 of Cyprinodon tularosa. NCBI lineage: Eukaryota > Metazoa > Chordata > Actinopteri > Cyprinodontiformes > Cyprinodontidae > Cyprinodon > Cyprinodon tularosa. The sequence continues at coordinate 851,858 of NW_024038609.1, forward strand.
CCCGGCACCGAATCGAGCAGGACGACCCCGCAGACAGCCGGAAAGGCATACCAAGGACCAATCACAGCTCCTTTTTGTCTGCGCACCTCCGCTTGAGGTCTGCGTAGGTTTGCGACTTTCCGACGCCTAGTCAGGATTTTTTTTTAGGTGTGCGACAACGGTTGCAGAACCTCTGCGTGGGGGGGCGTGGTCGCTTTTTGATGGATTTGACTTTTGCAGAGACTACGTCAGAAGTATAAATTGGCCTTTAGTTAACCTTTACCAGAGTCTGCACAATTCCGCCTTTTAGGAGATACAGGTGCTGGTCATAAAATTAGAATATCATGAAAAAATAGATTGATTTCAGTAATTCCATTTAAAAAGTGAAACTTGTATATTATATTCATACATTACATACAAACTCATATATTTCAGATGTTTATTTTGTTTAATTTTGATGATTACAAATGACAACAAATGAAAATCTCAAATTCATCATATCAGAAAATTAGAATATTACTGAAGACCAATAAAAACAAAGGATTTATAGAAATGTTGGCCAACTGAAAAGTATGAACATGAAAAGTATGAGCATGTACAGCACTCAGTATTTAGTTGGGCCTCCTTTGGCCTGTATTACTGCAGCAATGCGGCATGGCATGGAGTCGATCAGTCTGTGGCACTGCTCAGGTGTTATGATAGCCCAGGTTGCTCTAATAGTGGCTTTTAGCTCTTCTGAATTGTTGGGTCTGGTGTATTGCATCTTCTTCTTCACAATACCCCATAGATTTTCTATGGGGTTAAGGTCAGGAGAGTTTGCTGGCCAATTAAGAAGAGGGATACCATGGTCCTTCAACCAGGTACTGGTAGCTTTGGCACTGTGTGCAGGTGCCAAGTCCTGTTGGAAAATGAAATCTGCATCTCCAAAAAGTTGGTCAGCTGCAGGAAGCATGAAGTGCTCTAAAACTTCCTGGTATGTGGCTGCGTTGACCCTGGACCTCAGAAAACACAATGGACCAACACCAGCAGATGACATGGCACCCCAAACCATCACTGACTGTGGAAACTTTACACTGGACTTCAAGCAACGTGGATGAAGTGCCTCTCTTCTTTTCCTCCAGACTCTGGGACCTTGATTTCCAAAGGAAATGCAAAATTTACTTTCATCAGAGAACATGACTTTGGACCACTCACCAGCAGTCCAGTCCTGTTTCTCTTTAGCCCAGGCAAGACGCTTCTGACGCTGTCTGTGGTTCAAGAGTGGCTTGAGTCAAGGAATGCGACAGCAGAAACCCATGTCTTTCATACGTCTGTGTGTGGTGGTTCTTGAAGCACTCACTCCAGCTGCAGTCCACTCTTTGTGAATCTCCCCCACATTTTTGAATGGGTTTTGTTTCACAATCCTCTCCAGGGTGCGGTTATCTCTCTTGCTTGTACACTTTTTTCGACCACATCTTTTCCTTCCCTTCGCCTCTCTATTAATGTGCTTGGACACTGAGCTCTGTGAACAGCCAGCCTCTTTAGCAATGACCTTTTGTGTCTTGCCCTCCTTGTGCAAGGTGTCGATGGTCGTCTTTTGGACAACTGTCAAGTCAGCAGTCTTCCCCATGATTGTGTAGCCTATAGAACTAGACTGAAAGACCATTTAAAGGCTTTTGCAGGTGGTTTGAGTTAATTAGCTGATTAGAGTGTGGCACCAGGGGCCATCAATTTTGAACCTTTTCACAATATTCTAATTTTCTGATATGACGAATTTGAGATTTTCATTTGTTGTCATTTGTAATCATCAAAATTAAACAAAATAAACATCTGAAATATATGAGTTTGTATGTAATGTATGAATATAATATACAAGTTTCACTTTTTAAATGGAATTACTGAAATCAATCTACTTTTTCATGATATTCTAATTTTATGACCAGCACCTGTAAGTCATTGATGCCAGAGGGTATTCCAAAAGCTGAACGTAGACGAATGATGACAGGCTTTCTGGTAGCAGCCAGAATTATTCTTCGTAAATGGAAGAGCCCACATAGACCGGAAATGAAGGAATGGCTTCAACTTATGTCAGAGGTAGCAGCTTTGGAGTCATGATTTCAAGGGTGCAGAAGGAGCCGAGTAAAGTTAGCCAAGGTGTATTTTGATACATATTTTGGGTGTTGGTATAAATTCTTAAGGAAATCATAATTAAATGTCAAATCTTTCTGGGTTAAACGTGAATATAAATGTACTCTTTATCAGATGATATTGTCCCCAAATTTTGAAAATTTCTATAAAAAAAAAAATAATAATCCCATCTTAAAATCTGTTTTTTTTTTTCCCGTTATCTTATGCAGGCCAGTTAGTTATACATCAGTCTGAACACCTAAATTCGGCCAATCATACATCAAAGGTCATCTGTCAAGCATACTTTTTTGGTCATAGCATCTTGATTCATATGTCGCAGCTAATATACGCAACGGTTGAAATAAGAATCCTTTCCTTTCCCATTGAGTTGTGTCCCAGTGTTCACGGGGATGGACGTCTGTGTCTTCAGCAGGCGTAGAGCTAACAGAACTGGCAGCGTTGCGAGGCAAGGGCTCAAACATGTACGGCTGGAAGCCTTCTACACCAAACCAAGCTTCTGTTGCCCTGGCGTTCTCTTCCAAAACATCTTCGTCCCCGCTTTCCTCCTCTAAATAAAAAATGGATGATGGAGGAGACTCATCCACGACCTCCGACACTAAACTCTCCTCCTCTTGCATGTTTCCGCTGTCCGTAGCGTTCCTTGACAGCGTCGTTACTAAGTCACTAATTTAGTGCTACTTGGGCCCCGTCCACACGAAGTCAAAACGAACACGAAACACTGATATTTTCCAAAACGTTTGTCGTAAAGACAAGAGACGTAGAGACGTAAAATAAATGTGATTGTCCACACGAATGCATGAAAACGCTGCAAAATGTATGCCAGGCCTGTAAGTGGCGCTGTGGTGCCAAAGCAAAAATAAGCGACGAAATGTTGGGCATGCGCACTAATATTTATACATGTTTGCCCTGCGGGTCCATTTTCGTGGTTCAGTCAAATTCAGGTGCTGAACTATGTCGTCGATATTGCTCTGTTCTTCCTGGAGATATTCCAGAAGAAGAAGATTCTGTTGTAAGCCCGACAGCAGGGTGAGTAGCATGAGCAGCAACCATTCAACACAGTACGGCGCCATTGTTGTTGTGATACTGTGTCGCGCATGCGTGTTTAGAGGCGACGCTATGACGCATGCGTGTAAAAAAAAAAAAAATGCGGTTAGAGCTTAAAGATGGAAACGCGAAAACGGCGTTTCAGAATCTTCCCGCTCTGAAGGCTGAATAAAAAAAGATCGTTTAAAGACCCCCGAAACGCCGCGTTTAGGCCAGGGTTCGGCTTCGTGTGGACGGGGCCTTGGTCCCAATGGAATTTCCCATTGGGAACCTACTAGCACTAAGTTGTTAACTGGTTAGCAAGATGCTTCAGAGAAAACGACCACAACCAAACTTGCTTGCCAACCTTCCGCCACAACAATTCCGTCCCTTGATAAAAGACCAATCACATTCACTTTATTCACTCGTGTAAAGTCGTACACTACTCGGGAGAATTTGCGAGAAACGGTTGGAAAAGCCGCTTCCCTACAACTTTATGGGATTTGGGGTTTGTTGCATACTGTGTGTATGTACATCAATATGTTTGGGAATAGATATTTGATGAGTGCTGTCATGTTCTGTGTTGTTGCCCATGTGTTTGTGTGTTTTTGTTTTTGAAAGTCATTTTTCTGTAATTGTATTATTTTCTTAAAAGCTGAACAATTAAAAAAAAAAAAAAAAAAAAAAAATATATATATATATATATATATATATAAATATTCAAATGAAGCCAAAACATTTAGTTCCTCCCATAACTGATTAGAGAGCTGATAACCATCAATATATGACCATGGAAGCACAGAAAAAAACACATGCAAGGGAAAATGCTTCAAGATATTAAAGTAAACCTGCAAATTGGATTGTCACAACAGATCAGCTCCAGAACACAAAGAGAATTGAATTAAGTCATTGATTTATAATGGTTATAGTCTGTTTCCATTCCTTTCCGCTATGGCAGGACATTATAGCCAAAAAGTATATTACAAAATATTTGTTAATAGGATATGAGTTATCGATATAAACAAAATAAAAAGCTTTGATGGAACAGAAGCCTGACAGTTATTCTACTAATTTTATAAAACTTCTCATGTAACATTTTAGAACTATTTGCTTTTTTTGAATGCTTAAAAACCAGAACGTCAGTGACGTATATTACAATCATAGACATATAGTAAAATGTGTTTAAGTCATATTACTGTTAGTGAATAGAATGTTATTCGTTATTTATTAATATTAAACTATTCTCCAGCCTTACTTCTTGTTTTTGCTCCTTTCAGCATTTTTCTTTTGGATCCGCTTGCCGTTTCTGAATAATTTTTGCGGTGTGTTGTATTTTGCTGCTCTCTATTAGCTGAAGATGCAGCATATCTTCTTTGCAGCTTATTTCTTTTGCATGTATTTAATGTGTTTGTTTTTGTAGCTTTTTTTCTCCGCATTTTGTAATTGCATTGCCTTTTTGTCACCGCAGTGATGCGTTTAGAAAAAGATGAGAACGTTTTATGTTTGGCGGCCTGCTGATCAGTCTGCTTATCTACCTGCAGGATGCAGAGATCCTGGTCGAATACCGGCCTCTGGAGGACAGCGTTGACCCGTCCAATATGTTGTGTGCTGGACAGGTTTGGCCCTGCTTCCTCTGTGACCTCACCTTAGCTTAATCCCCTTTAATGACGTCATGATCTGTAGCTGCGTCTTGTTTCTCCTCAGGACTCCAGTTCGGTGGTGGAGTGGGCCCAGTGTCCCAGGGAGAAGTCCCAGTCCCGGCAGCAGCTGGAGACGCAGCAGAGCTATGAGACAGAGTGGGACATGGTGAACGCCGTGTCCTTCAGGAAGAGGAATTACACCAATGGAGAGGGTGGGTCTACACATGACTGATGGAGGAGTTTCTGTCAAGGAGTAGGAACTGTCTATGTTGGAGTCTTTAAAAGCAGCCCATCTGTCGGGTGTTTTCTGAGCCCTGCGTTTTGTCTCTCAGGCTCTCTGAATCACAGCAACGAGCGGAGCCGCTGGGCTTTCACTGTGAACATCAGCGACCTCAGCTCCATTAAGGTGAAGGAGGAAGGTTGGACCTTCCTCATCCTCCAGTTGAAGGACTCCTCCAGCTTGCTCCCGTCGCTGCACTTCCACCAGGGCGGCAGCAGAGAGTTCCTGGACAGCCTGAGGAGGTTCGCTCTGCTGACAGAGTGAGTAGCTGCAGAGTATAACCAGCCCTTTAGCCTGAACTAGACTTTGATCATTCAGAAGAGCAGAGCAGAACTTGTGTTTTTATGTTTCCAATCAGCACCAAAAAAACAAACAGAATGACAGGAATAATTTTCAAAAGCTGCTGGATTATTAGACTTAGACTTCCTTTATTGTCATTGCACAAAAAAACACAAGCTGAATCTTGACAACGAAATGTCGATTACTTGGCTACCAGTGAAAAAGAGCTAAGATCTTATTCCTGCACAATAAATATGTTTTCTAAAATAGAAATACTGTGAACAGTTTCAATATATACAGAAAAAGAAGAACCTTTCACTAGAGCCGCAACCACCTGATACCGGGATCAGATATCAGCTCTGATGTTGACTAATTAGCTGAATCAGTTGAAGGACGCCCATCCAGATATTTCATTGTTTATTAATATCAAACCTGGTAAAAACACTCAGTTACAGTTATCTAGTCACTTCTATTCTATGTTTGCAGTGTTGGTTACATCATCACACAGAGCAGCACTGCAGCCTCTAAGGATTTATATCCGTTTCTGATTTTTTAACTATCGATTTTCAACATGTCAAGCCTGATCATTCATTAAACAGTAATGCTGGGTCGGTATCGGCCCACTCAGTCCAGGTTATTAGTAGTGATGCACGATATAATCGGCCCCCTATCGGTATCGGCCTTAAAACTGAATATCGGACATCGGCCACCCCACCGATATTTAACCCGATATTTGATCAGCTTCTGAGTTTCTAAAGTCTAAAAAAAAAAAAAAAAATACTACTTCTTCTTCTTCCTCAAAAACTTCTTTTTTAGAGACTTAAAAAATTCTAAAGACGAGGGAAAAAATATTGATACATTAAAATATCCCAATATCTTCATATGCTGATATATTGCCATTTAAAAACACCATATCAATCTCTTTCACTAATGAAATATTGCTATATGTCATCGTTATGCTACGAAATCCCCCATAATTTACAACATTTTGCCATATTTTTATATGTTGATATATTGACGCGGTATCGATCTATTTTACTAACAAAATCTCACAAGAATTTGCAAAATATCACAAGAGTTTGTAACAGAACGATGAAATTTCACGAGATTTTGAAAGTAAAATAGATCGATACCGCGTTTTTAAAAATCAATTTGATATCAGCATATGAAAATATATTTGAGTTTATTATTTTTCAAAGTGTCAGAAATGGATAACAAAACTGCTATTTTCAATGGCTACTTATTTTTGTCCAGCTTTAACATCGGTATCGATATCGGTTATCGGCTACATGAGTTTTAAAATATCGGCATATCGGATATCGGCCAAAATCCCAATATCGTGCATCCCTAGTTATTAGATTAGATTGAAAAAATCTGGATTAATGGGTCTCTACTCTTCACAGAGGAGAAAAGAAAAGATTTTTGCCTGGAATAAAAACATGTCTGTCAGGTTATAAATATCTAAGATGATTATTTAATAGTTTGAGTTTAGCAAGAAAAACGTTGGGGGGAAAATTATTATCCCAACCATTTCGGAGCTGATAAAAGTTATTTTTAACAAGTTTGACAAGTTTGTTATAATGTACAGTTTGTTTGTTTTTTTGTTTTTTATCAGCGTCACACTGAAACAGAAGGTGGTGAAGATGAATCATTCAGGGACTTCCTGGCAGAGATTTACCGATACATCAGACGGCCGATATTTTAGGCCAATATTTTTCTTGCATCTGTATCAGCCGAAAGATGCAGCGTAAATTTATTACTGCTTTCAGCAGCTTTGCTTTAAGATCAGATGAAACTGATCTGCTAACGCTCCCTCCATCTGCTCTCCACTGTTAATTTGTTAATAAAGATTGGTTTGATTTGTTATGAATGAGATTAGTGCAACATTTGATGTCATTTTGATCTCGAAAAAGAAGAAAGGAATATATCAGGCCTTTAGAAAAAAAGAATGACAGTAGATCTAAGATTAATTTAGTCATTTTGTATACACAGTATAAACGAAAAGAAAGTCAGTTCAGGATGGCTCATTAGACCATCTTATTCTTTAAAGTGCAGCCTTGATAAGGCAAGCAGCAGTGATTTAAAAAAAAAACAACAAAAAAACACTGATATTAAGTCACTATATGGGCGTTTCTCAATTCACGAGAACGCGAGTACGTACTCGCGTTCTCGTGAAGTCCGTTCTTGCCGAGAACGCAGGAAGATCGGACTTGACGAGAACGCGAGCACGCAAGCACGTATGTGTATTGGAACAGAAGCGTACTCGTGACGTCATCACATGCAACGTTGTTTAGCATTTCTTTAAAAGTCAAAACTATTTATTCCCTACACAAAACATTTTGAAAACAATATTTTTAATTTCTAAAGCTTAAAAAACATTTAAAAAAAATTACCAAACCGCAAAAAACCGCCATCAGAACGAGCGGTAGTTCACACATAACTAGACCGAGAGAAGTGCACTACAGACGGGGTAACATTAGCCCTGGCTGCGGTTACCCTCGGAGGTCTGCTGGTCACTCTGGTCCGCTCAACGTCAGACTTTTTTTTTTTTTTTTTTTCGCACTAACTCTGTAAACAAACCACACAGGGAGGCTTCAATGTGTAATGTTATCGCCTCAAACGATTTCAAAACGTACTTTTGAAGAACAACAGCAGCAGAAAAGGGAATGTTTAACTTAACACTGTGAGCGCTGTCTCGAATCAAGCTGCGGCCGCGGGGCATTCTGGGGAAGCGGTCAGTCTGAAGAACGCACAAGTCTGCTCTGATGCATGCTCGATAAAGAGGGCGGGGCAGAACAACATCCGGGGATTTGGTGCGTTCTCGATCTGGCGTTCTCGAGAATTGGAACGGTACTCGGGCTGAGGCTGATGACGTGTCACGAGCACACGAGAACGCTCAAGAGCGCATATGGAGAAACGCCCTATGTTTGCTTGGCAGCAGTGATGTCAGACAGATCTGGATAGGATCTAAGCATCCAATATGGGATTTTTACCCTGGTGGAAGAGGATCTGATGCTGGAGCATTAAGGGCCTGTTGCCTGTGCTTCACCATCAGTTGTTGTTGAGCTGCTACTACTGCCTCCAGCTCCTGAAGCACTCGTTTCTCCTAGCTCAGGAGAAGAAGAGGAGGATGGTGGCGATGCTGTAAGGGTGGTAGCCCCCTGGGTTGAAGAGGCTGACGTGGTTGAAGCAGTAGTGGTGCCATCGGCAGGTTTAGCAGCGACAGACGATGCTGGAGAAGGTGTGGAAGTTCTCAGTCCTGGATAAATAAATGATGGTCAGGTCCTTTCTGACTGTCTGTCTGACTGGTTCTTCAGAAATTCGGCTCCTCAGAAGAAATACGCTGCAAAGACAGAAATGTTTGGAAAAGTAAGGAATTTTAAGATGGAAATCTGCTGCCTGTTTTTCGCAGAATTGTGAGTCTCTTTTTGTTTGATTTATTTCCATAAGCAGACAGACCGCCTGCAGAGACGGATCATTTCGATATTAATTTCTACAACGATAAAATGTTGTGAGGCTGAGATGAAGTCAGATTAGGTGTTGAGGCTCTCTGCTGCTGCTGAGGCTGATAAGTCTTATTAAAGTTCTTATCTGCGTCTCAGTGAAAGGCTGCGTCGGTGCCGGATGTTTGGGTCCAGATCTGTTGCAGAGGGACGTTCTGCTTACGCACACGCCGAGCTGACTGAGGGTCTGTGTGTTCCAGGTGTCCTGAGGATGAATCGTGTCTACTGGTCAGCACCCCAAACAAAGCTCTGTCCCAGTCCTTCGAGAACCTGATGGACGACAACAGCTTCGGCCTCATTCATGTAGGAACATAAACACTCACACACCCTCCAGAGTCTGACTGATGGCTCTGATCAGCATCTCGTTAATCTGAGGTTTTCCTCCTGCAGAAGTTTAAGCGGGACCCGTATGTGACGACGCTGGGCAGCTTCTCCAAAGTCACCAACTACATCTACGATGCTCTAAGGGGGACAGAGGAGCAGCAGCAGCGCCCCCCTGAGGAGGTGGCAGACCTTCTGGGTGAAGTCATTCCAGGTCTGGAGATCAACCAGCAGGAGGAGCCGGGCTTCGAGGTCATCACCAGGGTGAGCAGCTGGAACATCAGGTTCAGACGTGATCCCTTTCAGCCAATCAAGAGTCAGGGAAGCAATCAAGCTAAAATCCATCCAGCTGCTTTAACCTCCTAATATCCACCTAATTTCTGGGAAATTCGCCTATTTTTTATACCCAAATGGAAAAGCAAATAACTTAGCAAATGTAAGCCCAAATTACATGTGTGATACGTTTTTTGAAAGCTTAACACCTTTTAGTTTCTGAATATATACATGAAAATTGGGCGAGTAAAACACCCAAGCTGCATCAGTTCAAACATGACTCAAAGTTAGTTTTTTTTATTCTCGAAAATAATAAGTATTTTTTGAACAGCAGTGATAAAGACATGCTTGCTTGTTGTGGCTGCTTTGTCATGCTACAGTTCGACATGCTGCTTTGTTGCTTGCTATGTCCATAAAATGAACTAGGTGGTTGAATTGTGGAGAATCTAAGCTTTCCAACGATGTCTAACATGTCTATTGGTAAACATTTTACCAGTGTAATTTTCATGGATTCTGAGTTATCCTATGTAAACGCTTTAAAACAGTGGGTTTTGAGAGGCAAAGGGGTGGTTGTACTCTCACAGCAATGAGCCGCAGATAATTTTGAGTTATGCCCAGTTTTAAAGTGTGGTCTGCGCTATGTTATACCACCCATTCCATGAATTTCAAAAACGCTTGATTTTCTCCCGACCTTACGATTCCTTATGGGGAGGTGGTCTTGAGAGGCTGATCGCCCCTCGTTACTCCCTGTTCACGACGCACGATCAGGCTGAAAGTCGGAAAAATTCTCACACAGCTGGAAAATCGGCCTGAAAAGGGCAAAAAATTGTACAGTTTATGCCCGGCTTAACAGAACCACAGAAAGTTCATTAAACAGGGGAAGTAAGTAGTAGCAGTAACATTATAACAGACGTTTTCATTTAATTAGATGGAATGAATTTAAATCATAAGTTATTTATCTTTTTTAATCTCTACTTTTAACCAGTCTGTCTGAATGATCTGATTGAACATGTCACTTTAAATACACTGAACTGAAGTTCGGACATCATTACCTCCAATGTGACAGATCGACCTCGGGTTGAGGCCTCAGGTGACCCGGGCGGAGCCGCTGTCCGCAGACGAATGGAGTAAACACCAGGATCCCGAGGGCAGGATGGAGGATGAGGCCACACTCAGACAGAGGATCTTTAAAGGGGCAAGTCTCAGTAAACCAACACAGAAATCAGCTCCTTCTCTCAGTGAGCAGGATTCCTTACAGACATGGTGAAAAGAACTCCTCCATGTCTGCCGCCTGTTTCTGTCCTTCCTGGATGTGTTACATCCAGGCCGAATCAGGCTTTTAAACCCTGATGTTTTTATTGAGGCTGCAGGCAGACAGGTGAAACAGGAAACAACATACCAAAGTGACATAAAATCTAGATAGTGACTCAAAAATGGCTTCTGTTACCTTTAGTAAGTCTTTCATGGTTTGTCTGTAGGAACATGTAGCAGCCTTTTTTCATAAAGAACTACTTTACCCATAATGCACCATGCCCATACAAGAACCTGCAGCCTTAAAATTAAGCACTTAGATTTTCTTACAATCAAGTTTTAACATGTTGTACCGAAGGAGCTCCCTGTCAGTCATGTGACCTCATGATCAGACCAGATGACCCGGTTCTGTCTGTTGCCTGCAGGGTCTGTGTCACGCTATCAGGAAAGAAGCCTGGAAGTTCCTGCTGGGATATTATCCGTGGAGCAGCACCTTGGAGGAGAGGAAGGCTCTGCAGAGGGCCAAAACGTACGAACCCACAAACATCTTTGTCTTCCTGTCTTTAAGGGGACTCCGCATTCAGCTGCATTCATTTCTACGACCATAGCATTAGTTCCCACTTTAGATTTACACCAGTGGCGGCTGCCTAATAGAGGGCGCTAGGGCACCGCCCCACCCACCCAATGACCCTGATTAAGACTAGGGATGCAGGATATTGGGATTTTGGCCGATATCCGATATGCCGATATTTTAAAACTCATGTAGCCGATAACCGATATCGATACCGATGTTAAAGCTGGACAAAAATAAGTAGTCATTGAAAATAGCAGTTTTGTTATCCATTCCTGACACTTTGAAAAATAATATACTCAAATATATTTTCATATGCTGATATCAAATTGATTTTTAAAAATGCGGTATCGATCTATTTTACTTTCAAAATCTCGTGAAATTTCATTGTTCTGTTACAAACTCTCGTGATATTTTGCAAATTCTTGTGAGATTTTGTTAGTAAAATAGATCGATACCGCGTCAATATATCAACATATAAAAATATGGCAACATTTCGTGAATTTTCAGGGGATTTCGTAGCATAACGATGACATATAGCAATATTTCATTAGTAAAAGAGATTGATATGGTGTTTTTAAATGGCAATATATCAGCATATGAAGATATTGGGATATTTTAATGTATCAATATTTTTTCCCTCGTCTTTAGAAGTTTTTAAGAAGTTTTTGAGGAAGAAGAAGTAGTAGTATTTTTTTTATTTATTTTTTTAGACTTTAGAAACTCAGAAGCTGATCAAATATCGGGTTAAATATCGGTGGGGTGGCCGATGTCCGATATTCAATTTTTAAGGCCGATACCGATAGGGGGCCGATTATATCATGCATCCCTACTTAAGACATAAAAAATATATTTATTTATAATGTAATTTTAAATTGAAATTTGAAATATTTCGAAATATACTGTATTGATATATGTTTTTGAGATGTGCAAGATAAATGTTTAATCTCTGCAAAGGACGCAACTAAGCAGCGACCTGAAGTGACAGGAAGTGTATTTGCTCGCTAGTACTACCCGATCCGTCCTGGAAGCACGATCCGTTCTGCACATGCGCCATCAGCTCATATGCGCATCCAGATATACATCCGGGTCGTCCTCGATTTTATTTTGTTAAAAATACCTAAATGACGTTTTCCCTCCGCAAAAGTATTAAACGTACTAAAATATAATTTGTTAAAGTTTAATAAAGTATTTCCTGAGAAAATAAATGCCTTAAAATCCTTTCTGTTTTATTACTCGTCTCTGCCGGATCTGCACCGGAAATTGGATCCTACACTACTTCCAGGAGCTAACGTTTTCGGCTTTGGATTTAAACATAAATTTAGTCTATTTGAGTTTTATGTTTTCCTTTCGTGTTAACATTATGGTATAATGTGTGTGATCTAAAGAAAGAAACAACTAAAATCCAGATAAACATGGTTTAATCATATTTTGTGGGACTGGAAAATTGTCTCACAAAAGTCATAAAACATTTTTTAAAGATGTGTTTTAGCATTCTTTAGAGAGTTAAGAGGCAACTAATTTTAGAGAATTAACATACAATAAAGTGTACTTTTTCTAGATGTTTGTTAATTTGCATAGTTTCTCTTAAATAAACACATTCTCAGTAAATAAATAGTTTTTATATATTAAAAAAATATAAAGCTGACTAATAGCTTCTCCATAATTAAACTGGTACATAATTTTTTTAGGTTTTTAACACCATATTGGACCATGCAAAAAACAAATTTACATTCACAAAGCCTTAGAAGGGCAATATTTATGTACAAAAAGTAAACCTGTACATTAAATTATTTTTTTTTTTTATAAATAGTTTTTATAATATTGTTTTTTGCTGTTGGCATTCATATAAATATACTTGGTTTTTGGTACGTCTTGATACGTTGATACTTAATACGTCTATTTTGAATTTATAGCCCCCTGGAGAAAGCACCACCTGCCGCCACTGATCTAAACCCTACAGCTAGACTCTAAAAGATAATCCAGGCCTTTAATGTAAAAAAAATTTTTAAAAATGGTTCCTTCAACAACTAACCTGGAGGCACGAGCCCAGGAGGCCGCAGACGGAAAACTCAGGAGGTTTTTAACGAGGCAGCTCGTTTAGAGCCGAACCTGTTAACGTCACTGATCCGAAAACGAATCGGGTCAGGGATTAACAGGTAAACTAAGGGATGTATTTCCATGGTGACGGTGACTCCGTGTGTCTCAACAGGGATGAATACTTCCGGATGAAGCTGCAGTGGAAATCCATCAGTGAGGAGCAGGAGAGGAGGAACTCCAGACTGAGAGACAACAGGAGTCTGATCGGTGAGGAAAAGGAGGAGCCTCCAGGTTTCATCAGCAGAATCCTTCTTTGAACATTTTAAATCTGCAGAATCACGGCGCTTCTAGAGACTCCTAATGATTATGATGATGATCAAATCTTTATCTGAAGCCGTGGTCCTGCCTCTTTCAGCAGTTAAATATGTCTGATTATTGTGGAAGGCAGACGGGATGAGACCACATTTTTACCATCATAGGACCAGGATGAACGTCTCCAATGTTTTAGGAGAAAATGGTCCAGTTTTACCACCAAATAAGCCTCCAGTTTACTGTTGAAAGGATTAGAATAATTCTGGGCCCATAAACCTCAGACGAGTTGAACTCCTCTGTTTTCCAGCAACATAGTAATAAGCAAACTTCAATTTACAGATTGACTGATAGAGGTTTTTAAGGCTGACACAGATGCCGATTATTCTGCAAAGTCTAACCGATCCCTGATGTGGCTGCAGGTATTTTTTAATCTATAATTTAGGCTGATATTTTTCTTTCTCTTCATTTGCATGAAAATAATGACATAATGATAAGAAATGTTATGCAAGATTTAATGAAAAAAACATTAATAACGGAGAGCAAATGGATGGATGGATGTGTCTGGCTGCTGAGTTCAGTTTTTTTTTTTTTTTTATTTGTTTTGTTCTTACACAGTAATATCAACACAAATAGTTAAGCCAATTATAAATATTAAACTAATAAACACTGAAACTAACTCAGCCAACCAGCAGTTTATTTACAAGTAGCTTTGTGGACATTTCTTGGATTAAACCCTTTGTTTTGTTTATAAATATCATCATTCAGCACAAAGTTTAAGTCGGTTTGTTATTTTTTATTAACATTGTGTCTTATGTCTATTTTTTGAAAACATTAATCAATTTAGCTTTTTTAGTTTCTCCATTGTCCCACAAACAGAAACGCTTCAGTACTTCGGTTCTAAATGTTGGTTTTACAATTATTTCACACCATTTTAAATCATAACAAATATACTTTTTATCAGATATCTTTTAAATATTACTTGGTAAACATGATGTATGAGCTTCGTAGTTCAGTTTCTAAATACTGTAATAAGCTAAATTAGGAAATTTTCATAACTGTCCTCATTTGATGGTTTTCTTGATCGATTTCCACTTACATTTCTTTTTGCGATTTTTTTGTAAAAAGAAAACTGGTGTTAAGTCTTTTCCTATATTTCTATGCAGTAAGTCAGAAATGGAACGATCAAAGTGTTTTATTATAGATATTATGTCTTATTATTCAATTAATCTTTTACTTTATGTAACACATAAGTTATTTTAGTGGTAAATCAGTGAACAGAAGCGCATAGAATTCGATAAAACATTAACGTCTGCCTAAAATATCGGCCGGCTGATGTACCGGTCCATCTCAGCTGATCCAGTTCCAGCAGGTTGGAGCGTTTTGGAAGCGCTGTACATACAGGATGTCATGGAGGTCAGAGAAGGTTCAATATGTTTGTTCTGTTCTGCTGCAGAGAAAGACGTGAACCGAACGGACCGAACGAATCGGTTCTACGAAGGTCCGAACAACCCCACCCTGACTGTGCTTCATGACAACCTGATGACCTACTGCATGTACGACTTCGACCTGGGTGAGATCTTCATCACATCAATCATACAGCATCATGATGCCTCTGATCCCTCTGGGCCGTCAGAACCGGGTCGCCCCCTGCTGGACTCCAGAGGTTCTGTCACTCACCGACCCTCCATGTTCCTCCAGGGTACGTTCAGGGGATGAGCGACCTGCTGTCACCGATCCTTTACGTTATGGAGAACGAAGTTGACGCTTTCTGGTGTTTCGTCTCCTTTATGGACCATATGGTAAGAAACCAAGTCAGAACCAGAACCATCCATGTGAAGTCACTGGTTTCAGCTCAGGAGCCGATTGGTTCAGGAGGTCAGAAGAACTTCACTTCCTGCTGTTTCAATGGTTACATCAGAACACATCAGAACTTTCAAACCCAGTTCAGGTCAGAACTCCTTCTGTCTATCTCAGTTTATTCCGGAGTTCTGGAACCAAACCAGTAGAACAGAATCTGGGTTCTGATTCTGAGGTTTAGCTCATGGTTCTGTTAGAGACAACCAATCTGCCTGAAACGGGTCTGTATGAAGAATTCTGTTCTATTTAAAGGAGACGGCTGAGCCGTTAAATCATGCAGGTTGGGTTTGTTTGTATTGCAGCATCAGAACTTTGAGGAACAGATGCAGGGTATGAAGACACAGCTGATCCAGCTCAGCACGCTGCTCAGACTGCTGGACCTGGCGTTCTGGAACTACCTCGGTATGGAGCGCTCTCTGGATCTCACTCTGCTCACATTCCCGTGGATCCGTCGCTGATACCATGTTTCTGTGTCCCTCAGAGTCCCAGGACTCCGGCTATCTCTACTTCTGCTTCCGCTGGCTGCTGATCCGCTTTAAGAGGGAACTGAGCTTCCACGACGTCCTGCGGCTCTGGGAGGTCAGTTTGGAGATTGTATCTTCTAAAGATTTTTCTAGCAGGTCCCTGAAGCCTGCAGAGCATCAAAGTCCTGCAGACTTCAGAACCAATGACTTTGTTTAGATGCTGGTGACATACTTCATATTTCCACTTCTACCTGATGATCCTCTGCTTACATGGTCACCATGGAAACCATCCACACTGAAAATGTTAAGATATAAGCCTTTTTTTTCTTGATGTAACTTTATTTTGTCTTTATTTTATTCAGAATGATCAAAAACATGTAAACATAAAACATAGGTTGAAAAAGGAGCAAATATATAAAACTGAACATTTTGGTCATCGTGGCACATAAGGGGTCTGAAAGTGAGTTTTTCAGATTTAATGTTAAGAGTTAAAGTCAAGGAGTGAAGGACCTGCAGCAGTAAAGTCTCTGTCTCTTTAAATAAGTTAAACCTGTTTAACACTTAAATGACCTGATCAGAAACATCAGCTGGAAGGTATGTCTTTACCTCAGCAAGCAGTTTGAGATACAAAGATCTAGATTGGACCTGTGCAGAAAAGATAACCCATAAACCTCATCCCAAACATCCCATCCCGTTCCAATAGTCTAGATCCTAATCTTTGCCATATCTGGTTCCTAGTGACAACATGTCCATCTCCCCTCAGGTCATGTGGACCGGGCTGCCCTGTCAGAACTTCCATCTGCTGGTCTGCTGCGCCATCCTGGACTCTGAGAAGCAGAAGATCATGGAGGAAAACTACGGCTTCAATGAGATTCTGAAGGTAAAACAGGATCAGCCAGTTAGCTTCAGCATATCAGGTGCACCAAGTCAGCTGCAGCACATTAGCTTTAGTTATTTAGAAACAGCCAGTTAGCGTTAGCCATTGATCCTTATCCCTAAATCAAACAAAAGTAAAGCTTGAGCACAATAAGATTCCTGTGAAGACCCAACAAGCAGGAGCTGAAACTGAATCAGCTAAACGATTCTTTTCCTCATGTTTCAGCACATCAACGAGCTCTCCATGAAGCTCAACATTGAAGAGATCCTGCAGAAAGCTGAAGGCATCTACCATCAGATCCGCAGCTGCAAGGTGGGGATTCAGTTCTCAGGGACTCTCTGGGAACCTGGTTGTTTACAATGATACAATGGCCCAAACGGGCAGATTGGATGTTTGTTACCATGGTTTCAAGGCCCCGATAGGCAGATTGGATGTTTGTTACCATGGTTTCATGGCCCAGATAGGCAGATTGGATGTTTGTTACCATGGTTTCAAGGCCCCGATAGGCAGATTGGATGTTTGTTACCATGGTTTCAAGGCCCCGATAGGCAGATTGGATGTTTGTTACCATGGTTTCAAGGCCCCGATAGGCAGATTGGATGTTTGTTACCATTGTTTCATGGCCCAGATAGGCAGATTGAATGTTGGTTACCATGGTTTCAAGGCCCTGATAGGCAGATTGAATGATGGTTACCATGGCAGATTGAATGTTGGTTACCATTGTTTCATTGCCCAGATAGGCAGATTGGATGTTTGTTACCATTGTTTCATGGCCCAGATAGGCAGATTGGATGATGGTTACCATGGTTTCAAGGCCCCGATAGGCAGATTGAATGATGTTTACCATGGCAGATTGAATGTTGGTTACCATTGTTTCATTGCCCAGATAGGCAGATTGAATGTTGGTTACCATGGTTTCAAGGCCCCGATAGGCGGATTGGATATTTGTTACCATTGTTTCATGGCCCAGATAGGCAGATTGAATGATGGTTACCATGGTTTCATGGCCCAGATAGGCAGATTGAATGTTGGTTACCATGGTTTCAAGGCCCCGATAGGCAGATTGGATGTTTGTTACCATTGTTTCATGGCCCAGATAGGCAGATTGAATGATGGTTACCATTGTTTCATGGCCCAGATAGGCAGATTGGATGTTTGTTACCATGGTTTCAAGGCCCCGATAGGCAGATTGGATGTTTGTTACCATTGTTTCATGGCCCAGATAGGCAAATTGAATGATGGTTACCATGGTTTCATGGCCCAGATAGGAAAATTGGATGTTGGTTACCATGGCAGATTGAATGTTGGTTACCATTGTTTCATTGCCCAGATAGGCAGATTGAATGTTGGTTACCATGGTTTCAAGGCCCCGATAGGCAGATTGGATGTTTGTTACCATTGTTTCATGGCCCAGATAGGCAGATTGAATGATGGTTACCATGGTTTCATGGCCCAGATAGGCAGATTGAATGTTGGTTACCATGGTTTCAAGGCCCCGATAGGCAGATTGGATGTTTGTTACCATTGTTTCATGGCCCAGATAGGCAGATTGAATGATGGTTACCATTGTTTCATGGCCCAGATAGGCAGATTGGATGTTTGTTACCATGGTTTCAAGGCCCCGATATGCAGATTGGATGTTTGTTACCATTGTTTCATGGCCCAGATAGGCAAATTGAATGATGGTTACCATGGTTTCATGGCCCAGATAGGAAAATTGGATGTTGGTTACCATGGCAGATTGAATGTTGGTTACCATTGTTTCATTGCCCAGATAGGCAGATTGAATGTTGGTTACCATGGTTTCAAGGCCCTGATAGGCAGATTGAATGATGGTGACCATGGCAGATTGAATGTTGGTTACCATTGTTTCATTGCCCAGATAGGCAGATTGGATGATGGTTACCATTGTTTCAAGGCCCCGATAGGCAGATAGAATGATGTTTACCATGGCAGATTGAATGTTGGTTACCATTGTTTCATTGCCCAGATAGGCAGATTGAATGTTGGTTACCATTGTTTCAAGGCCCCGATAGGCAGATTGAATGATGTTTACCATGGCAGATTGAATGTTGGTTACCATTGTTTCATTGCCCAGATAGGCAGATTGAATGATGGTTACCATGGTTTCATGGCCCAGATAGGCAGATTGAATGTTGGTTACCATGGTTTCAAGGCCCAGATAGGCAGATTGGATGTTTGTTACCATTGTTTCATGGCCCAGATAGGCAGATTGAATGATGGTTACCATGGTTTCATGGCCCAGATAGGCAGATTGAATGTTTGTTACCATGGTTTCAAGGCCCCGATAGGCAGATTGGATGTTTGTTACCATTGTTTCATGGCCCAGATAGGCAGATTGGATGTTTGTTACCATTGTTTCAAGGCCCCGATAGGCAGATTGGATGTTTGTTACCATTGTTTCATGGCCCAGATAGGCAGATTGAATGATGGTTACCATGGTTTCATGGCCCAGATAGGCAGATTGAATGATGGTTACCATGGTTTCATGGCCCAGATAGGCAGATTGAATGTTTGTTACCATGGTTTCAAGGCCCCGATAGGCAGATTGGATGTTTGTTACCATTGTTTCATGGCCCAGATAGGCAGATTGGATGTTTGTTACCATTGTTTCAAGGCCCCGATAGGCAGATTGGATGTTTGTTACCATTGTTTCATGGCCCAGATAGGCAGATTGAATGATGGTTACCATGGTTTCATGGCCCAGATAGGCAGATTGAATGATGGTTACCATGGTTTCATGGCCCAGATAGGCAGATTGAATGATGGTTACCATGGTTTCATGGCCCAGATAGGCAGATTGGATGTTTGTTACCATTGTTTCATGGCCCAGATAGGCACATTGAATGATGGTTACCATTGTTTCATGGCCCAGATAGGCAGATTGAATGATGGTTACCATTGTTTCATGGCCCAGATAGGCAGATTGAATGATGGTTACCATGGTTTCATGGCCCAGATAGGAAAATTGAATGTTGGTTACAATGGTATCATGGCCCAGATAGGCAGGTTACAGGTTGGATGATGGCTGCCATGGATACTATGGCTCAGATATGCAGATCTATGTTGGAGACTCAGAGGGTTCAGCTAAGAACTGATGTTAAGAGTTGCTGCTAACCAGGACCTGGTTCTGATTCTGATCTTCTCCGCAGGACCTTCCTCACTCCATCAGCACCATCCTGGGCTTCGACACAGAGCGCCGAGTTTCACACAACTCAGATTGCGGATCCGCTTCACGGCCCGTTCAGCAGCAGGACGTCAGTTCTAACGGACACTACCGGGAAAACAGACCCCAGAACAGCTCCAGAGGGGTCTTCACTTCGTAGTTAACGCATAGACTGACTGTAGGTCAGCAGGGGGCGCTGTGTAGCTCCAAGGTGGATGGAGAAGGATGTACAAAGGATCGCAGATTATTAAGAACCTTATTTTTCTAACTTCTTCTTCTTTCTAACGTCTCTCTGCTCCTGATGTTTTCTAAGATCCTGACCTGCAGGACAGACAGGAGCAGGTGGGGACTCACCTGGACTCTCACATATGTGCCACTCGCGTGTTTCCCAAGTCAGAACTCGCCTGCTGATCTGACACTGCCGGAGAATATATTCGTCTTGCAAACAGCAACTAATCAGTATTTCTATTATCGACGCATCAGCTGATTTTTATTTTTTTTTTTCATTTGTTTCTCTTTTGTTTTTTTCATCTTTAAAGTGTAAAAGCCCAAAGTGACTTGCTGAAACCGCTCAGCCTGTCCCAAATTGAAGTGTATTACCTTCCTTCATTAAAAAAGCTGCCAATGCCCTTTTTGGTCTCATATTAACAGCTTCATCACATATGTCTCTCTTAATAAAGCTACCAAAGATGACTGAAGCTAAAAGCTCTTCAACACATTTCAGCTTCATGTTATTCTAGTGTATTTTGGTGAAACTAATGCTGTGTTTAAGGAGACCCATTCTGCCTCAGAGGGTTTACAACCATCCGCCTTTGGTCCATTTAATCTGATGCTAAGGGATTTAACAGTCATTTGGAGAAGGAGGACACAGTTCACTCGACGCTTTTTATTTCTGCAAACTACATTTATTTACCTTTAATTATTCCTCTGATTGTTTTTTAATCCCTCTTTTAAAGTTTGAATCACAGCTTAAAATATCAACCAAAGGCATTAAAGATTTTATTGGTTACACCTGAATGTAGAAGCTGCATTAAAACAAGGATATAGCAATTATGCTCTTTATTAGTGTTGCACCAATACCAGTATCGGAAAGGGCCCCAATCCAGCACTAAAATGTTGGTATCGGTGTCGTCGAGTACCAACAAAAAGGGCACTGATACCATTTTGAGAGCCAAACATTTATTCAACTATTGTCGCCCATTCCAGGTAGGCAATAAAAAGTTCTACTGGATTCACTTTGTATTAGTCTTTTTCCTGCTTCACAAAGGAAGGCAGCAGCTTGACAAAGCCATTATTTTACATCCAAGTAGTATGCAGATCTTCATATATACACAGACACATCAATTTCAAACCGATGGTATCAGAATCAGCCAATACTGCACAGCCAGGTATCGGGACTAAAAAACTGCATCGGCGCAACACTGCTCCTTATTGAGAAAATAAATGTCACACATCTCAAATGAGTTTAAATAAATATGTTGAGAACAAGATAGAGCCTTGTCTCAAATACTACAGGACTGCTTTTTACATCTGAACATGTGGAAGTTCAACCTTAAGGGTTACATTTAAATATCTTGGAGATAAAAACATCCACATTAAATTTGTTAAGTTTAAATGTATCGAATTAAACTCCACATTATATCAAGATTTAAAAATAAAAAGTCCACTTTAAACTCGTTATATCCAATTATGATTTCTCCTTTTAAGCTCTACATTAAATCCAAACCTTTTTAGATTAGATTAGATTAGATTCTACTTTATTGTCATTACACAGGTACAGGTACAAGGCAACGTAATGCAGTTCAGGTCTAACCAGAAGTGCTATAGCAGCAAGTGCAGGATAAATAATGGTTCCATAAATACAGGACATGGGTTTCTACTGAATGAGTATAGAGATGAATACCATTATAAATAATTAACATAATATATAGGTAACTAGTGTTATGAACAAAATTTGCAGCTAGATATGTATTAAATATAATATACAGGTGGATATTACTATAAAAAGGGTTTTTACAGTTATGTACAATAACATATATACAGACGGGTTTTCTATAAAATTTATAAATAAAGTATCTAAATTATCTAAATATCTAAAAGAGCAGTGGAAGGTAATTGCATATTACAGTTAATGTACGTTATTGCAAATGTAAATGTAAACAATTGGTAGTGTGAATTAACAGTTGGCAGAGCAAATCAATAATCAGTCAAAGTGAGTAGTGCAAGATGCATTTTTTTTATATCTGGAGGAAAAATGTTTACCTTTAACCTGTTACATCTAAGCAGGGGGAAATTCCACCTTAATTACATCTGAAGAAGGTAATTCCACCTTAAATTCCTTACAGCTCAATTTGGTATACCAGGCTACACACATATGTCAGTTATTGTGTTAAATCAGTTGCTTTTAATTTAATCAATAAAAGGTAAAATTATTCAGAGCTTCTTGATTAGTCTGTTTTTAATTGCAAGGTTTCGATACAACTTTTTCCATTTCTGATAAGATATCGGCACAAATCATACAAACTTTTAATGCTTATTTTGTTGTATGGAGATTCAAAAAAATTTTGATCAATTGAATTATATCGGTGCAAACCGATATAATTCAATATATTGAATTAGGACATTCCTAATCTTGAAAACTATTTAAACATTTTTCAATATTGGTGAATATTAATCTCTTTGGTCCAAAGAACCTTTAGATCAAGCAGTTAACAGGATGTTGTTCTTTACTCATAGATCTAGCTGAGAGATGGAGGTGTTCTGGATCTAAAAATGTGAAGAGAAGCTCAAATAGAACCATGTTTACTGATTTTTCCATCAGTGTGAAGCTCAATCTTCATCTTTATGGTTCTTTCTCAGGTGGCCCTCGGAGCAGCTGCTGGTTCTGAAGGGAAATGGAGGCTCTCACTCCAGTTTAAACTCAGGGTCTGTTCTCATTAACCTGTTTTTTTTCCTGTCTAATCCCTCGTTAGGAACTTAAATGTCAAACCAGCTGATGCCTCCTTAAATGTCAGCTGAGCAGCTTCAATGGCTCTGATAGACGTCTCCTCCTCCTCTTGGTCTGATAGGAGCCATTTGAAGGTGGAGGAGACGGCCGTCAGTATCACCTGCCATCTACTCATAAAGTCGCATCAGAACCAGAACAAAGCCCCTCGCCTTTCATTTCCTGTTCTGCAGGAAATTGGGAGAGAGGCGGCTGACGGCTGCTTCTGCTTATCAGCTGCTTCCTCTGAGCTTTATGAGGAGGCTGAGCGTCACCGTCTGACCTGCTGCTCCTCATCCTCACTAGGAGGAGGAAGAGGAGGCCGCCTCAACAACAGGAACATCTTCAGTTCTGAGAAATTAGAGGCAGAGTTTATTAAAAAGACAAGGATTTTTTTTTAAAAAAAAGCATCATAGAAACATAAAATAATCAGTTTTTAGTTTGACTTCTTCTCAACCAAACATACATTCCTGTATTTTCCTTCTCTGATAATCAGGACTGCACCTTAAAAACAAAAATTTCTTCCCTGGATGATTCTATCAGGGTGTTCCCCCTTCTGCTTTGTTCTGGTTCTAAATTTTGAGCAGGTTGACCCATAACAAGTCATCTTCTCAATCTTTTCCTGCACCTGCTGGATGTTTGGGATCAAAGTTTCTTTAAAGTATCCTGCTGGTGTAACGTGATAGTACCCAATTAGCTTTCATTTTCAAAATGATTAAACCCAGAACCATGACGGAACCTCTACCGTGTGCTGCTGATCAATTTAGACTCAAGTTTTGCCACAGTACAACAATCAAACATCAGAGTGATGAATAAAGCTGCAATAACTGAATATCATGGAAACGAAAGCAGCAGGGAATCCAGAGTTGTTTCTCAACTGAGTCCATCTGTTGAACCCAGATTAATTAATCTGATACAGCAGCCAAATCAGAACATCATCTGAAGGTCTGGGTACAGTTGCTACACCAGTGCTGAGCATGACTGCTTCTCTGGTTCCTGTCCCGCTGGGAGAACAGGATGTGGATTTCAGCTCCTCTGTCTGAAATATCTGAGAGAAACGATAGCATCACGTCAAATATTCTGTTTTTAAAACATTTTTCACTAATCCTTGTCTATCCTGAGGTTTTATCTCCGGAAGACAAATGATTTCAATTGCACTTGGACCACAACAATGGACCATGAAGTGTGACAGTGAGCAGGGGAGGGGCGAGGGGTGGCCATGACCCCCACCTGTAGATTTTTTTGGACATCAGGACGTAATTCAGCAACTCTACACCAGAGATTAGCAGTAGAAATGCTCAAGTTAAATATCATAACTACTTATTACCTCTATTGGTTATAGACTTAGACAGACTTTATTGTCATTTTGTACACACAGAGTGCATACAAAAAGAAATTTCATTCAGCTCTCAAGACATTTCCATTTTTAAAGTGCAACTATGATAAATGTATGATCTATAGTTGACAACATTCAGGGTTTACATATATATATATATATATATATATATTTTTTTTTTTTTGAAAACCCCATTTTTTAAAAATGTTGCTGTCTAATGGCAGTAGGGAAGAAACCGTTCTGGAATCTGCTGGACCTGCATTGAATGCTGCGAAGTCTCTTCCCAGAGGGCAGCAGGGAGAACAGTTTATGGTTGGGGGGTGAGGGGTCATTTATAATGTTACGGGCTCGAGACATGCAACGCTGGGATGGAATGGAATGTTCTCACCTTCTTCCAGTCTGAGGCGCTGCAGCCTCCACACCACCCAGTGAGACAGCTGGTCAGAACGCTCTCTATGGTGCTTCTGTAGAAGGTGGGGAGGATGGGTGGGGGCAGGTGGGCTCTCCTCATCCTCAGCAAGAAGTACATGCGCTTCTGTGCCCTTATGATCAGTGAGGTGGTGTTTACATTCCAGGTGAGGGTGTCTGTGATGTTCACCCCCAGGAATTTGGTGCTGTTGACCACCTCTACAGCTGAGCTGTTGATGAGCAGTGGAGCGTGGTTAGGCCGGTTCTTCCTGAAGTCCAAGATGATCTCCTTCGTCTTCTCCACGTTCAGGATCAGGCTGTTATCTTTGCACCAGTCCACCAGCTGCTCCACCTCCTCTCTGTAGTTCTGGTCATTGTCATCACTGATGCGGCCCACCATTGTGGTGTCGTCTGCAAACTTCACAATGTGATTGGTGGTGAACCTGGGGACACAGTTGTGTGTCATCAGGGTGAACAGCAGGGGATCAGGATGCAGCCCTGAGGGGATATATATATATATATGTTATATTACCAATAAACTCAGAGCCACATATCACTACACTCACATTGAGCATGACAAACATACAGTAATTCATGCTCCATTAAAGCTTGTTTTTTTTGTTTTTTATCGGAAAGAGGAAACGTATTTTGTCTTTGTGAGTCATCTAAGAGTTTTATAAATATGTATTAAAAATAAAGAACTGCTTCACTTAGATATACTGACTGCTAGCCTCAACCCCAAACTGTAGCCTGTGTCACCGCAGGTTTCAGAACTATGAGCAAACAGGGAGGTGGAATTTAGTTTATTTCAGAGGCTTTCAAGGAAATTTGATTAAATGAGGTGAAAATGTGATGTTCAGGTGTTCATCTGGAGATGAGGAGGACAGAATGGCGTCAGAGTGGATAAGATGGATGAATGATGATGATGTGTAAAGGTGGAAATAGGTGACATGGAGATGAAGGCAGCACGCTGTGTAAGATGAGTGGATCTGCTGCCGGTTGTTTCCTGAAACTATGATTGGTTGCATCTTTCACGTTGACCCATTAGTTAATGAAGGTGTCTCATCCAGAAGGTCCTGATATATTTGATCAATTCTGAGCTTATTTCTTTAAATTGAAGCTAGGTTAGAATAACCCATCCTTGTTCTGGTGGATCCAGATGTTTTTAAGCCCCGCCCCTACAGGTGTTTGGCAGCTTCACACTCTGCATCAGGGCAAAGCCCTCCTATAGAGGGAGGTGGTTCTATCCCTCCCCCTGCAGCAAGTCCATCCATCAGTGGGTGGAGCTGCTCCCCCCCTCCCCTCCTGTGGGAGTATTTAAATGGAGCAGTGTTGGTTCTGGTCCTCAGCATCAGCATCAGGACGGCAGGCTGGAGCCCTGGTACTCTTACACTCACTGGTTCCCCATGGCTTCGGCCCATGTGATGAAGGACGGCGGGTCAGAGCCGATACCTCGCATGCAGCCGGCCATGATGATGTTCTCCAGCAAGTACTGGTCCAGGAGGGGGATGTCTCTGGACTCAGCCATGTTCGACCAACAGAACCGCCAGCAGCAGCAGAAACACACCGGAGGACAGATGGTGAGAGTCTGGACTCTTCCTCCTCTTCATCCTCCTCTCCTCTCTGGGTCTGTCTGCCTTCAGGTGCTTCTGCTCAGTTCAGCTAAACTAGAACTTCACACTGGGTCAGGAGGAGCTTCCTCAGAGTTCCTGACACTGGTTAAACTGGTTAAACTGGGGCCAAAAAAAGTCAGGAAAAAATAAATTTAATCAGTTTGTGAAGCAAATCCAGTATTTATCAGATCAGTTGAAACTAATTTCTTTCTTTATTTATTTAACTGTATTTTATTTGTACTATATTTTCCCTTGATTTCAGAGGATGGGAGAGAATGATTTACATTTAAAATAAGACGATAAATACCCCATTATCTTATTTTAAGTGGATAAAATCTAATTATTTTTATTCTGGGAGCAAAAATCCTCATTCTTTTGGCAGATCATTGTATTTATCTTCTTCAATTAAGAGTAACTACACCTAATTTAAGATATTTCTACTGATTTATTCATCAGTTTTTACAGTGTCATTTATCATAGTGATCAGGTTAGAGGAAAAGGAGGATGGTGTTAAAATGAGAATTCGACTGGATTCATTTTATTCCTTAGTGAATAAAATGAAGTCATAGAGCTGAGGGGATAGATTTCCTTTGTTTCACAATACGAAGGAAGATCTCTATCTGGAAAAAAAAAATCCTGGGTAGGATTAGAAATCATGAGCTTTACATTGGGATTTAAACCAGCAGCCTTCCCCTGTAGGTTCCAGCAAATCGTGAATTCATTTCTTAGATCCAGTTTATTTGGAATTCAGTTCCCTGTTACCGGTTCCCTGGTTTCACTTTATTTTCCATGTTGAAATTTAACATTAACCAGTATGAAAATCAGGCATTAATACAGTTAGTATAAATATTGTTCTAAGTAAACCCTCTCCTCACCAGACTCCAGTCATCTCATCAAGTTATCATGTTAAGACTTAGACTCACTTGATGAGATGACTGGAGTCTGGTGTGTTATTGATTGGTTGGAAAGAAAACCTGCAGCCAGCCAGTTTGACATCCCTGCTGTAGGGCATCAAGCATTTCCGGATCATATCCTGCAGCGAAAGGTTTGCATGTCCGTGTCTGTCAGCATCTCCATGTTTAATCAGGGAAGCAGCAGCTGCAGCTCGCCTCTTTGAAGCATTACTAACAGAAAAGAGCAGCAGTTTCCTGCTAATTCGCTGCAGGTTGGAAATTTAAGGGACCATTGTTGGTTTGTCAGTTTGAATCTGCGGAAAATGACCAGAGAAAACCAGCAGAAAAGCCACAACCAGGTTCAGGTTCAGTGCTCAGCTTTCTGAGATGTTCTGCTGTTTCCTCCTCTTCTGTCTGGTAAATCTCAGCCCGATTGGTTCCTTCTGTTTCTATGAAGCTCAGGTTCTTTGTCCAGAACTGAGACGTTTGGGTTCTAGTAAAGGTCTTGCCTGGCGTTTTTAATACTGAAATCATTTAATCACAGACCTCTTCATGTTCTGTTAAGGCTTCAGCTGTTCGCCCCGCCTGCCCTGATCTTCATATCTGGTATTAATAATTCCATGGAACTTTATTATTGTTCTCCGATGAGGAAAATTCCATGTTAGTGACGTACGAATACGCCAGCAGAGAAATACCTGCAGAAAGATGGGGTTAGAGACGCTCAGGGATGGATTCACATGATTGACCAGCTTCTCCTGTATGACTCCTTCAAAGATCTGACCTTGCAAACAATCCCTGAAGCTTCCTGGAAGGACAGTTTAGACCACAGGTGTCAAACTGGTTCCAGAAAGGCCGTGTGGCTGCAGGGTTTCTTTCCAACCAAACAATAGCACACCAGACCACATTCATATCATCAAGTCGTTATGTTCAGATTAGACTCCCTTGATGAGATGAATGAAGCCTGGTTTCGACCAACAGCATGGAGATTCCTGGAAAAAGATGCCATCTGTGAGGAAACCTACTGCTTCTGTGCTGGAGATCCAGAGGTTTAATAGAAACACAGTTTCCTACATCTGCTCTGTACTGAACAGCTCTTCATTTCTCTGGTTTGGCTGATCTGAAAAATCTTTGCAAAGACTGAAAACAAAAGGTTTTCTTTTTGTTTTATTCTAAAATATATATATACACTCACCAGCCACTTTATTAGGTACCCCATGCTAGTAACGGGTTGGACCCCCTTTTGCCTTCAGAACTGCCTCAATTTTTCGTGGCATAGATTCAACAAGGTGCTGGAAGCATTCCTCAGGGAGTTTGGTCCATATTGACATGATGGCATCACACAGTTGCCGCAGATTTGTCGGCTGCACATCCATGATGCGAATCTCCCGTTCCACCACATCCCAAAGATGCTCTATTGGATTGAGATCTGGTGACTGTGGAGGCCATTTGAGTACAGTGAACTCATTGTCATGTTCAAGAAACCAGTCTGAGATGATTCCAGCTTTATGACATGGCGCATTATCCTGCTGAAAGTAGCCTTCAGAAGTTGGGTACATTGTGGTCATAAAGGGATGGACATGGTCAGCAACAATACTCAGGTAGGCTGTGGCGTTGCAACGATGCTCAGTTGGTACCAAGGGGCCCAAAGAGTGCCAAGAAAATATTCCCCACACCATGACACCACCACCACCAGCCTGAACCGTTGATACAAGGCAGGATGGATCCATGCTTTCATGTTGTAGACGCCAAATTCTGACCCTACCATCCGAATGTCGCAGCAGAAATCGAGACTCATCAGACCAGGCAACGTTTTTCCAATCTTCTATTGTCCAATTTCGATGAGCTTGTGCAAATTGTAGCCTCAGTTTCCTGTTCTTAGCTGAAAGGAGTGGCACCCGGGGTGGTCTTCTGCTGCTGTAGCCCATCTGCCTCAAAGTTCCACGTACTGTGCGTTCAGAGATGCTCTTCTGCCCACCTTGGTTGTAACGGGTGGTTATTTGAGTCACTGTTGCCCTTCTATCAGCTCGAACCAGTCTGGCCATTCTCCTCTGACCTCTGGCATCAACAAGGCATTTCCGCCCACAGAACTGCCGCTCACTGGATTTTTTTTCTTTTTCGGACCATTCTCTGTAAACCCTAGAGATGGTTGTGTGTGAAAATCCCAGTAGATCAGCAGTTTCTGAAATACTCAGACCAGCCCTTCTGGCACCAACAATCATGCCACGTTCAAAGTCACTCAAATCACCTTTCTTCCCCATACTGATGCTCGGTTTGAACTGCAGGAGATTGTCTTGACCATGTCTACATGCCTAAATGCAATGAGTTGCCGCCATGTGATTGGCTGCTTAGAAATTAAGTGTTAACGAGCAGTTGGACAGATGTACCTAATAAAGTGGCCGGTGAGTGTATATGAATAATATAAAAAAAGAAAACAAAAAAAAACAACTTATTCTTAGAAAATGATTGTGATCGTCGTACTTTACCACAGTCCACAAAACATCCGACATCTCCCCATTTCTCTGACCCATTTAAAATCCTTTCCATTGATTTTTAAATGTAAAATGAATCCCTGATGAAACCCACATTAGAAAAGTATCATAACTATTTATACATCTGAAAAAAAGTTTCTGACCAAACCGGAGCAGAGCTCTGAAAATGTAAATCCTCATGATTAAAAAATTAGCTGGTTTGATTGAGTTCTGGTGAACTGAGTGAATAAGCAGCAATGTTAGCTTATCCTTCCCAACCTGTTTCCACTCGATCATCACAGAGGAACCAAGAGAAAGTCCAAAGCCTGGCTGGAGTGTGCTGGTGGAAGCTTTGCTTTCCTCCTGAACACGTTGGTTTCCAGGCAGATTAGTTTTGTCAGACATTATTCTGATGCATTTTTACTGGTTTTGTTACAAAAATCTCTGATTTCTTCAAAGAAGGAATCAGATGTCTATTAGAGCATCTGGAAAATTGGATCAGCCTCTCTGGTACAAGATCAGAGACAACAAAGATCACATGTGGGGTTCCTCAAGGGTCCATCTAAGGTCCCCTCCCTCTCTCTAACTCAGATCTAAGTAAACAACACTATAAGTTAATATAAGTATGCAGTACCATGACACCATGTGACTGGCTCTGGGTGAATGCAGAAAAGAAATATACGCATGGATGAGCTAAACTGCCTAATGAAACCACCCCACTTTAAAAAAAAATATATTTTAATCTTTAATTTAAATTTCAATAATCATTCAATAACTTTATTATTTTTTTTGTGTGTAAATTGTTTGATTACCTTTATGCTCCTAAATCTTTTACTTTTTGTTTCGAATATTTGTTATAATTTAATTAAATTCAGTTTATTTCTAAAGCGCCAATTCAAAACACATGTCGTCTCAAGACACTTTACAGTTCAACCAGTTCATACAGTCAAATTGAAGTTTTCTATCTAAGGAAAACCAGTTGATTGCATCGACTCATTGACTCAAATGCAATCCCTCACACTAAGCATGCTTGTAGCGAGGGTGGAGAGGAAAAACTCCCTTTAACAGGAAGAAACCTCCAGCAGAACCAACCATGTCAGAGGATTAAGAGAGCACATCCAGCCAGTCACAGTCAGAGAAACAGGACTACACTGAAAAACAGACCGCTCTAAACTTTACAAACTTTTTCTAACATGGATGGAGGTTTCCTCTCTGAACAGGAGCAGCTGGTTTCACTGATAAAACTCAGTAAAAGAGACAAATAATCACCAAACTGATCTGGTTTCTATCTCTAACGATAAAATCTAAATCTATCCTTAGTCTGTTTGTTTTGCTGATGATTTTTACTGCTGTCTGACATTTTTTTATTTCAGTTTGTAGTTTGTAATTCTTCATTTCAATAAAATTGAAAAGCAATCCACTGGACTTTGTTTCCAAGTTTGAAGAAGTTTGGCTTCCATCCAGGAAGCTTTTTCAATTGAAAATGTCAGAAATAGCGTTGAGTTCAAGGCTTTATAGCGTGGACTAAATACAAAGCCTTGTTTTGGCTTAGAAAACATGCAAATTGAACCAGACAAATTGCAACAAAGTCCAGTGGATTGTTTTTTAACTTTTTTGAAATGACTATGACCTGGATGACTGAGAATCTTCACCAGGATAATCCTTTATTTCTGCAGCAGGGATTAAAGTAATCAGATTATTCTGACCTGTTCTGATGCCCAACGACAAAAGAGGGCAACGTATTTCCGCCTGTAGGGAGCTGAAAGTAATCAAGTACATTTATTCGATTACTTTCTACTGCTTGTTCTTTAAACTGTCAAATGTTCTCATAAGATTTAACCTCCCAAACAGAAACTGGACTCTGATCTAACATGATGTGGTTTTAATTGTTTTCTTCATCCTCATCATCCTCAGTCCAGGAGGACATCCTTTTGTCCAATCAACGAGACGCCAGAGGGCGAGAGCGCAGAGGATTCTGGGAAAACAGCGGTGGTGTTTTCACTGAAGAATGAGGTTGGCTGTCTGGTCAAAGCTCTCCGACTCTTCCAGGTCAGAACCAGAACTGCAATCTGATCCAAAAGCTTAAGAGGTCCAGAACCCTATTCACACCTAATACCAAGTGCAGGATCAGAACAACATCTAATATAGAACCAGAACCAGATATGCTGCACTTAGATCAGCCTAAATGAATCCCTTTCATCTCAAACCTCTACTTCCAGGAGAGGCGGGTCAACCTGAACCACATCGAGTCCCGGATGTCGAAGCGGGTTCCTAATGAGGTGGAGATTTTTGCTGACTGCAAATGTAGCAAGAAAGATTTCAACGAGCTGCTGCAGCACCTCAAAGACCACGTCAACATCATCTCCTTTAACACGCCTGCCCACGTGTGGTCAGCTGAGGCAGGTAAGAACACGGATATGACACACCTGCAGCATGTTCATAGGTTTGAGCGCAGGGGGTAAAGATAAGTTCAAAACAAGTCAAATGGATTCTAAAAAAACAATCCACTGGATTTTTTTTTTTCAAAGTTTGAAGGCTTCTTTTGTTAGCCTGCAATGCCCCATATCTCTCTAAGTGTCTGAAGGGGAGGTCGTTAAAGGGGATTGTTGGCCTGCCTTAATAGACGAGGTCCTTTACTCTCCTGTACAGGGGCTAGGCTGCTATGATAGCGGAAAGGGTTTTCAAAAACATACAATGTAGCAATTGAGTTAATCCCTTCCCACTATCATCGCAGTCAC
Organism: Cyprinodon tularosa; assembly: GCF_016077235.1. Lineage (NCBI taxonomy): Eukaryota > Metazoa > Chordata > Actinopteri > Cyprinodontiformes > Cyprinodontidae > Cyprinodon > Cyprinodon tularosa. Next base: position 884,281 of record NW_024038609.1, read on the forward strand.
ACCCCCTGTACAGGAACTGATTTAGGATCCCTTAAACCGATTTAGGACAGGCTGTAAATCTGGGACCACGTCTACAAGCAGAAACGCTGACAGAAGGTTTCCTAAGCCTGCTTCTGTTTTGTTTCTACAGATGAAGAGGATGTTCCCTGGTTTCCCATGAAAATCTCAGAGTTGGACCAGTGCTCCCACAGAGTGCTGATGTACGGGTCGGAGCTGGATGCAGACCATCCTGTGAGTTTATGATGGCAGCTGTGTGATGCTCCTGTATCTTAAGCATGGTCTCATCCAGACTCAGAATGTTCTCATCTCTGTTCCTCTCTTTCCCTTCTGTCAGGGGTTTAAGGACAATGTTTATCGTCAGCGCAGGAAGTACTTTGTAGAAGTGGCCATGAACTACAAATTGTGAGTCATCTGCTTTCCTCAGTTCTGATTGAATTCCTGATTTCTTTCTCATGTGTCCTTCTACTGATCCATGCTTTCTTTAACTATCTTTAACCCACATATATCAGCACCTTGAACACACCTTTAGACTTAGAGCTCTCCGTGACATGTATTTTTTCTGATGTGTCTCCTTGGCAGCGGGCAGCCCATCCCTCGGATCGAGTACACCCCGGAGGAGGTGAAGACGTGGGGGGTAGTGTTCAGAGAGCTGACCAAGCTGTACCCGACCCATGCCTGCAAGGAGTACCTTAAGAACCTGCCGCTGCTCACCAAACACTGCGGCTACAGGGAGGACAACATCCCACAGCTGGAAGACGTCTCCCACTTTCTTAGAGGTTGTTCACCAGACAGCAACTTTCTGTCCCTAATTCTGCTGCAGTCACCATCCTGAATAGATCTAAAGTTAGGACCCCTTTAAATTCTAGGAAACTTCTAGCAGACGTGGATTGTCACGGTGGGGGGGTAGGTTTGACAGGACCCAAATGCAGAAACTGAAGCTAAATGTGTTTCTTGAAGATTAAATAACAAAAAGGGGTAACAGAAGCAAAAATCCCAAAAACTAGTGATGTTATGAGATGAGTCAAGGCTTCGAGGTGTGTGTCGAGTAATGGAGGGTGCGTTTCATTTGGAGGAGGGACGGCCGAAGCCTCGCTACCCAAACATACCACTTGACCGCTTCGGGAAGTTTAGAATACCGTAGATTGGTTGCAAAAACAACCAGTCTAGTTGGTTAAAACTAGTTTAGTGAGATTGTAATGATCAATTTAATGATCAAAATCTGAGCAAGCCACTGGTTACAGATATTATGGGTTTTAATTAGTATAGTGGCATTAGCTGAATGATATGGATTTCCACTCCTGAAGTTGTTGGTTCAAGACCGATCTTTGAAAGTTGCAATATAACACAAGTATTTTGGCTAATGTGACTAATTTGTATTGTTTGCCCTAGTACAAATACAGATTTGGTAAAAACACTACTAAATTAGATTGGTTGTTTTAACCAAAAGATTGGTTGAACACAGAATTTCCAACCCAATTAAATCCAAAAACTGTAGAAAAATTATTATGTTTGAATAAAATGACTAACGCCTTTCATTTTACTCATTTTGATTTGCACAAGCAATTTGCACTCTGCTTGAGCTTATCTCACTAAAATGGCAGATAAACTGTTCCTTAAATGGTTTTTCTCTTCTAAGGCATTTTACAGAAAAAAAACTTACAAAAGCTTTTATTATATACACCAATCATGAATTTCAAAGGAACTTAAATTGGAAAAGAAAAAACAAATAAAAAAAAACTAATTGCAAAAAATCTAAGATTATATTACTAACTGTAGTTCTGCACTCCACCAGTAGGTGGTGACATGTTCACATGAAGCTTCATGAACACTGTTGGAATCATTTAAGCAATTGGGCCAAACCGTTCAATGCCTCATGAGGCTTCATCTCACCATCACTAAAAAAAACATAAATCCACAAAATTCAAAAAAATTGAGAACTAGGAAAACTCACAAAAAGGGGGCAAAGAAATGACGACAAACTAGCAACAGCAGGAGGTGTATATACGGGAGAGAGAAACAAAGACCAGGCTAATCAGCAGATTGGGAGCAGGTGTGAACAGAGGAATCTAGAAGGGAGCTAGGGAAAAGGAAACTGACACAGGAGGGTAACAGAGGGAAAACAAGAAAAATCTAAGAACTCAAATACATAAAAAAACACACCCCAAAATAGGAATTAAACTATTAAAACTGGAAAACAAAGAAAAACATGGATCAAAGTGAAACGGAAAACTCAAAAGGAAAACTTAAACAGAACCAAAACCCAGAGATGGGGACTCGAGTTTGTGACTCGTACTCGAGTCGCACTTAAGTTGCATATTTAATGACTTCAGACTCGACTTGGACTTGTGATTTCTGACTTGTGAACAATATTTTATTCCAGTGTAAAAACACTTATTCAAGTGTTTGTTTTACTAACTTGACTGATCGCCGCTCGCCTTACCCGCACACAGAAGAGGTAAAAAAAAAAAAAAAAGTAGCACTTGTGGCCAGTATGGCCCCACACTCAGTCTTTGACACAAGGGGGAGCAAACAACTCAAAGACCCAAACCGTGAAGCACTCAAGTTCAAGTGTTTTATTTATACAAAAAGCCACAGCAAAAGTGGCATAATAAAACAGTCCTTTTCTTTTCCTGATAAAACCTAAAATTGAAACGCCAGCATCCACGCGCCAAAACCCCGTTGGAAGATATATTCCTGTTTATGCTTTAAGCGAGGGGGAGCGCTACAGGCAAGGTTCCTCCTCTGCCCTAATGCTCCTTACTGGGCCATCTGTGCACCCGCCTGCATCTCCCCCGGCAGCGCGTCCGTCTCTGTCACCTGCAGATTCCGTTCTCCTTCTCCTTTCCTTCAGACTCCTTTTATGTCGGCGCTAATCAGCCCTTGCTCACACCTGAGCGCAGCAATTACGCAGTGCAATTAATGCACTCCGCCTCCTCAGACAACTACTTCAGTCCAGTGCGCATGGATTGTCACAAGGGAAAAACAAACCAAAACAACCCAACATGCAGGAAAAATTCAAAAAGGAAAACAATCATATCTTCCTCTCCAAACATGCAAGGCATAAAACTAACATTTAAATGAAAGAAAACCATAAATCATATTTTTCCCTGTGCAACACACTGACATCACTGACGCAACAGTACAGGTGCTGGTCATAAAATTAGAATATCATGAAAAAGTAGATTGATTTCAGTAATTCCATTTAAAAAGTGAAACTTGTATATTATATTCATACATTACATACAAACTCATATATTTCAGATGTTTATTTTGTTTAATTTTGATGATTACAAATGACAACAAATGAAAATCTCAAATTCATCATATCAGAAAATTAGAATATTACTGAAGACCAATAAAAACAAAGGATTTATAGAAATGTTGGCCAACTGAAAAGTATGAACATGAAAAGTATGAGCATGTACAGCACTCAGTATTTAGTTGGGCCTCCTTTGGCCTGTATTACTGCAGCAATGCGGCGTGGCATGGAGTCGATCAGTCTGTGGCACTGCTCAGGTGTTATGATAGCCCAGGTTGCTCTAATAGTGGCTTTTAGCTCTTCTGAATTGTTGGGTATGGTGTATTGCATCTTCTTCTTCACAATACCCCATAGATTTTCTATGGGGTTAAGGTCAGGAGAGTTTGCTGGCCAATTAAGAACAGGGATACCATGGTCCTTCAACCAGGTACTGGTAGCTTTGGCACTGTGTGCAGGTGCCAAGTCCTGTTGGAAAATGAAATCTGCATCTCCAAAAAGTTGGTCAGCTGCAGGAAGCATGAAGTGCTCTAAAACTTCCTGGTATGTGGCTGCGTTGACCCTGGACCTCAGAAAACACAATGGACCAACACCAGCAGATGACATGGCACCCCAAACCATCACTGACTGTGGAAACTTTACACTGGACTTCAAGCAACGTGGATGAAGTGCCTCTCTTCTTTTCCTCCAGACTCTGGGACCTTGATTTCCAAAGGAAATGCAAAATTTACTTTCATCAGAGAACATGACTTTGGACCACTCACCAGCAGTCCAGTCCTGTTTCTCTTTAGCCCAGGCAAGACGCTTCTGACGCTGTCTGTGGTTCAAGAGTGGCTTGACACAAGGAATGCGACAGCAGAAACCCATGTCTTTCATACGTCTGTGTGTGGTGGTTCTTGAAGCACTCACTCCAGCTGCAGTCCACTCTTTGTGAATCTCCCCCACATTTTTGAATGGGTTTTGTTTCACAATCCTCTCCAGGGTGCGGTTATCTCTCTTGCTTGTACACTTTTTTCGACCACATCTTTTCCTTCCCTTCGCCTCTCTATTAATGTGCTTGGACACTGAGCTCTGTGAACAGCCAGCCTCTTTAGCGATGACCTTTTGTGTCTTGCCCTCCTTGTGCAAGGTGTCGATGGTCGTCTTTTGGACAACTGTCAAGTCAGCAGTCTTCCCCATGATTGTGTAGCCTATAGAACTAGACTGAAAGACCATTTAAAGGCTTTTGCAGGTGGTTTGAGTTAATTAGCTGATTAGAGTGTGGCACCAGGGGCCATCAATTTTGAACCTTTTCACAATATTCTAATTTTCTGATATGATGAATTTGAGATTTTCATTTGTTGTCATTTGTAATCATCAAAATTAAACAAAATAAACATCTGAAATATATGAGTTTGTATGTAATGTATGAATATAATATACAAGTTTCACTTTTTAAATGGAATTACTGAAATCAATCTACTTTTTCATGATATTCTAATTTTATGACCAGCACCTGTATATGCCCGTGCGCATGCATGCATGCAACCCATACAGATATGGAAGCGATGATAACCCCCCCTGTTTCTGTGCCACCGTTCATAATAACCTTTGGCTACAAAAACTTTACATAAGGCGGGAATAAAAGAGCAGCAAACTGCAGCTTCTTTAGAAAAAAATACACGTTGCTTGGTCCACCATATCTAACTTTATCAGCCACAGTGCAGTGCAGGTGTACAGCCAGGGACATCACAGACATAAGGCAATAATTCAGGACCTTATTATTTCATGCAACCTCCCCTTGTCTTTGATCGACAAGCCCAGCTTTAAAAGCTTCATGGCAGTGGTAGAGGAGAAATATGTTGTGAATAATGTTGTAAATTCACGCTAAATAAATAAACTGAATTGAATTGAAAATACTGCCCGCCAAGTCATTAAGTTACAAAAAGTTATTGCCACAATCTTTCTTTTATAAAAGTATTATTATTGTCCTGCTATTTGTTTAGGGTTTTTCTTTATCTCTTGTAGTTGCTAACCTCATATGTATTAATAAAAGGCAGGATTGTGATTGTTTTTTTTCCCCACAGTCCTCATTTCCCCAAAAAATAAAAGAGCAGACATTTACTGCTAAAACTAGAAAAAGTTGTAACCACAAATGTCAGGTAAATACTGTAAGAAAATAGGTTTTTTTTTAAGAAAAAAAAAATAAAAATGCAAAATTTATCTGGAAAAATGTTTTGCATGTGTGCTTTTTTTATTTGTATTTTTCATTTAGCAGTTCAATATAATGATAATTCCATAGATATAATAGCGACCTTTAAGCTATACCGTCTCAGTGACGGAGATGAAAACACAAGGAGAAACAAGCAAGCACGCAAATTATTGCACTTTTTTTAATTAATCAAGCGATTAGAATTTTTTGTGCGATTAATTGATTATTGCGACAGGCCTTCTCAAGACTTGACACTTGACTTGGACTTGAGCTCTCAAGACTTGAGACTTGACTTGGACTTGAGCTCTCAAGACTTGAGACTTGACTTGGACTTGAGCTCTCAAGACTTGAGACTTGACTTGGACTTGCAAAAAATGACTTGTGAACATGTCTGCCAAAACCATTACACAGGATAATTCTGAGAGGACGGAAAGCAGACAGAACGTTCTCGGTGGTGGTGCTTTTTATAGGAACAATAAAGACACAGAGAGAACATAGTTAAGGGAGAGTAGTAGGAGGAAATAGCAGAGAACAGCATTACTTCAGTGATAACTCCTGATAACCTCAGATACCCATTAATAGGAAGGTTTTAAACTGTCTTTAAAAGTGGGGCTAATTATCATGTTGCTGTCCTGTCGTATAACGAAGGACCTTGACATCACTTCCTGTGTCTTTCAGAGCGTTCTGGCTTTACGGTGCGACCTGTGGCAGGTTACCTTTCTCCCAGAGACTTTCTCGCTGGTTTGGCCTACAGAGTGTTTAACTGCACACAGTACATCCGTCACAGCACTGACCCACTCTACACACCAGAACCGTAAGTCCTTATAGCCTGAAGTCTGACTCACTTTCATTTCACATCCCTTATAGCTTCTGACACTCTGTTCACTTTGTTTATAAAAACACTGATCTGTTATCATGTGCTCAAATGTGATAAAAGTGTCTGTTTACAAGCCTTTATCACCATCTGTTGGTGTTTATAAACCATAGCTGAAACTCTGGTAGTGACAGTTTGGAGTCTTTATATATATCCCTATCTGTTGTTTGAAAGCCGGAATAAAACTTGGCTCTGTTTATAAACACTTATAAGAGATCAGCAGCTGAGTTCTGACAATCCGCCACAGCTCTGTTAAAGATTTTGTTTATAAATACTGTATTGGATTTCCACAGTTTATAAATCCTGTGAACAAAAAAGTTTTATATCATGCTTCTAATTACTGCTCTACATAAAATGGTGATGACCATTTGAGGACATCTTCCTTAGAACAGACTGATTAACACGACATCTATAGAGCAGTTTGCTGCATCGATTTAACTGATTTTGTCAGAGGGTGAAGAGAGCACATCCAGCCAGTCACAGAGAAACAGGACTACACTGAAAAACAGGCCGATCTCCAACATCTATAAACAAAGGTGTTGATGGCAGCAGCACAGCTGATATTTCAACCAGTAACAAAAGAGGCGAAGCTACTATGAGAAAAAAGCAGAGAGCAGAACGTTAGAGATTGAACTAACAGATTCTGCAGAGTGGGAGAATAGAGATAGAATGAAGCAGAATTATGAAATAGGGGTCCCTATGTCCTCCAGCAGTCTAAGCCTATAGCAGCATAACTGTAGAGATAACTGAATAACATGAGCCACTCTAACTATACGTTTAATCAAAAAGGAAAGTTTAAAGCCTACGCTTAAAAGTAGTCAGGGTGTCTGCCTCACAGACTATGGAGACACGGGGTGAGTTCAGTTATAATCTCCTACTGCTCTGAAACCCCCTCTCCCCCATCCTCTCTTTTTATTTGATTAAAGGACGTCCCTAGTTACATGAATGTTGCTGCTCTAAAGGAAAAGGGAAAAACAGCAGCAATACTATCTTTATGTTAGATTTACCTAATAATAAGAACTTTAAAGGGAATGTTTAAAGGGAATTGTCTAGAGTGAGGAGACAGCTGCTCTCTGTCACCCCCACTTTAACTCCCTGCATACCATCTCAGCATGGAGACCGGTACAAGAATTCTTAAAGTCCCCGTCTCAACTTCTGCAAAACATGTCAACACAGAAATAAGTACCAGGCCATTGCAATTTTAAGGGAAACAAATAGATATTCAGTATAGAAGTATAAAAGGTATTGTAAAATATTTAAATATGAGATATTATATACATCTGTTCCAACAGTCTCCAAAGCTGAACAACCCCTGTCAGATTGTCTAACCTGAGGTCCAAACCTATGATCTTTTCTTTGTGTTCCTAGAGATACGTGTCACGAGCTGCTGGGTCATGTTCCTCTTCTGGCTGACCCGAAGTTTGCCCAGTTCTCCCAGGAGATCGGCCTGGCCTCACTGGGAGCAACCGATGAGGATGTCCAGAAACTTGCTACGGTGAGGTGGGGGTGAGTGAGGGTGGGTCGGTCGGTACACCCTAACGGACCAACCACATGAAGTTGTCTAAAGTCTGAGGTGAGGGAGTTTAATCGTTAATCATCATTTATCAGAACAAATACTGATCGTATCAGAACCATCTGGTGCTGTCAGCTATTAAATGAAGAGATCGGTGGTCTGGCTTCAGTTTATTCCTTTCTTCCTGACTATTGAAACCAAAATGTGGGGCGACAGTGGCGTCGGGTGCAAGAGTTTGCCCTGCAATCGGAAGGTTGTCGGTTCAAGCTCCGGCTTTCAATGTCGCTGTGTCCTTGGGCAAGATACTTCCCCTGATTTGCCTACTGATGGTGGTCAGAGGGCCCGGTGGCACCAAAGTACAGCAGCCTCTCTTCTGTCAGTGAGCCCCAGGGCAGCTGTGGCTACAATGTAGTTTGCCACTATAAGTGTGTCTCCATCTCCCTAACCGCTGTTACACACAGTGGCCTGATGGTGGCGCTGCTCGAAAACACTGACTTCTGCTGGTTCTGTGTGTTTCAGTGTTACTTTTTCACCATTGAGTTCGGACTCTGCAAACAGGACGGTCAGCTGAGGGCGTATGGAGCTGGATTACTGTCGTCTATTGGAGAGCTCAGGGTGGGACATCCATTCAGACACAAAGTTTGTTCAAAATCCTATTATTTGTGTTTTTGCTGAACTCTGACCTTTACCCTTAAAACCAGTTTATTTCTCACTCTTAACTTTACATAAACATGGTACCTGATTAGCGCCAAGGTTTGCTCTCCATGAAGCCTATCAGCCCCTAGTAGATATATCAAAAATATACCTTAATAGGAACTAAACACAGATCTATGCTTTACATTCTTTTTGAGGAACGTTTCTTTTACTTCCAAAACCTTCAAGGTTATGAGAAAGAGAAAACAATGGACTAATCAGACACCCGTGATGTTTTCCTCTCTTTTACAAAGAGCTTTGTTAATCCTCTCCTTTGGACTTTAATGTAATTTTTCAAAAACTATTTCTACATAGCTAACTCACACCTTGAACCCTAAACCTGACTCGTTTGCAGAAAAAAGCGAGGCTCAGAAAAAGATCCTCACTTTATCTTACTTGTAAAAAACAAAAAGCATCTGTTCACCCAGCTGCAAGAAGTAGTACAGGTACAAAGACAGAATTACAAAGGGATTCAAAGACCTTCCCTCCATGAAATAATATGCACCATTATCCAGACATATCTATGTCTCAGGTTTACAGAACCATAGCTCCATGTAACAGCATATTGTTGAATATCTGACTTTGTGTCACATGGCGTCCCTCAGGGTTTTGTTCTGGAGTCTCTTCTTGTTTTTTCTGGTTCAGATGATTGCTGCACATATGACTAAAAACCCGCCCATCACTGAATTCTAACTTTTTAGGTTTCTGTTGAATGTTGATCAGAATATTTTTTTTCCCAGCATGCTTTGTCTGATAAAGCCTGTGTGAAGATGTTTGATCCAAAGACAACATGCAACCAGGAGTGCCTAATCACCACCTTCCAAGAGGTTTATTTTGTCTCGGAGAGCTTCGAGGAGGCCAAGGAGAAGATGAGGTGAAGAGCAAAACACATTTATGTCTGTAGAAAACTCCCTGATAAAGACGGAGCAATCATCTCCTCAGGAGTTGACTTAGACTTAGGCTACGTTCACACTGCAGGTCTTGATGCTCAATTCCGATTTTTTTTGTGAAATCCGTTACGTTGCGGTTCACATTTCCAAATATATGCGACTTGTATGTGATATCCTGTGTGAACTGAAGTCATACAACGCAAGTGTCCCCCATGCGCAGTAGAGGACGCAATGACATCACGGGCCAGCATGCTCTGTGTTTGAAGTAAATATGAATGGTAGCGCCAGAGTGCATCTAGCAATCTTTCCCAACCATAAAAACACAATCTTTTCAAGATGGTTAAACATAAATACTGCTCTCCGCATTATCTTCTGCAATGGTTGTTGTTTTTCTTGCCGTTTCTTCATAGCAAGAAACAGAATAGTGACCTTTGTCGGGTCGGATGAATGCGACCTGACCGTTCAGACACAGGTTGCATTTGAAAAGATCTGATTCGTATTCAGATTCAGGACCACATAGCCAAGTGGCCTGGGTCGCACAGGAGAAAATCGGATCTGTGTTGTTCAGACAGCCATAAAAAAATCAGATACAGGGCGTATATGGGCCAAATAATTGGATTTGGGTCACTTTAGACTGCAGTGTGGACTAGGCTTAGACAACTTTTATTGTTGTTTTGTATACAGAGTGTAAACTAAACAAAATTTCATTTTGTACTGCTTTCAGAATGTAAATAAGCAACAGCTTAGCAGTGAAATTAACCTTTCCATTTCATAAAGTGCAGCAGTGATAGAATGTAAACTGTGGGAGAAAAGAACATGGTTTAAAAGACATTTATATGGAAGCTAAGAGAAGTGCAAAAATACATATGGTGCTAAAATGCAGTAGAAAATGTTTTTTGAGTTGAGTCCTTTTTGTTTGGTTTTATCAGTGTGATGCAGAGTCTCAATTTGTGACTTGATTTAGAGTTATTTTCTTTAACAGTTCAGAAATCTGATGGCAGTGGGGAAAAAGCTATTACAGAATCACAGAGAGCTGTAACAAGCCACTGCCTACAGACGCAGCCAACACGGCTCTACATGTTCAGCTCGCTCCTTTTAGCTGCTCAGAAAGAGAGATGTTTCAGGAGTTTTACCCACGAGTTAAAACACCTCCAGGTGTTACTTCCTGAAACAAATCAAGAGCATTTTGGTTAAGGCTCTAGCTTTTAGTGTCACTATGAGATGTCCATCATTCTAAACCAACCTGAGTGAAGCTAAAAAAAATTATCAAACTGTTAACTGACTGGTGGTGTTTGCACCAAACAGATCCATTTATTCTGTCCTGAAACTGTATCACCTGATTGAAGGCTCGGGACTAATGACGTTCTCGATCTTCATCCTTTCTCTCTCACAGAGAGTTTGCCAAATCCATAAAGAGGCCGTTCTCTGTGTACTACAACCCCTATACGCAGAGCGTGGACCTGCTTAAAGACACGCGAAGCATCGAGAATGTGGTGCAGGACCTGCGCAGCGACCTCACCACGGTCTGCGACGCCCTCGGCAAGATGAACACCTACCTGGGCATCTAAGGCCAACACCAGAAAAATGATCCAGAAATAAGTAAAAATTTCTTAAATTAAGTAGGTACATGAAATAGTTTGCCAATGGAAAGAGTATTTTTACTCTTAAAATAAGAAAATTGCATAACATGCACAAGAAATAAGACAATGTGATTGTGTTTTCTTATTTTAAAGGAAAATTGTCTTGTTCCATTGGCAGAGTGTCTCTTTTACCGCCTCAATCCAAGAATAAATACACTTGTTTTAAGAAAAATGACTTATCCAGATTTCGATTTTTTCCAGTGAACGCCCTGGAAATCAATGGAGCTTTCTTTGGTCAGCTTTACCTGTTTAACTTTATCCATTAATCAATCAATCTCTGATCGGGTCCAAACAGGTGGTTCTGATCCAGTCTCTTCCAGGTTACTAAGCTGCTTCAAGTGTTTGTTGTAACTTTCAGTCCAGGGTTCCTCCTGTCAACACGTCGGAGTTCATCCAGTTAATGTGGTCCTGTATGCTCTGTTCATGTAAATGGTCTTCAGATGATTTCTGCTGTAAAAATAAAGTGAAGAATCTCCTCCACTCTGATGGTTTTTCCTGAAACTGATCCTCAGTTCATGAATCAATAGGCATGGAAGCGATCCTCCTACATTCATAAGACCATGAGAAAGGAGCTGATAAGAATCATTACCGAGATAATGAAAAATGTAGATATAAGAAAATAGTGGGATGAATAAATACATTAATTTATTCATAAAATACCTAAAAAGTTTGAATATATTAGCAAAAGACTTTGCTAAACAAAAAAGTTTTTTGTTGTATTTAAAAGTTTCCATAGAGTCATTCACACAGAGGGACAGAAGCAAATTATCCCAGTTTTGGGGCTACAGCCTGATGAATGGACAATAGACGAAGCTTCTCCAGCCCTGGTGTCCTCTTCTACAACGTCTTTGTCCCCACTGTCGTCCTCTAAGTGCAAAATGTATGATGGAGGACACAAAACTCTCCTCCTCTTGCATGTTTCCGCTGTCCATAGCTTTCCTTGACAGTGTCGTTTCTAAAGGGCAGCTTAGACTTCTGCAACCGCACACATCAAATGTCGCTTGGGTCTGGTCGCGAACCAGTTTTGCGGGTATGCTTCTGCACAGTTGATCTGGAATTTCTAGGGACGCACAGCAGTTTCCCGCATAAGCGCAAGAGGAAGCCTATTAGAGAACTCGTGAGAACTTCGGCGGATGGTCACGAGAAAGGCAAACCAAGAAACCAATCACAGCTGCTTTTTGTCTGTGCACTTCCACTTGAGGTCTGCGTGGGTTTGCGACCATCCGACATGTAATCAGGATTTTTTTGAGTACAGAGACAGACTTGACTGGTGCAGAGGCTATGCGTCAGTAGCATACATTGGCCTTTAAGTCACCAATTTAGTGCTATTTGGTCCAAATGTAATTTCCCATTGGGAACCTGCTAGCACTAAGTTGCTAACTGGTTAGCAAGATGCCTCCGACAAACCAGCCACAACCAAACATACTTGCGAACCTTCCACCACAACAATCCCGCCCTCTTGATAAACGACCAATCACATTCACTTTATTCACTTTTACTCACTTTATTCATTTTATTCACTCATGTAAAGTCGGGGACCACTGGGGAGAATTCGGAAATGCAACGGTTGGGACAGCCATTTCCTTACGACTTTAAACGAAAAAGCAGAATCTTAATAATCAATGTAAAGCAACATGAAAGCATTATTATTTTTAAATCTGATTTTAGCAGCAGTCTTCTCTGTTTAGACATATTTCTAATTAAATAAAAACAGCCTTGTCAGCTGAAGGGAGCAACCCACTAAGGACATAGAATCACTAAACACGACCCAATGGCTGCCTTTCGCTGATGAGCCCGGAGCAACAAGGTGTGCTTTGATCTGCGGGATCTTTTTTTATCATCATATCACTTTTATCATAGACATTTGCTGGTGCTGGTTTGGGATAAACTTCCCACTTATTGGATACAACCTCTCTGTAATTATAATGGGCTCTGGCCAAGTGTTCATATAGAGATATGATTCTTCAACATACTGTACCAGATGTCAAACTAGAGACAGATTCAGGTGAGCCCAACCTAATCAAGACTGCAGAGATTGCTCCCTTTCATCAATTGAAGTTACTTGAACCCACCGTTTCTCTGGACCTGAGCTGGTTTTAACAAAAAAACATTGTTCAGGAGAAGGTCTAACAGAGAATGAACTTGGTAACAGAAGTCCAACTGTCCACAGGAGCTGCTGATTATTCTCTATATCCTTTTTCAGTCTGCCTGTCACATTCATCACTCTTTGGTTTTACTCAGCCATGAAACAGGACACAGTTCAGTAAACAGGCAGGTCTGTTTGAGAGGATGATTGAGGCTGGTCCATCCTCCATCCAGGACTTGTTTGGGTCTAGAATCCTGGATATGCCAGCTAATATCACCATTGACCAAACATGTCAGCGAGCCAATCTGCTGAGACATTTTGCTACAGGTTGGAGCCGCAGAGCCGTATTTGCAAAAAACAGCTGCCGCAAAAACTATTTCTCCTTTTAGACAGTCTCTCATAATGAAAACCTTACAGCCTGAGTCGTCTGCTGTGAAATACACAAGCACATCTGCACTGCCATACCCTAACTTATCTTTCTATGTAAAACATGGCGGTTTAAACAAAACATATGCATCTTTAAAAGTTTATATATTAATGCTTAACATCTATAAGGTGTAAACATGAAACAGATATCATTACAATCTGTCTGTACAAACAATCTTTGCCATTAAAACTGATAATGATGTATGCTGAGGAACAGTGGACAAAGACAGGAGCCTTGTGGAACTCCTTATAATATTCATCTGTTAACTTTAACAAAGCTAGATGAAACTAACTGGTTTTAGTTTAGCAACTAAGATCAGAACCAGTTTGGCACAGCAGCCATCTGTTAGTCAGTATTTCCTATTTCCTTAAATAAAATGTTGCACTGACAGTAAAGCTTCTGTAAACATCTCTAAAATCAATCAATTAAGTAGTGACTTTCCCGTCGAAGCAGTTAGAGGTTCAGCAAAGGAAGGAAGGAAGGAAGGAAGGAAGGAAGGAAGGAAGGAAGGAAGGAAGGAAGGAAGGAAGGAAGGAAGGATGAATCAGAAGGTCAGTTTTCTTTATCAGAGATTTTCAATTATTCCAGCTGTAATCGTCAGGTTTTTCATCATTTAGATTTTATTTTGAAACATTAAGACGAATATTAAGGAGGTAGGAAAAAAAAAAAAAAAGCATATCGTTCACAGTTTGGTCGCCTCCATCCATAAGATCTGCAGATCAGTCGAAAGCTTCGTCCTGGACACAGAAATAAGATCAGATATCATTTTCAAAATTAAGCACACGAAAACAAAACAGTAAAAACATTTAGATATAATATCTGTAACAGAAACATATGTATGGAGGACCAATCCTGCCATAATTTAAAATACATAAAGAAATAAATGAAGGACTTAATGATATAAAATTGCTTGAAAAAGTAGCTAATAATATTACGTAAAAGTTTAAAAGCAATCCACTGGTTTCCAAGATTTGAAGACGTTTCGCTTCCCCTCCAGGAAGCTTTCTCAATTCAAATGTCATGACATTTAAATTGATTCGTAGATTGTTTTTAAACTTTTATGGAATGACTATGACCTGGATGACTGAGAATCTTCATCAGCACAGCTAATAATATACACTTATGTGTCATTAAAGGCACCATGTGTCTGCTAATATTAATTAATGATACAATAATAAGTTAATTTACTATAAAAATCGTTAGGTAATATGATGTGATATCGTCTGCTGATCTAATACAACAATCTATATCATAACTTATACATTTAAATTAAAGCATTATTCTTATTGGAAAATATCAAAAGAACAACAGGTCATATTGTGGCGCTATAATGTTGGTGAATTGAAAAGATGGCGACGGGGTCGATATTTTCATTTCCATCTATATGTTTTTATAGTTAATTAATCGCTTTATCAGAACTGATGGATGAATTGTTACACCTTCTCATTTTAGACATTTTAACAGTGTCACCAGCTTAGATGGTCTGTCCTCTGATTGGCTCCCGCTGTCAGTGGGCGTTACCCTCACTGTTCTACCAGAACTGACCCAGAAACATTTTCCAGACTGAAATCCCTCTGATCGCCGTCTGCTGCATAGAACAGCTCAGGACAATCCAAGCGGATCAGAACCACCCCTCTCACCCAGCCTCCATGCTGCTGGACCCAGCCAGCATGGTTCTGTTCGATGTATTGGGCTCCAAAGTGCAGTACTGTTCTACGCTGGACCACGTGGACCGCTGACAGTCTGCTGGTCACTTCAAAGGCCCAGGCAATCCTCTGCTGCTGGACTGGGCCATCAGAGCCCGGGCCCGGTACCGATGGCACCAGCAGGTTCTGCACAGTGGAGGTCAGCTTCTCGAACATATTGTAGTTCAGGTTCTGAAGCTGCTGCTGCAGCGCAGCGTTCTGTTTGAGCTGAGTGGGAATAGAAACTGTGATTATCAGACAGTTTGGACCCGTGGTTCGGTTCTGGATCTGGAACAGAACACACCTTCGTTTCAATGTCATCTCCAAATGTTATCAACAGCTGGACCAGTCTCTGGATGATCTCTGCAGAAACACAGAACTGATCAGAAACCTCCCGCATCCAAACAAACCCAGACAAGGACAGAACCATGGAACGATTTCTGGTACCTAATCGGTTCTGAAAGATTCTCCTATCAGAGGAGAGATTTTATTTATTTATATATTTAACCAGGGAAAAAAAATCCCATTGAGATTAAAACCCTCTTTTTTCAAGGGAGTCCTGGCCAAGAGGCAGCAAAGTTACATATTAAAAGAAAATACATTAAATTAAATGACAGGTACATAAAAAACATCAAGTAAAACAATTACAGGTCATTGAGGCTGCTTCAAATTCTTTCTCGTTTCACTTAATAGCATTTAATGATAAAAACTCCCCATCATGTCCTCTTAACCTTGATGTTCAGTAATCATTTAGATCCGAGCAAATGATCCATTCTCCTGAGAAATCCTGGTTGTAGGTGTTTTGAAGGCATCTTAAAGGTCACTTCATGATGCTTCAAAGGAAACTACAGCAGCTTTATAAGGGTGCCCAGGTAATAACCAGTGACCACTGAGGGGTGGATAGGCACCAGAACCTCTGGGTCAATCTACGCTGTTCCAACAGGACAATTAATGAGTAAAACATCCATATTTTCTAAATAATGACAAACTATACTTTCCTACAGCCTTAAAGGAATAGTACACCCAAAACATGATTAGCCTTCATTTTCTACTTACCCCCATGCTGAACAACACTCTGGAGTACTTTTTTGATATCTCAAATGCATCTGGAGATCTGGGAGGCTTCTTGCTGTCTGCTGACATTCAAATAATGGAGGTCTATGGCGCCCGAGGCAGAAAGGTCCATAAAAGTCCACAAAAAACGTGTCAATATTCCTCCATACTGCTCGTCCAATGTATTCCAAGTGTCCTGAGTGGGTAGCGTCCAGAATTTACCCGAAACGAAGTCATTTAGAATGTTTTTAGAGCATAAACAGTAGTCTATAGGATTTCCTGAAAGCGCGTTCACGAGTCTACGGAAACCGCGGCAGACCAAACCAGATGAAAGTGCGCATTCAGCGTCTGCTCTGCTGATAATGCAAGCGTAGAAGAAGAAATGTGCCGTTTACCTGTGCAAAGAAAGAAACAACGAAAGAAAAATGTCTGAGGACTTCAGTGTTGAGGAAGAGCATGAATTCTTTGCCGAGCTGAATGCGCACTTTCATCTGGTTTGGTCTGCCGCGGTTTCCGTAGACTCGTGAACGCGCTTTCAGGAAATCCTATACACTACTGTTTATGCTCTGAAAACACTCTAAATGACTTCGTTTCGAGTAAATTCTGGATGCTACCCACTCAGGACACTTGGAATACATTGGACGAGCAGTATGGAGGAATATTGACACGTTTTTGTGGACTTTTATGGACCTTTCTGCCTCGGGCGCCATAGACCTCCATTATTTGAATGTCAGCAGACAGCAAGAAGCCTCCCAGATCTCCAGATGCATTTGAGATATCAAAAAAGTACTCCAGAGTGTTGTTCAGCATGGGGGTGAGTAGAAAATGAAGGCTAATCATGTTTTGGGTGTACTATTCCTTTAATTTCCTATAGCCAAACAGAAGCATACATGTAAACATCCATGCTTTCTGCAGCTTTCTAGATAAAAGGTATAGTGGATAAAGCTCTTTCAGGTTTGAGTTCTGGGGTGAACATCTTTTCCATTGTCATTACCTACTTTTATCAATAATCATCCTTCATAAAATTTATATTTACAAGTACTATTATCTACATAAAATAGTTTTTATTAAAATAGTTATTTATCTATGATTTCACTTAAGACTCCTAGATGAATGCAGAGACACATAATTTTCTCTTTACCCCATAAAACACTAAATCTAGTTATAAAAAGAGCATGAATTCTGTATTTATCATATTTAATGTTAGTATATTGATGTGCATAATTATCCACAGTGTTTTTGTTATCAAGTAATTATGAATATCTGATAAAAAATAGTAAGTAATATATGAAAAATTTAAATGTTTTAAATATTCCACTTGATTATTAGAGAGAATAAAATGGTAGGGGTGGCCATGGCTACCCTTAGCCAATCATTGGCCACCCCTGACCCCCCTTCTAGCTTCGCCCTTGAACTACAGAACACTGAACTGGTTGATGATCTTCTGAAGGAGGTTAACGGTTCAGACTTGGTTCTGTGATCTAAACTTTTGATGAAGCTCCTTCTATCTCCAAACCTCTGATCCATCTGCTGATGGCGGAACCTCCAGATGTTTCTGTAGATACTCTGAACTCTCAGAATGTTTTTTTTTTATCCTTGTCCAATTCTGTTTCCAGAACCTGACGATTGAGGATAAAACCCAGAAGAATTAACAGAACCAGCTGCTGAGGAACAGAAGGTAGTTTGATGGATCTCACCGTCTTGCGTCTGCAGGTTCTGCTCAGCGATCGTCGGCGAATCTGCGATGTGCGCCGAATCCACGATTGTCGCCAACAGTGTCGGGACCTCTGTGGAAAAATCAGAGGAGTTGTTAGATATTGTTTCCATGGAGACATTCAGCTACCTGCTTCACCGTGAGACAGACATCTGGAACATTCAAGTTAAACGCTGCTGCATGAACAAGAAGACCAAGTGTATTTTTTTAAATGGGTCCCACCTTTTTCCACAGATGCAGATCGATAAAAAGAGTCAGAATCTAACAGATTATTGGATGAGTCTAGATAACCCTCTTGCAGTACACAAGTGACCTTTGGCCTGGGACCGCAGGACCTCAGTTTGCAGTACTCCTCCAGCAGGTTCAACACATTGCTGTCTTCCTCCATGTTCACCTGAAGGAAAAGAAGAAGATGACAGTTCACAGTAAACCTGTTCCTCATGGTCCTGATCTCATACCTCACCTCTTCCTGTTTTCCTGCTCTAAACTCATTTGCTTTTTATTCTATTTTTACACTGAATCAGATAAATCCTCTGGTTGTATTAGTTTCATTTTTAGATTCTGTAACCGACAGAGATTGTTCTGGAACTTTGAATCCTTCAGAGCAATAAGCTGATCTATCAGGCTGTTTGACTTCAGCGGCAGATTTCCTCTGAAAAGTCATTTTGCAGCAGCTGGAATCAGGTTTGCAGACCCGTCATTTATCCCGGATGTTCCAAACAACCAACAGAAAAGACTCCATCTTTTATAAAAAAAAATAAAATAAAAAAAAAGAAACTATAAACGGTTAGTAATTATTTCAGAAACATCCGCTATTAGTATGAAATTAAGTTCCTGTTACTTCATAGTTTCACTTTTCGCAGAAGCAGCAAACAGTAACGAGACTTCTGCACGCGCATAATTGCAGCGCGGGGCGCGCGTGCGTGTACAATAAAACACCCATACCTTTGCCCCGAAGGTGTCCGAAGCTGTTCCGAGCCAGAGCCAAAACCAGAACCAGAACCAGAACCAGAACCAGAACCAGAACCAGAACTCACCTTGAAGCTGCAGTGAGCAGCCAGATGACCGTCTTCCTGAATCTCCTGCCGCTGGGGGGCGCTGCTTTACAGAAAACAAGTTCTAACAGGTAACTGTTCATTCCTGCTTCTCCAAACACCACGAAAGAAGGTGAAATAAATATATATATTTTTTATAATAATTTATACATTTTAAATGTTTTTAAGAAAAAAAGAAGAAAACTTGATAATTTAAAGGATAATTTCTCCTTATGTTAACAGATGCTTTAATCATAATAATGTTTGTTATATTAACCAACTATTAATCTAAATGTTTATTCAGTTACTCTAACATAGCTTTGAGCTTTCCTGCAGAAGTGCATTCTGGGAGCTGTAGTTCTCCCTCTGTGACAGCCACTACAGAGATGATCCCCCTCTTCTCCCATGAGGGTCTGATGGCTCTTCAGATATTTTCCATTTTACTTTCCCAGTTGATTAGACAAAGTTGGAGCTCTGACTTCACGCAGATGTGCAGGTGGGATCCAAACCTCCCTCCATTCATCCTCTGCCTGCCAGACAGCCTGGCTACACTGTAAGCTGCAGAAGCAAAGATTATTTTGCAGTCATTGATACTACCTCCACCCCTCTGCTGTGTCAGCAGCCCATAAACAAGCGCTTCCTGGCCATTGTGTTGTTGAACTTTGGTTCCCTTCATTTGGTTCCTGTTTTATCTGTAGAACTTCCTCATTTGAGCACAAACATGTTCTGAATTCTTGATGTCAGGACAATCAGTATGAGCTTTTCAGTGTCTAGCAGACCTGTTTGATCCTAGAACCCAGTTTAATGAGAGGAACCCTGACATTTCTCAGCACCGGATCTGACCTCTGGTTTTCTCAGCTCAAGGATCCGCTGCAAAGACCCCATGGCAGAACCAGGGAGGGGCTCTGATGACCCGAATGACAGTGATCCGACTGCAGGTACTGACGTTTTTGCCTCGTGTTGTGTTTGCTGTAAAATGGGGAGTTTAGCTTCAGGTCTCATTAAATCAAAGCTCTGTAGGTATCAGATGAATCTGGATGACATATTAAGATTTCTGAAGAAGATCCAGACTTCCCTGATCAAGTAATGAAAGAATGGTTCTTCCGGAAGGTCCCTTAATGTTCTTCACCATGATGACCAAAAGGATCTCTATCTGTAATCTAGAAATTCATCTTAAAAAGGGTTCTGTTCGTTTATCAAGAGGAGATAAAAACACTATAAGGGAAGTTGTTAGGATCGTTATTGGCCTGGCTTAACAGGCACAATGTTTTGATCACCTTTATGATGATCTGGAGCTTTCTAATGAGTTAAGCCACATTTTTTATTGTTTTGTTGAAAATCTGCATTTCTTTCTTTAATCAAACAAAGATCTGCGGTCATGAAGAATAGTTTAAAGTGGAGGTCTTCAACATGGGGTCCGTGACCTACAGGGGCTCAACGACGGTACTGCATGGGGATTGCGAAAGTTTTGGTTGTTTAGACTTTTTTTTATATTCCCCCCTGCATATTTTTCCACTAATTGAAATGTTTTTAAATCCATATTAGCATGAATTCAACAGACTGTAGTAAACAGATAAATGGAGGCAGAAGATGTCTTTCAGTCATCAATGCTCACATTCAGCGACACACAGGAGCTCTTTCAAGCTGGGCACCGTTTCATTCACAACCCCTGTCCCATCAACCAGGAATCAGAATCAGGGATAATTTAATAATCCCAGGGAGAAATTAATTTCGTTACATTACTTCATCTGTAATAGAGTGACTATAGGACCAGTTTGATATAACACAATTTCATACAATATGTATAATTAGGGGGTCCCCGCTCCATCTCACCATCAGTTTGGGGTTCCTTGGCCTGGAAAACATTGAAGATCCCTGCCCTAAACCTTTCTGACTGTTGTTCCCCCACATTTAAATGTGCTTAATCTTTTCTGACTGTTGGGGTAAAATGATTGGGTTCTGTCTCTTTCTGTGTTAGGTGGAATGCCCAGTTGTTCCAGTTTAACCACTAGGGAGCTCCAGCAGAAGTGGAAGCAGGCAAAGCAAAGAGAGCGTCCAGTTCGGCTTTTGTTTGAGATCCCATCGAGTCGAGTTGTGGAGCAGCCGCTGGACAAACACGTGGTGAGAAAACCAGTAGAAACACAGAGCAGTCCAGGCAGGAGGGTCCAAGGGGACAATCGGAGGCAGAATAAGGGAGTCGGCTGCGACTGAGAATAAAAACTCATCAGGAGAAAAGAAAACCCACAGCATATGAAGCTCAGGAGGAACCTGCTGTCTGAATCTCTGAATAATGCTGGATGTGTCCTTCTCTGTTTCCAGGTGTTTCAGATCGTGGTGATTCGCTCTGGCAGCTTCGATTCCCGCCGTGTTTTCGTAGAGCGCCGCTACAGTGACTTCCTCCGGCTTCACCATAAACTGTTGCAGGAGTTCGATGAAGAGCTGGAGGATGTTTCTCTGCCCCGGAAAATTCTGACGAGGAACTTCAATCGGGAGAAAATTTCGCAGCGGCGGCTAGCCTTGCAGGACTACTTGGCCAAGCTGTTCTCCACTCGCTGTGTCAGACACTCGGCTCTCTTCTCGGAGTTCTTCACCGAACAGGAGCAGAAGCAGGCCCACGTGCTTCTCCGAGCAGGGCAGTTCAAGGCCGCGCTGGAGCTGCTGCTGACGGTGCTGGAAATCCAGGAGAAGCTGCTGCCGTGGCAGAACTCCACCCTGACCGTCCCCACCCTGTCAGCCGTCGCTGTGTGTTACCGCGACCTGGATGAGCCGGAGCAGGCGTTCTCAACCGCTCAGAGAGCGCTCCCTCCAGTGAGGCGCTATGGACTAAAGCACTACAGAGCGGCGCTGCTGGAGCTGCTGGTGGACCTGGGCTACCAGCTGGGACGTCCCGTGGCTCAGCTGCAGGACGAGCTGACGGCCCTCAGAAATGGGGAGAGAGGTGAGGTGTCCTTCCAATCTTTGAAAGAGGTGGTGATCCACAAATTCATCTGAGGGGAACCCAGACTGACCTGAGAACCTGGAACAGTTAGAAAATCATGAGGATTTTAAACCAACTTAGATCAACCATCTTCTACTGCTTCTCTATCGGGTCGAAAGGTCACCAGTATATCCCAGAGACACACACCTAACGCCAGAGTCATCAACTAACATAACAGTCATGTTGTTGGACTGTGGAAGGATGTCAGACTCCACTCCATGAGGATCAAGAGTCGAACCCAGGACCTTCTTGCTGCAACGTAACACTGCTACAAACTGCATCACCGTGCCGCTCATCAAATGACGGCCTTAGATAGAAGGAACCTAAGTATCACTTGAAAAACCTAACAACAATATGTTTGAATTACCTCTGAAATCATTTACAATCAGTTTATTTCTATAGCGCCAATCCACAACACATTTCATCTCAAGGCACTTTACAGTTCACCAGATCAAACAGTCAGATTGATTCAAACTTTTCTATTTAAGGAAAACCAGTTGATTGCATCGACTCATTGACTTGAAGGCAATCCCTCACACTAAGCATGCTTGTAGCGACAGAGGAGAGGAAAAACTCCCTTTTAACAGGAAGTAGAACCAGACTCAGTATGAGCGGCCATCTGCTGAGGCCGACTGGGATTCAAGGAGACAGAAGCAGAGATACAGAAAGCAGCTGTAAAAGGCGTCCAGGAAACACACAGCCAGGCAGACGAGCTCCAAGCCAACCCCCATGTCAGAGGATGAAGAGAGCACATCCAGCCAGTCACAGTCAGAGAAACAGGACTAGACTGACAAACAGGTTGATCTCGAACATCTATAAACAAAATATTTAAGTCTCCTGAGATCCTTGAATCGAAACCTTTTAATTTTCTGAAGATCCTGAAAAGGGAGCCTTCGAATCACCTGAGAATCAGAAGTTAAGGCCTTCTGGAAACCTGAAACAGGAACCTTTGATGCAAAAAGAAGTTTTCTGCAGCTGAAACTTTAATATAAAGATGACTTTTTAAAATCAACCTAAAACATCAACTTTTATTCCCAAGAACAGACCAGAGCATGTGAATGGAGCATAGCGCCGCACAATTCCCGCTCCTCATTCAGGCCGATGTTCGCTCATCCGCTCCCTGCTTACCTTAATTTTCCCGCTGCTCCGACGAAATCGCTCCACACTCGCATAAATTTTCAGGAGAAGGCATTTTTCCCTCATGTAATTTTGCCAGGGCTCTGGGACACACAGCGTTTGATTTAATGATGTGACCGAAACATGTGTATTGTCATATTTAAGGTAATGTTAAATTTCCCAGCTGTGAACATAACACCTCGCTCCATCATGTTGCCCCAGGTTTCCTATTTAAATACTCATTGTTGAAAAAAATCCCACTTAAATCAAATAAATGCTATTTTACAAATTGTATAATCCAACATTTTTAATCGATTGAAGCGAACTGGAGTGGGGCGAAATCCTCGCTCCGGCCTTTGAATTGAAATCCGCTCTGCTCACACGCTCTGGAACAGACAGATCATAATATTTTTTTTATTGCTACCACATTGTCGTGTGGTAAACAAAAAAATAATCTAATTTACTTTCAAAAAAACAGGTTATCTGAAGATAATTTATCAGAGCTTGAATTATATAAATACCATATTTTCTGGACTATAGAGCGCACTTCAATATAAGCCACACCTACAAAGTTTTTATTTTTACTGAAAACGTACATATAAGTATAAGGCTCACCGGGCTATAAGCCACTGATATCGACTGAACAGTTCCCCACTAAACCTGTAGGGGGAGCTCTACATATCACTTCTAGAGTCGGGAAGAAGATAAATGCTAGCTCCAGCATTACCTTGTTGACTCGCAGGAGTCAGAGCTTAAAAATGAGGCTTAGTGAGCTCTTAATTTCAGCTCTGCAGGAGCCTCTTCATTGGTTCGACGTCTTTAATGCAACAAATACATTTCCAAATGTGTGAATTTGGGACATTTGTTCAAATTTTGATCTACAAATCTACAGAAAAGCCACACCTTCGTATAACCGCATGGTTAAAAGCATGGCGGCTTATAGTCCGGAATTTACGAAGTTTTCAGTATTTAAGCGTATTTGATTTAAGACTGTTAACCAGCATAATGCTTTAGTCCTGACATTAAAAACGAGTTAAACAAGCTTTATTCTGTTCACCAGTTATTTTCTTCTCTACTGTGTTTGATCATCTCTCTACTCTGTAAAACCATCTTTTCTTTTTCTCAAGCTTTTGTTTGCCATCTTTTTCACATTTTGTTCTTTACGGAGCCTTTATAATTTCCATTTGACCGATCTTCTGTACACATTCCAAATAAAAGGTGTCTGGTTGTTGCCCTGTTTTGCACAGTAATCCAGTCTTTCTGTTCTGTTTTATCATAAAATCAATCCCCAATCTTTTTTTTCTTACCTCCTGTTAGTTTACTTAGCTTCAGGACCCATACATGTTCAGTAAACACTTTGAAAGAGGAAGCTGGGAGGAGAAAAGCTCATAGAAATGACTGGAAAATTAATCAATATAAAAGTCCTATTCCAATAAAATGTTATTTACTGCTGCTTCCAAGATTGATTTTTATCCCTTAATCCTGTTAGAAATCTGTAAAGACTTTTTTTTTTAAATATGTCATACTTTTGAAAACCAACTTTTAAAATCATGGAGAAATCTAATATGATAATGATTATGTGTATGCAGTGTAATGTAAATCCCTTATTGTCCCACAATGGGACCATCTCCTTGGGGAGCAGTGGGCTGCCATTGTGCGGCGCCCAGGGAGCAGTGTGGGGTTAAGGGTCTTGCTCAGGAAACCAGAGTGGAGGCTTTGGGACCAGGTACTTGTGACCTTCTCAGAGCACAAGCGCACTGCTCTAAGCACTAGGCCACTTTGCTGAGAAAGGAAGATTTTCATCATTTGCAACAGAAAGAGCTCCAACATTCCTCAGAGTGGTGCCTTTAAATAACTGTCAGAATTTAAATCAAAAGACTAATTTCTGAGAAACTTTTTAAAAGTTTCAAATTACATTTAGTTTATTCAGTTGTTAGAAACCTCCAGTTCTCCTGGTTTTACCCTTTAAAGGGCACATGTGTTACTGGAGTCCAGGACAAGACCTTATTACCTTTGTAATATTCAAATGACATGGATATTTTGAAGGCAAAAATTGATATCAATTTCATAATGAGAAACGCAAACTTGCATGAATATATTAAGAATAATAATAAAAGTGCTCCTATAAGAAATTCATGAAAAACACAGTGAAAGAAACACTTTTTTTTTTTTTTTTTTTTTTTTGGTACAACATTATCTTAGAGTCATTAATGCTGATATTGGCACATACATTTTTTAGTTTATAAACCTAAATATTATTTTTAACTAGGCTTATTAACTTTTTAACTTTTCAATTAGCTTTTTACCTTTTTTTCAACTTACAGTAGGTAATAAATGGTCAGATGCCAAAATAAGATGTGCAGCCATGTAGCAGTATCAAAAAGAAAGAAAAAAAAGCCATGTAGCAGTATCTTTGCTGCTTTTTCCATTTGTAAGGGGTATGCAAGTGATCAAAACGTAAGTTGCCCTTTAAAGGGTTAAAGTTGAATCAACGTATTTTTTTCTCCTCCACACCAGGAGGGGGCACTGCACATACAGGAACAACCGGAAGCTAATCCTGTTCGATTAAACTAACTGCTGCGGCTGGTGCTCGGCGACCGGGGATTGATTAATTCGACTGAGTAGCGTGTGCTTCAGCTCGTGTCGTTAGCTTGGCTCATAAACATCAATAATTCAAGTTAATTAGATTTTTTTTTTGTGTGTTTCGTTAGTTTAGAGTAATTATAATAATTTTGTCTCCCGAGCGCGCTTTAAAGATGGCTGGTGACTCCGTGAGATTGTCTAAAAACCTGCTAAGGATGAAGGTAAGAGTTAGCATTTATATATACATAAATTCTCACCATACACAGTGGCATGTTTCACATTACAGATTGTACATATTATTACACAGATTTTATGACACATCGTCTAGTTTTATGTCAAAAGCGACGTAATATTTTGGGTTTAAGCCACGTTTACATTTTTTAGCAAAGAGCTGAGTGAAAGAATAAACTTACTTTAAAAAAAAAAACTTAGCTCATAATTTCTTATTTGCAGACTCAATCTATTTTAAAGTCACTGTATTAGCTGTCTTTATCAGTAAAAAGTAGTGATGGTTAATGAGGCATCATGAAGCCAAACTGTATTGATACAGCCTTGAGACTGTGTCGCACAATACTGCCACCTGCTGGCCATTTAAAGACACTACAGGCAGCTGATTTGACAGATTGAACTGAATTGATTTGATGACCTAATATATGATGATATAATTAAAATATTGTAGGTTATATTGTATTTTTTCATTTCTGTTTAAATTGAAAATTTATTTGATGTTTTTTAAATGCAGCCAATAAATAATGTAAACATATATCATAACGTGAAAATGTAAGGGAAAATGTGAATGAGGATGCTTGTGGACGAGGATTTCTAATCCAATTTTTAAAACAATAAGTACAGTAAAAACAGCAAATAAACTAAGAGTCAATTTTAAATGAATTTTTTCCCCCCAACAATATTTTTATTATATTTTTTACAGATATATCTGTCGTATAACCAATATCAACAACAACAACAGAACGCCCTCTTAGACACATATTTGCATCAATTCCTTTAAGTATACAGAAGATGACGGACCATCTCTGAGGCTCCCTTGATTAATCTTATGGTCCAAGGTTAATCTTGTGTTTAGCTGGCTTCTTCATCTTGAGACAAGTTCACTCCTTCAACAAAATTCCAGAAGGGTCTCCAAATGTTTTTCTTTATAATAATTTGCTTTTCCCTTTTTGGAGGCGTGTTATGCGTTCCAGGGGTAAAGTCTTCAGCCATTGTTTGATACCTGCTCCTGTTGTTTTCTTGCAGAATTGTGCCATCAGTCTTTTAGCTTGTAGTAGGCACATATCAATCAATAATTTTTCACATGTGGTAAACAAATAATTTTTTGGATGCAAACCTAAATTTAGGAAAACCGGATCTAGTGCAACATCCTTAGAGAGAAGATGTTTTATAGTTTGTTTTATTGCTCCAAAATTTTTGCATTTTCCTGTATTCCCAGATAAAATGAAACAAAGTCCCCTTTTCATATAACATTTTGTACACATATCTGGTATGTTGGGATTATAGCCATTTAAATTAACTGGTGCAATATAGATTCGCGTTAACCTTTTGTATTGCAGGAACCTTCAGTATGAGTTAACTGTATTCATACTGTCTTTTAGATTGAGATTTTGGGGGCTTGGATAAATCTTTTTTTTTTCTCTAATGTAGCTACTGAGCTGAAGATAAAAACAATTTCTATTTATATAAAATTTTTGCCTGGATTCCTCAAAAGACATCATGTAAGTTGAATTTGCTTGATATAAATCCTGAATTTGATCTATTTCCTTTGTTTAAATACAGAGTCTGATCTTCCAGGAGTAAAATCTTGGTTTCCCCATGAATTTGAAATGAACTTTTACTCAGATAAGTTGAGTGATAACTGAGAGGAAAAGGATGACAAAACGAGAAAATGATAATAAAAATGCAACAGCTGAAACGTTCCTATTCCTTTTACGCTGCTCTTGACATTTATTTTTTTTTAAGCAGATGCCTTATGTTGACAGATACGTTTTTAAATACAGTTTAGTGAGTCAGTCGGTTAAAAAGACCTCCTGTATCTGTCACATGACTTTCTAGAAATGTCACGTATGCCTATACAGTGTTTTGCTCGACGCATCGGCGTTGGTGCATCATCACTAGTAAAAAGCCAATCAGTGACCATCTGTGCAAAGGAGGACAGTTAATAACTGACTCACAATCAGGGTGTGATTGTTAGGATTCCCGGAGCAAATAGAAACTGATGATTATTTGAAAATAAATGTTAACATAAATATTTCTGACACGCGGCCTGAATTAAAACACAAAACAGTTCAGAACCTGTGATATTGATCAGATATATTCAGGATCTGACAGCCAGAGTATTAACCTGAGATCCATCCTACTGAACGGCAGCCAGAGGATGCAGCTTTAACTGGTTCTTTAGTAAATGAATTCAGGTTCCACAGGTTTTAGGGATTATAAATGTTTTATCCGAGACTTTATTCCGGGCATTTTGCACCAACAGATGTCTCTCTCTCTCTGTTCCCCAGTTCATGCAAAGAGGGTTGGATGCTGAGACAAAGAAGCAGCTGGAAGAGGATGAGAAAAGGATCATCAGCGACGAGCATTGGTACCTGGATCTGCCGGAGCTCAAAGCCAAAGAGTATGTATCAGCTGCTGATCTGGAATCAGCTGCTGATCTGGAATCAGCTGCTGATCTGGAATCAGCTGCTGATCTGGTTTTAACTCTGCTTTCAGATGGTCAAACTGACATAGAAAGGAACTTTAATGGATGTGATTAACAGCTTTTACAGCATCCAGAGGTCACATCTTCATTCAGATATGAGTTTTAATAATTAAATGATCTGAGATTATATATTAAAACTAATTAGTTTCTATAAAATCTGTCTTACTACAGATGAAGATGGAGGTTCAACTCAACGCTCAGCCTGTTAACGTTTCTGTGGCACTTTAGTGACCTCTAGTGGTCAGATTAGATTAGCCCTATTCTGACAGGATCAGTTTTAAATTGGGGCCACATCAGATTTGTGTGAATCAGCCATGTTATTAAAATGTGATTTCAATAAGTGATGAGGTGTATTTATTTCAAAGGCTTATTTTCTCACTGCAAACACAATCAAGAAATAGCAAAAATGTCTTAAATTTAGTGTATTTACCCTTAATTTGAGTAGGTTAATAAGATCATTTGTCAATGAAATGAGTTGTTTTAATCTTGGAATAAAATAATTAGATAATATACTATTTAAATAAGATGCTGTAATTGTTTTCTTGTTTTTAGTGTAAAATGTCCTGTTTCATTGGCAAAGTGTCTCACTTCCTCAATTCAAGAAAAAAATGCAGTTATTTTAAGAAAAAAATGACTTATTTAGATGTTGTTTTTTGCTGTGCTATTGGAGAACAATAGATGTTCTTTCTGTTGAGGTTTTAAAAACCTATTGGATCCCAGAGAAACTCTCAGTTTAGCACAAACCTTAGAGAAAGAGGCTGAAGGGAAAAAGTAAATCAGATGCAAATGTTTGCTTAATTTGAACAGATCTAAAGATCAAAAACAAACCGTTCCTCAGTCATTTATTTTAATACATTTTATTGATTTATATTTTTGACTGTTTAAGAGTATTGTTGCAGGGCTGTCAGCTCTATGATGCTGCTTTGCTTTCCTTGAATGTAAGAGGCGCCTGTAGAATGGTTATTTTTAACTTTTCATAGGTGGGTCCAAATAAGCTCCATCCAAAAAGGTTCTGGTTGTCTGACCCGTTTAGATTATCCAGCTGCTGTTTTCTTGAAGATGTTCTCTGCTCGTTCTGGATGTTGTTACAGGAACCTGATCATAGAGGAGAAGAGCCTGGTGCCCTGTGAGGACCTGCTCTACGGCCGCATCTCCTTCAAAGGCTTTAATCCAGAGGTGGAGGTCGGTACCTTTGGATCAGAACCAGCAGCCTCCACAGAATCGCTTTAGGTTTTTATTAATGCTCTGCTCTCTGACAGAAGTCTGAACCTTCTGCTTCCTTCCCAGAAACTGATGGCGACTCTGAATCCTAAAAATGAAGTGGAGGAAGAGGAGGAGGAGGAAGAGAGGCGAATGCAGACAGACGTCACAGATGAAGAAATGGCTCTGAGGTAAAAATCTGGATGATCAGAACCTGCAGCTTCAGAGGGTTTGCTCCCTGAGCCGTCGGCAGACGTGGAGTCGGAGAGGAAGCGCTGATCTCTGCAGCTTCAGTCAGACTCTCTGCTTAGATTTTAAAAGCTCTTTGCTGTTTCCAGGAACTCGCCTCCTGATTGGTCCACTTGGACTCACAGCTTCCTGTTTCTGTTTCAGGTACGAGAGTTTGGTGGGAACCTTGAAGAAGAAGTTTGCAAAAAAGCGCGAGCGAGCGGCGCTGGACGGGGACGACGTCAACCAGAACGTGGCTGAGAAAACCTCAAAGAAAGCTTTCCTCAAACCTCAGGACTGACCAGATTCTGGCTGTTAGGACTCAGCGGCGCCACGCGGTTAGTTTTAATCTTTCTTCGCCTGCTGGACGTCTGCCGTTGGCGATCTGACCTGGTGTATGGTGAGACTCTGAGAGGCTGCGGCGTGTTTGGATGTTCAGACGGAGCGACTTGCTGGGATTCTCAGCTGCTGGAACCTCATGAAGCTCTGATGTCAGCAAAGCTGCAGTGAATGTCCAGGCGAACCAAACCAGAATCGGGTCGGATTCTGGAGACTTCCTGATGTTTTACAGTGAAGCTGCTTCAGAACCAGACTCTTTGGACTGAGCTAATTTCAGTACTCTTTAGTACTTGTTTTTTTTTTTTTTTAAGAAATTGCTTAAAATCTGTTGGGTTTTTAAAAAATTTTTTGTTATATATCTCTGCTGCTGCAACGCTTCTGGTTTTCTATGTAGATGTTTGAAAA
Source organism: Cyprinodon tularosa (assembly GCF_016077235.1). Classification (NCBI taxonomy): domain Eukaryota; kingdom Metazoa; phylum Chordata; class Actinopteri; order Cyprinodontiformes; family Cyprinodontidae; genus Cyprinodon; species Cyprinodon tularosa. Next base: position 914,901 of record NW_024038609.1, read on the forward strand.
ATGGAATGTTAACGAAGCAAACTGTCATTTTAAATAAACCTCGATGACCTGTGTCAGGAAGTTCTATTGAACTGTGGGATTCAAAGATGTTCAGGTTGCTGAGCCCTGAATATTTTTACAAACAGGTAAAGGTATAATGCAGGATTTTTCGTGAAGACCCGCCCTCTCCACTTCTAAAAATGATGTACATTCCTGTAGCCGCTCCCGAGAGGGAACGCCTATTAAATGCGTGCAGGAGCTCATTTCTCCTCGTGCACGATCTGTTTAAGAGTTGCTGTTTGCATCACTCATACAAGCTTACTTTCCAAAAGATTTGCAATTTTTCCACTATGTCAGACTCACCACCGCTAAGTGAAAATGGGGAGGGCCTTACCTAAACATCACCAGGATTGGAGGGCCACTTAATTTGATGATCCACCCGGAAGAAGAAAATCCTCCACTATTCCTTTAAATAAGGAACGGCTCCACAGTTATGAGGTCTGCATGCAGCCATCTGGTGCCAGTATGATGGTAAAATATTTTCCCAGTTGAACCAGTATCACAGCCGTTAATGGGTCCAATTTAGTTCTGTTTAAACAAACTTTTTTTTTTTTTTTGATCAGTAAAAACACACCATGAAATTCTTTTTTGCAAACCCTGGAGAACCATAGATTTTATTTCAGGGAAAAACTTCTATAACAAATGATGAAGGTGGGTGTCATCCTAGTGATTTTAAAGGAATAGTACACCCAAAACATGATTAGCCTTCATTTTCTACTCACCCCCATGCTGAACAACACTCTGGAGTACTTTTTTGATATCTCAAATGCATCTGGAGATCTGGGAGGCTTCTTGCTGTCTGCTGACATTCAAATAATGGAGGACTATGGCGCCCGAGGCAGAAAGGTCCATAAAAGTCCACAAAAAACGTGTCGATATTCCTCCATACTGCTCGTCCAATGTATTCCAAGTGTCCTGAGTGGGTAGCGTCCAGAATTTACTCGAAACGAAGTCATTTAGAATGTTTTTAGAGCATAAACAGTAGTGTATAGGATTTCCTGAAAGCGCGTTCACGAGTCTACGGAAACCGCGGCAGACCAAACCAGATGAAAGTGCGCATTCAGTGTCTGCTCTGCCGATAATGCAAGCGTAGAAGAAGAAATGTGCTGTTTACCTGTGCAAAGAAAGAAACAACGAAAGAAAAATGTCTGAGGACTTCAGTGTTGAGGAAGAGCATGAGTTATTTGCCGAGCTGAATGCGCACTTTCATCTGGTTTGGTCTGCCGCGGTTTCCGTAGACTCGTGAACGCGCTTTCAGGAAATCCTATACACTACTGTTTATGCTCTAAAAACATTCTAAATGACTTCGTTTCGAGTAAATTATGGACGCTACCCACTCAGGACACTTGGAATACATTGGACGAGCAGTATGGAGGAATATTGACCCGTTTTTGTGAACTTTTATGGACCTTTCTGTCTCGGGCGCCATAGACCTCCATTATTTGAATGTCAGCAGACAGCAAGAAGCCTCCCAGATCTCCAGATGCATTTGAGATATCAAAAAAGTACTCCAGAGTGTTGTTCAGCATGGGGGTGAGTAGAAAATGAAGGCTAATCATGTTTTGGGTGTACTATTCCTTTAATCCCCAGATTCCTCAGCCTCCATCACCGCTCCGCCCGGCTCACATGCACCCTGCAGAGTCATGCTAATCGAGAACTGTTGCACACCCACCGTTATTCCAATCTCACCAAATGGGAAAAAGGATCAAAAAGAACCGATTTGTCAAAAATATGGTGACGACAAATCCGTAAATAAATACTAGAGCATGTTTCTATAAATTCCCAATAAAGAATTGGATCCAAAGTAGTGGTACTTCATTCAACATACAAGGAAGCAGTTTTTTCATCTTGATCAAAATATTAAAAATTTGTTAAATCCAATCACAACTTTCAAAAGCGCTTCACATAGCTTCAAAACCACACTCTGTTCGCAGGAATCCCCCCCCTTCTTAAAAAAAATCTTTAAAATCCTCCACCTTCTTAAATTACCATTCCCAGTGACATTTTATTACTGAATATGTCAAATTTCTACTATTTATTAAAGGTAATGGCAATAATATTGTACTTTCAACATTTGGTGGGCTGTGGGCTTATTAGCCTGAGCATAATAAATCAAAGAAGTGTCCTACCATGACTAGAGGTGAGTATTGGCATGAGTGTTTTGATACATGTTGCGATACTTGGGTCACGATACGATATTATCACGATGTTGCAGTATCGCTATATATTGCCATATTTTTCCCAGCTATCAAAATCAAATGAGATAAAACAGAAAGTGCTGTATATTTTCATCAGAAAATGTTGATTAGGTATTATTATATTTCAGTTCTACTGAAAGATGCCTTGGTCAAGGTCAATGGCCGACGTGTAACGACCACAACATGCATATTGCTTTTAGGTTAAGCCTTTAAAGGGCAAGTCCATTTCTGATCCCTTGCATACCCCTTACTAATGGAGTCCCCACCCCCCCCCGTCCGTCCCTCAGTGAGGTCTAGAAGCACAAGATCTATATCCAGCCATTCAGCAAAGATGCTGCAAAATGGCTGTATATCTTATTTTGGCATTTGACCAATTAGATGAGCCATTGAATGATTTATTTCCTACCGCAAATTAAGTTTAAAAAAAGGTAAAAAGCTAAATCGAAAAGTTAATAACCCTAGTTAACAATTATATTTAGGTTTATAAACAAAAAAATTTCAGTGCCAGTATCAGCATTAATGCTTTAAGATTATGTTGTACCAAAAAAAAAAAATGTGTTTCTTTCCTTCTGAGTGGTTTTCATGAATTTCTTATAGAAGCACTTTATTTTTCTTAATATCTTTGTGCAAGTTTGCTTTTCTTATTACATTGACATTCATTTTTGCCATCAAAATGTTCCAAAGGTAATAAGGTCTTATCCTTGACTGATGGTGAATTTTCGTTAAGTTGTTACATTAAGCTCGTATTGTGTTCCTATGAATTAATATCATGCATGGAAGTCAGAGCGAGGCAAGACAGGAGGAACCGCAGAGGCGTTGCTTTTCGCAGGCAGGATGAAGCGGAAGATGTGGGAATTTCAGGGTAAGGAGTTAAATCCTCTGGACGTCTAGCAATGAGAAATTTACTTGCGTTTATAAAAAGGTGCATCTTGGAATATTTAACGGTCAAATTAGTTCTACCAAATACTTTTTCTCCATGTTATCCAGTGGCAGTGGGCTTAACGTCTCTTGAAGCTCTCCATCTATTGGACGTCCCAGAAGAGCTTTTTTTATCATCTTAAACTCACCAATTTTAGATTAACTTTCTGCTGCTGATGGAGCTGTTGTGTTGAAGAGGAGATAAAACGAAAAGCAGATGCAGAATTTTTCTAAAGTCCGATATTGAGCAAAAAAAAATCTTAGATGAAATAAAATATTAGCAGTGGATGGAGGGGCGATGAATGAGCTCCGTGTGATCTCAGCATGGCTGCTGAATGCACCAATGAGTCGGAGAGTTGGTGCACGCATCAGCTGACACTGAAAGGAAATCATTGGCTGATGCATCAGTGTTTCTCTAAGCAGCAGTTTTCTTTTTCTTCCCTTCAGAATCGTTTTTATTACAGTTCGGATCATCCAGGGTTTGATATGAAGATGAGCTGTTGCCACGTCTCATCAGGGTTTGATGATTACAGAAGTGATTGGTTGGATCAGACCGTAAGAACCAAGCTACATCAGTGACAGACAGACAGGGCTTTTATTGTGAAAGTCTGCTATCAGGATGGCCTACAGGAACATGTGCACAGATCAACACTGAAAGCAACAGGTGAAAACTCGCTAACACTCAAAACACAGTGGTTCAGCCAATCACAGAGCGGGAACAGACGGGTGGGCGGGGCTTAGGCAAAGTTCTGTTTCAGGAAGTTGATGAGGCCGTTGGTGGACGAGTCGTGAGTCGAGACTGGGGAGGCGTCCTTCAGCTCCGGTTCGATCTTCTTCGCCAGCTGCTTCCCGAGTTCCACCCTGAGGGGAATGTCATAGATTCAGGAACAGCTTTAACTTTCCAGAGCATCAACATGAGACTGGTGTAGGTACCAGATCTGCTCGGGGCCCCGCCCCTTCTTATGACGTCAACATATTCAATTCACAACACATTTCATCTCAAGGCACTTTCCAGTTCACCAGATCATCCAGTCAGATTGATTCAAAGTTTTCTATTTAAGGAAAACCAGCTGAATGCATCGACTCATTGACTCTTCAGCAATCCCTCACACTAAGCATGCTTGTAGTGACAGTGGAGAGAAAAACTCCCTTTTAACAGGAAGAAACCTCCAGCAGAACCAGGCTCAGTGTGAGCGGCCATCTGCTGAGGCCCACTGGGGTTCAAGGAGACAGAAGCAGCATGTTTTTTTGCACCCCATCCCAGGATGAAGAGAGCACACCCAGCCAGTCACAAGTCAGAGAAACAGGACTACACTGAAAAACAGGCCAATCTCCAACATCTATAAACAAAGGTGTTTATGACAGCAGCAAAGCTGATATTTTTCTCCAGGATGGAGTCACAAGAAATTCCACTCGGATAAACAGTATTGCACCATCTTAAGGATCGAATCTCTTTTGGAGTCTCAACATATTATTACCTATATTTGCTATTATTCTAGATTTCTTTGGCGATCTAAAGTAGCAGAAAGTAGAAAACAATCATCGTCAGTCTTGAAGGAAAGTACTGCCTTCTAAGACAGACTGAGCTCTGCCATTTAACAAGGTGACAAAAAAGTCTATTTTATTTATCTTTTTATTAAGATCAGAGGAGGACAAATGGCACATCTTAAAAAAATGACGTTCGTAAAGATTTTAGACATAACAGTTATTCTACTTGTAGAAAACAAACAGTTGTTGTTGACACAAAGTTACAAGTAGTGAAGCTTAATATGGCTAACTGACCAAGCTAAAAGAGGCTAACCTGTTAGCTTCTGAGCACAGCTAGCCACAGCGCTACCCAGCTCCCACCTTTATTTTATGGTCTTGCAGTTACTTTATTCACCATAAACAGATTTTTTTCAGTTTTGTTATCGATCAGATAAAACTTAATTGGTCATTAGACACGCTAACGCTACAGATGCTCCCGACTCGGAACACTGACACCGTCTGATGTTATAGTTGCCCGGGCAACCACAATGTTTTACATCATGTGGCAACGTTCAGCCAATCATGTAGCATAACATCACTGGCAGCAGATCTGGTGCCCACACCGGCCCGCAGAATCACAACAGAACCAGCAAATGTTCAAGCTGCTGCAGGAAGTCGAAGCCTTTCAGAGTAAAAGCCTTTAACTTACCCCCACTGGTCGTAGCTGTTGATGTGCCACAGGACGCCCTGGACGAAGATCTTGTGCTCATACATGGCTGAAAGACATGAGAGGTCACATGACCTTCAGCCCCGTGCTGCTGACCGCCCCCACTCCATGGTACCAATCTATCTGGGTCGTGCTGCTTAGCTCCCAGTACTCACCAACCAGCGCTCCCAGTATGAATGGAGTCAGCTTCTTGAAAACGATGGAGTTGCTCGGCTTGTTCCCTTGGAAAACCTTTAAATGAGAAGAGAAGTCCATTTATTGTCATGGGACCGAAAGCAGAGGCAAAACTGGACCACAGAACCGACGGCTTCGCTGAGAAGCATCTGGACGTGATGGAAAGGGTTACGGTGGGACAGATTACCTTGTGAGGCAGCAGCTTTTCCAGAGCGTCTCCTGACATTCCCGCTGCTTCCAGTTCTTTCCGAGCTTCATCAGAAGTTTTCCCCTTCATCAGAGCTTCGGTCTGAGCCAGGAAGTTGGCCACAAGGATCTGCAAAAAGAGTCAGAGGATCATCAACATCTGGAGCCGTCTCACAGACCAGAGCATCTCTGCATAAACAGCAATAAGTAGGAGTCAAAATGAGACGTGATCAAAAACCCAACAGAACATTTCAGATCACAGCCGACTTCCTGCTCAGATGCCGCCATGAATCAAGCATTCAAGCTGTGATCCGCTAACATGATCCCCCGTTCTAACATGATCCCCAGTTCTAACACGATCCCCCGTTCTAACACGATCCCCCGTTCTAACACGATCCCCCGTTCTAACACGATCCCCCGTTCTAACACGATCCCCCGTTCTAACATGATCCCCCGTTCTAACACGATCCCCCGTTCTAACACGATCCCCCGTTCTAACATGATCCCCCGTTCTAACATGATCCCCCGTTCTAACACGATCCCCCGTTCTAACACGATCCCCCGTTCTAACACGATCCCCCGTTCTAACACGATCCCCAGTTCTAACACGATCCCCCGTTCTAACATGATCCCCCGTTCTAACACAATCCCCAGTTCTAACACGATCCCCCGTTCTAACACAATCCCCAGTTCTAACACGATCCCCCGTTCTAACACGATCCCCAGTTCTAACACGATCCCCCGTTCTAACACGATCCCCAGTTCTAACACGATCCCCAGTTCTAACACGATCCCCCGTTCTAACACGATCCCCAGTTCTAACATGATCCCCAGTTCTAACATGATCCCCAGTTCTAACACGATCCCCAGTTCTAACACGATCCCCCGTTCTAACATGATCCCCAGTTAAAAACCATGAAAACCACATTCTATCATTTACTTTTTGGGTGATTTTCTTTTATTTATTACAATGTTATGCATCTCTCACAGAAGCATGTTTCAGTTGTGACTCCCGCCGTCATTTCACCAAAAGTTAAACGCTGCGTCATGCTGTGAAATCTGCTGTTTTGACAATAAAAACACTTCTAACAAAATAAAATAGACATTTAAAGGTTTGTTTTGTGTCTACTATTTTCTATGGTGTTGTGGGAAAATAAACAAATCATTGTGTATTTTGCTCAAGGATCTAGGTTGAAGACTTAGACTTTGTCAGTTTGTACACATAAGCATCTACAAAAAGGAATTTCCTTCAGTACAACTCTTTAGACATTTTTATCTTTTAATGTGCAGCCTTGATAAAGGTAAGCAGCAGTGATAATGTAAAACATACGACCTCAGATCTTAAAATAAAGAATAAAATAAGCTAAAAGATTTATTTCGCATCTTGTTAAATGGCAGAGCTCAATGCAGTAATTTCTTTCAAGACTTAGAATTAATGTTTTCTACTTTCGGCTGGTTTAGATCACCATGAAAGGTAAAATAGCAAATATAGGTCATAATATGTTGAGACTCCAAAAGACATTCGCTCTTACTTTGAAAGGATTCGAATGAACTTCCCATTCTGACAGGAGACCTCAGGTCTGCAGCTACACTTTCTTGCACTAAAGCCACTGGATAACAACATGTTAATACCATTTAACACCAGAGTTCGTCAAGTTAGATAAAAAAAAGTAACTAGTTACTTTTCAAAAAAATTAACCACCTCAGTAACTCAGGTACTTTTATTACCTAAATTGTTGAAGAATTTTACAAAATATCCTGTTGTTGGAGTTTTAAATACAACTAGTGATTCAACTATGAAATATAAGGTGATAGCTATTAATAACTAAATAAAAGGCTCTGAACACATTGAAATAGTGATGGGTCCAGCAGTACCGATGCATCCAGCCCATAGAGCAAAACACTATCGGTGAGCGTGTCGTTTCAAGAAAGTCATGTGACCGATTCAGGAGTTGTTTCTAACTGACAGACTAAACTGTGTTTAAAAACGTATCTGTCACCATGATGCATCTGCTAACAAAATGTCTCATCTTTTGCTGTTTATCATTTAATTATCAAGGATTTTAGAGCAGTCTAAAAGGAATAGGAACCTTTCGGCCATTGCATTTATATTTTAATTTCCTCATTGCGTCATCCTTTTCCTCACAGTTATCACTCAACTTATCTAAATTAAAGTTAATTTCAAATTGACTCAGTTTATTTACTGTTTTGACTGTACTTATTGTTTTGAAATGTTGATTTAAAAACATTGTCCACAAGCATCCTCATTCACACCCCCCCCCCCCCCTAAATTTTCACGTTATGATATACGTTTACGTTTTTTATTGGCTGCATCTAAAAATATCAAAGATGTTTCCAATTCAAACAGATATGACATAATATAACCTACGATAAACTTAAATATTGTATTAGGTCATTAAATCAATTCAGTTTAGGCTGTCAAATAAGCTACCTGTAATGTCTTTAAATGTCCAGCAGGTGTCAGTATTCTGTGATACAGATGCATCACTATTGAAAACTAATCAGCACTATTTTTTGGTTTGACAGGTGCAATGAACCAGATTATGTAGATGTGATGATGTTTTTGTTTATTAATAAAAGAAAAAAGTATATATTTCTTTACATTAGCAGCCTTCAACAGGCTATAAAATAGGTAAGAAGCTTAAAAATAATAACTCAAAGTAGTCATGAGTAACGCGTTACTGTCCTTTAAAAGTAATTAGTTAAGAGTGCTTGTTACAGGAAAACTACGAGTTAGTGTAAAACGTTACACAATTTTTTTTTACTGTACACACTGTATACAAAACGACAATAAAGTTTGTCTATTTCTAAATCTTAATGCGTTAGTCCAAACACTGATGTCCACATAACCAAACATTCAATAAATCAATATTTACAACTTTAGCAAAGAGGGAAAAAATATATACAACTTAAAATGATAATCATAAAATTTAAATAAGATAATGCTAGTAAAATAATCACGTTTTATACTTTTTTTTAACCCTCTAATAGTGAAATGGTGAAAATGAAAAGTCAGAATGACTCAACAGTTTCCAGTTTCTGCCAGCAGGGGGCGTAGTTTGACCGTTTAGGGGAAGTAAAACGTTCAGTCAGAAGCTGAAGGTTCTGCTAGAATCCAACAAGCAGAACATTCACAGCTGGAGCTCCTGCCTCCTGGCAGAACAAAACAAAATTACCCTAAAAGCTCTAAAATCAATCTATAAATCCAAAATTTTTTACATCCTATAAAACTAGAATTTTGTTTTTAAAATGTCTAAATTAATTTCTTAGTTATTCATTTTATCTGAAGGTTTACGGAGCGACAGATTAGCCTTTTTAGAGACGCATTAATGCTTCACTCCGTTTTTTTCTTTTTTAGACAGAGTAGCTACAGGAGCCCAGGAGGACCATGACGGTCCTATTTCTGCCTAAAGCTGGACCAGTGAACTGCTGCTGGTGGGTTTGGCCTTAAAAGGTTTAATCTGTTCCAATTTTTTGTATAAAATAAGAAAAAAAGTTGAAAAATAGGAATCAAAAACTGCCAATTCTAATTATTTTTATTTTGTCAAATATTTTCACTCTAAGGTTTTTAGTCATCCAAATGTTTTAACATTTAATCCACAGTAAACGTCCTGCATGTAAGTCCAGTGGAACAGGAGGAGCCGCTGCTGTTACCTTGTGGTGCAGGTTGTCCCTGATTGGATGCTGGGACTGAGCAGGAATCAGGAAGTCGGCAGGAATCATCCGGGTACCTGCAGGGCCAACATGTGGTCAGTGATGGGTAGCCAGTGACCAGTAAACCCAGTAAACCTACTCAGTCACCTTGGTGGATAAGCTGGTAAAAGGCGTGCTGTCCGTTGGTGCCTGGTTCTCCCCAGACGATTGGTCCTGTGTGGTAGTCCACACGGCTGCCATCTTTGGTAATGTACTTCCCGTTCGACTCCATGTCACCCTGGAAACGGGGGGTGGGGGTGGGGGGGTTCAGGTCAAAGGTCTGAGACCCTACAGAAGCTCAGAGAGCTGCCGGCGATGCACTGACCTGCTGGAAGTAAGCGGCGAAGCGGTGCATATACTGGTCATATGGCAACATGGCGTGAGTCTCAGCCTGGAAGAAGTTGATGTACCAGAGGCCCAGAATGGCCAGCAGAACCGGGACGTTCTGATCCAGAGGGGTGCTGCGGAAATGGTTGTCCTGGAGGAAGAGGAGGGTTTGGTTGGAAAGGAACTCAGAACCGCAGCAGTTTAAACATCAAGTCAAAAATGTTTTTGCTTTTTTCCCAAACAATCTAAAGAAAAGTTGTATGTTTTTATTTAAGCCCCAAACCTGAATAGTTGATCCAGCAAAAATTCAAAAGGAACCTTTACAGAAACCAAGGTTTTTTTAGACAGCAGGGACCCGGTTCTGGTTCATAGGACAGTTTAGTCTGTGCTGCAAAGGGCAGCTGTCTATGAAGCTGCAGACATGAGGGGAACTGGGATAAAATGCAGAGCCAGACCCAGCCTGTTGTTCCTTAATGAGCAGAACCAGTAAAAGCTTCATTTAGAACAACCAGAACCTTAGATCCATAGATCCGTCTCTGCTGAGAGATCAGTTCTGCTTATTTCCTGATAAAACTTCCCTTCATCCAAACAGACCTCAAGCGTTTCTGTTCTGGTTCTAAAGTTATGTTCTCCTACCATCCAGTGAGCTCCTGACAGAAGCTGCTCGAAGTTCTCAAAGCCTGAAACACAAACAGAGGGAGATTGTTAGGATATGGAGAACAATCAGAACCTGAGACCTAAAACCAGAACCGCCAACGTAAACAAAATGACATAACAGCAGAACCAGCAAACTGAGGAGAACCTTTGTCTCTACAGGCTTCATGCAGATCTCCTTCTGAGCTGCTTTCAGAACCCGATCATGTTCTACCTCTTTGGATCAGAACCTGAATGTTTCTCCTCCTCAGTTCTGAAAGCAGTCTCAGCTGAAGATTCTAGATTGCTGAACCAGAAAGGATCTGTCAGTGAGGTCATCAGACCCGCTGTGATGGCTCCGCCCCCAGTCCCACCCCCCCGCTGTGGTGACGTACCTACGTGCAGAGCGATGGACAGACCGATGGCCGACCACAGTGAGTAACGACCTCCGACCCACTGAGGACGAGCAGACATGACATCACACAGTCATTCCACCAATTAGAGCAAGGCACTTCAAAATAAAAGCATCAGCAGGCTCAGCAGTTAGTTCAGAACCCCGTGGCAGTCGGTGGTTCTATGAACAGAACCCTACTGATCCACTGAGGTTCTGCTGAGGTTCAAGCGCCAAACAGCTGCTGCAAAGTCCGATTCCTGGAACCTGAGCAGAACCAGCAGAAACTTACATCCCAGAACTCGAACATGTTGGCCGGGTCGATACCGAAGTCCTTCACTTTAGCCTGAGGAGACAAAGGGACTGATTAGGCAACCAGAACCACTGGGACTGGTGAGAAGCAACTGCACTGACAGCGAGGACCAGAACCAGTCAGAACCTGCAGGTCGAATTACTACAGGGTTTATACAGGGATGAGTAACTCTTATTTAATGCTCTTTGAAATTATTTTAATGCCATCAAAAAGTACCCATGACTCTGATATATACGCGGAAAAATCCTACATCTTTATCATCGACAAGCTGCAGCCATGTCGCAAATTCCTCGTTTTCCAGCCAGTTTTGTGGAAATTAGAATTTTCCCTTGCCTGATGAACCAGACTTAATGTGAGATTAAATGTGTAATTTAGTCTGGCCGCGATGAATGAGACATCAGAAGATTGTTGATGAGAATAACCCGTTGTTTTTCAAACCATGTCTGTGCCTATTGGCCAACGCTCTGACCAATGAGAGCAACTGACTGTGACGTATTAAGAGAGACAGAAAGCTGGTGGGGGAGTGTAAACAAACGGCGAATACGTCCTTCTTAAAAATTTATGAGCGTAGAGCCTCTTCCTGCTCATGTTTATCAGAATGGGCTCCAGCAGAATTTAACTGGTTCTAGACATTCTGCAGGTCTGAAACCAAGCTTTGATGCATGGGCTGTATCTGTGACCCAGTTCTGGCCCATTTACTCACCGCGTTGGTGGACAACGCCACAAAGTGTTTTGCCACTGCAGATTTCTGAGGAAAACAAAGAACAAAGCGTCACTTTTTAATCCAAACGGGTCAAAGTATCAGAGAAAGTTCTGGTCTCCGCGAGCAGAACTCACATCCCCGGCTGTCTGCAGGAACCAGTCCCGGGCTGACTCAGCGTTGGTGATGGTCTCCTGGGTGGTGAATGTCTGAAAAGGGCCCAACAACAGAAACATCAGTGACTGATGATCTCACACCTGCAGGTCAGGTGAGCGTGCACAAGTGTGAGCGTACACAAAAGTGAGCGTGCACAGACCTTGGAGGCGATGATGAAGAGCGTGGTTTCTGGGTTGAGCTGTTTCAGGGTCTTGGCCATGTGAGTCCCGTCGATGTTGGAGACGAACCAGACGTTCGGACCTCCATCTGAGTAGGGCTTCAGAGCCTCGGTCACCATCAGGGGTCCCTGAACGCACCACAGAGTCACGATATCTCCGATAACGGATCAGAAAAGGGTTTGGTTTGAACTGAATCCTGATACGGGTGGGTTTGCTCACCAGGTCAGAACCTCCGATCCCAATGTTCACCACATCGGTGATGCTCTTCCCACTGAAGCCTTTCCAGTCTCCGCTGCGAACTTTCTAGAAACGCAGAAATCAGGTGGACAGTGGTTACACTGTGGATCTGAACCAAACTCCCAACATTAAGAGGCCGTCGAATGTTTCATCACATATCAAAGCATGTTCAAATAAATGGTTTTTATATTTAGGAGTAACGAAGAAAAATAGGTACATAGAAAACATGAAAAAACGTAATTCTTTCTGTACTCTTCTTACAGTGTCTCTGGCTTAGGGCTGAAGGCCTTTGGCAAAAATCTAAATTGCGATTATTTTCAACCAACATTGCGATTTTATTAAAATTTTGATCTGTTGAACTGTAAAGTGCCTTAAGATGATGTGTTGTGAATTGGCGCTATAGAAATAAACTGAATAGAAATTGTTGCAGGACTTTAACCTTTTGTTTGGAAAAGTGCTTACTATTGCTTGCATGCACAGACTTGCATGCTAGGTGGACGTTTATCTTTCCTATTAAGTGCCTCTGCGTTTTGACCATTTTATTTTCCCTAATTGCGATTATATTGCAAAAGTAATTTGTTGCCGAGCCCTGCTCTGATTCTGTTTCTTTTTTTGTTGTTGAAAATCTAGCTTGTAGGAAAAAAAAAAAAAGATAAAATAGGAGTGTGACACATCCGAACCGGACTCTGGGCCTGTCGGTCCCCAGAAGGTTAGGAAAAGCACCAGAGACGGTCCTAATGCGGAAACATTATCACACCTGGCAGAAAGCCTTCATCTTGTCCAGCACCCGGTTCACTTCAGGCATCACATCTTTCCCGTCCACCAGGATGGGTGTGTTGGAGCGGTTCCTGAGGGCCACATGGAGCACGGCTCGGTTCTGGACACAGAAACGACACCAAGGTTAGAAAATCTGGCGGTCTTAAGCTGACAGCTTATACCGGGGAAGCTCTGCACCTCAGTGAAGTTGATCTTCTCTCCGGTGAACATCTTCTCTCTGGCCTCCTCCACTCCTCTGGACTTGGCCTGAAAGCAGAAACACAAAGTTCGACCAGAACCAGTTTATTCATCTTCCATATTCAGCTTCTTTTGATGATGAAAATGGATCGGAACCACTTTGCCAGAAAGACTGAAGCATCCACAGCTAAAAGAACCGCCATTAAGAACATGGATAATATAGCAGGGATGATCCTAAAGGGTTCTACTGGGTTTGGTTCTACAGAACACCGGCTAATAAAGCTCAGACCACAGCTTCCAATTTACCTCATGTTATAATTTCTGATTGTGTCTGAGCTACTCTATCGTTTTCCCCTGAATGTTTCCTGATGCTCGAATGGTTCTGAGGAAACTCTGCAGCATTATTAGCTTCCTACCAAAGCAAACAGAAACTGTGATAGTTGAGCAAATGGTGAAACCTGGTTTCTCCATCCCTGCCTTCTGTGATAAAGGAAGTGGTTTCAGTCTAAGCTTCGTTTCCTCACATCCCGCCTGCCTGTGGCTCAACATGTTTTCTCTTTCAACACGAGGTTTTGTAATGTTCCTGCTTCCTGCAGCTCATGCACCGTCTCCGACAATGAAAACTGAGCTCAGATAAGACGTGTTGGGACATTTCAGGCATTCCTCATGCAGGTTCAAACCTGCTGAGAGAAGCGGGGATCAGATGGTCTCTAGACCTGTCAAGTTCCCACTAAAATAGTCTGGTTTACTGTTGAGTTTCAATAAGCTGTAAATCAGGATCACTTTCAATGATCTGTAAGTAAACATCTAAAGTTTACAACTAAAGTTTAACATCCTCTGCTCTGCAAAACAAAGAGTAAGGACCAAGACTGATCCAGAAAATAGTTTAAACCTTCGTGATTTTAAACTGTTTCTTCTATCAAACGTCCTGCAGCATCTTTACATGATCTGCTGACGCAAAACAAAATTAAGTTCATTTGAGGCAAACAGGTTTTCTGTAGAGATGATCTCTGCATATTTCTTCACTCTAGAACCTGCTAGGCAAGGAAATATTTTACTAACAATTAACAATAGTATTCCTTTGTAAATTATATTGCTTTGCAATTATTTATATCACCAGGAGGTCTGACGTTTCTATGGTAAAACCTGACTTGGTCTTTAGTTAAAACCTGCTAAAATATTTGCAGTGTGAAAGATTTTGGTTCTTTGATTTCAGAAACTCATGGAAGGATGCTAACATTAGCCTGTATAGCTATCACCGCCCACATCTCTATTCCACCAATAAGGGACTCCGTTGCAGTCAGTCACCAAGTATTGCTTCTTGTGCAGCTTTTTAGAAATCATGTCAGACACCAGGAAGCAATGGTGAACAAACTATGGCTAGCTGCTAACGCTACACTGAATTCATATGAACACCTACCAGGCAAATTGTAATCTGAAACCCCCCCATTCACAGGGAAATAAAAGGAGCCCTGAATGAGCTCCAATTCATTATTTCCCCTAAAATGATTATATTGAATTTAGAGCCAATTTTAGAAGGACTGAATGAGTAAAATACCAAGTTATAGCTCAACAAAAGCAACACTGTAACTTTTAGCCACTAGGGGCACTAGACCTGTAACTTCCAGGTTTGGCGCCTCCCTGAAGGCCACTGGCAGCACTGCACTGGAATCTGATAGCAGACCAGTTTGGACCAGCAGTAGAGATCATGTTCATGTTAGAGACGAGGAAACATTCACCCTGTAGATTAGATCCTCCATCAGAGAACCAGACATGTCTGAACAGCTTAGGGTCACAGCTAACAGCAACTGTTAGCTTAGTTCGCTCTGGTGTTTAATGGGCGCTCAGACTAACGGAGCTCTGGGTCACATGACCCATTCAGAGCCTCTCAAGTTAAATACGAGTTTATGAGGGGAGCAGCATAGAGGGAGAATAGATACGCAGCAAGAGCTGAATGTTAACCTAAAAAAAAACCCTTAAAACAATCTCTTAAATGATGATGTAATCATATAATTTCTAAAGCTAACTGGGGTCTAAGGTTATCTGGTGTTGCTTCATTATTAACACTAATTAAAAGCAATTGTATTTTACGACGGAGTTTTCGGGCCAGGCTAGAGATGTTTTTCTCTTCTATTTCGAGAATAAAGTCGTAATATTACGAGAATGAAGTCCTCATATAACAACCCATTTCAGAAAGAAAGCTTGGAGCTCGGACCAGCAGATGACGGCCGACCAGCTCCACCAATCAGCAACCCGAGTTCACTTTGACCTGCTGCCCAATTTGATGCTGCTGCTAAAATATTCTCTTATTTGTCAAAACAGAGCCAAAGAATAACTTCACATGAGGCGTGACATTCCTCATTTTAGTGAAGACTGTGTTTCTTTTAAGAGTTGTCATAAAATACAACTTTATTCTTGTAATTTTACGACTGTATTTTCGTAATTTTATTAATTTATTCTCGTAATTTTGTGACTTTATTCTCCTAATTTTACAAGTCCCACTTCACAGAGCCCAAAGGAAAACAGAAATCAGTGTCAGTCAGTAAAAGCATGCAGAATTCAACCCTCACCAGGGCCAGCAGCATGGTCATCACACCCTGGTTGATCAGGTTCTTGGAGTAGTCCACTAGGATCTCTCCGTCGTCCGTCTTCAGGGTCGTACTGTGGACAGACAATCAGGGAAACGTTATCAGAGACAATCACATCCAGGACGTCAGTAAAGCCGAAAGGAGGATAAATAGTTGGAATTGGCCCGCTCCCTCATTAGAACAACCTAGGTCTACAATGTAAGCCCGAGTGTTGTAAAAACACCAACGTAAAACAATACAATATAGAGGCAGACAGGCAGTTCTTCAAGAATGAATACATAAAAGCTCAGCCGTGTGTCAGCACTCACCGCCAGTCTAGATGGCATGTGGGCAATGAAATGGAATAATGTAAACAGATGCAAAATCCCATCATGCACCACAACATATTTTTGCATAAATTACATAAATTCTCCAAATATAAGAGAAAGGATTTTAGTTTTATTATAATTTAGTTTGTTGCAAGGATTTTACAGTTTGAAGAAATAGAAAATGACACCATATGCCAACCGTCACAAGGATGTGCATGACGAGGAAGGGCTGTATATACTGCATGCATCCTTTAGGAAGTTGACACATTACTTCTTGAGCTCCCAGAGTTATTCACTCTCATAGGTAGGAGCTTTGGCCGGAGAGTAAGTGTTTGGGGCCGGTATGATCTAAGGAGAGCCGGCCCTCATACCCTGAAATAAGGACCGACCAGAGTTGTCAAGTAATGAAGTAAAAATACTTTGTTACTGTACTTATTTTTCTTCCTACCTCTGACTTCTACTCATTACATTTTCACACAAGTATCTGTAGTTTCTATTCCTTACATTATTAAAACAATCGTTACTCTTGGCTTCTGTTTTATGTTTATAAATATTTATTTTACCTCATGTGCTCCATCCAATGCAGATCATTGGCTCCACCCACATCTAGTGAAAACTAGTGTGATTGGATGAGTCTTATAACGCAAACACTCATTGGTTAGCTAAAGGAAATCATCAGAAGCAAGCAGGTGTTCTTCAATCTGCTAACGTGAATTGTCTATGCCATGCTACAATGTAGGATTCAGAAAAAGATGTTGAAATGTCTGAAAGGTCGGACACAGGCGAGAGCGTATCGGGAGATGGAGACCAACAAGACCTCCCTCATCCTTGGCCCTATCTCAAAGAATTTTTCTAAATAGTTGAAAAATTGAGCTTTCAATTCATATAGTGGCATCTGGCTGTTTTTTTAAAGGTTACTTTATACTTTTATATAGGGATGCACGATATTGGGATTTTGGCCGATATCCGATATGCCGATATTTTAAAACTCATGTAGCCAATAACCGATATCGATACCGATGTTAAAGCTGGACAAAAATAAGTAGTCATTGAAAATAGCAGTTTTGTTATCCATTTCTGACACTTTGAAAAATAATATACTCAAATATATTTTCATATGCTGATATCAAATCAATTTTTAAAAACGCGGTATCGATCTATTTTACTTTCAAAATCTCGTGAAATTTCATCGTTCTGTTACAAACTCTCGTGATATTTTGCAATTTCTTGTGAGATTTTGTTAGTAAAATCAATATATCAACATATAAAAATATGGCAACATTTCGTGAATTTTCGGGGGGTTTCGTAGCATAACGATGACATATAGCAATATTTCATTAGTAAAAGAGATTGATATGGTGTTTTTAAATGGCAATATATCAGCATATGAAGATATTGGGATATTTTAATGTATCAATATTTTTTCCCTCGTCTTTAGAAGTTTTTAAGTCTGTAAAAAAGAAGTTTTTGAGGAAGAAGAAGTAGTATTTTTTTGTTTTTTTTTAGACTTTAGAAACTCAGAAGCTCATCAAATATGGGGTTAAATATCGGTGGGGTGGCCGATGTCCGATATTCAGTTTTAAGGCTGATACCGAAAGGGGGCCGATTATATCTTGCATCCCTACTTTTATACTTTAAGTAGCTTTTGGAGCACATAATTTTTCACTTTTACTTGAGTTAAGAGGTCAAATGGATACTTCTACTGTTACCAGAGTGTTTTTAAACTGCAGTATCTATACTTCTACTTGAGTAACAAATGTGTGTACTTTTGACACCACTGGTACCGGCCCACCAGGCAAATGCCTGGTATCACAGATTACCAGTCCAAGCCTGCTGACAAGTCCCTTCACTTGGGTAAATTTCAGGTTCTGACAAACAGTTTCAAAACCAGCTGAAGAAGCTCAGCTACGAGTTCATCCTCCTCATAATCTGATAATTTCATGGTTGTGGAAAAAAAAAACCCTCAAAACTTCAAATTGGTCATGTGACGCAGTAACTTAGCGTTCATTTTAAACAGGATCATGTTCTGGAGTCAAACATTCATTCAAGTCCTGAAGGAGGTCTGGTTCTGGTCCAGATCAGAGGAACCCTGGAGAAGCCGTTCAGAAATGGACAGTAGAACTGCTCAAAAGGACCAGAACCTTTTTAACAGAATACAGTTTCAACATGTGGTCCTCAGCACCATGAGGGGATGCATCATCATCCTCCTCCTCCTCTTCATCATCAGTTTGCTCTCAGTCACGTCTGCTGCATCCTCTCAGCGCACTGCGCATGCGCAAAAACCTCCTGTGCGTCTCCTTTTAGCGATAGGAGCGATCCGGGCTGCTGCGCTGCAGAATAAAAACTACTAATTGTGACCCGGTGGTTCCTATAGAGTAGGTTTTAAACAGAACCCAACGGGACCGGTCCAAAGGCTCTGTTCTGTTGCATGCGCAAACCGCAGAAATGCAGGAACTCTGGGTTCTAAGTTTCTTTCTGCAACCAGAAACTAGTTTAAATCGATCCAATCCACTGGGTTAAACAGTTCGGACCCGGTTTCAGACCCGAAGGTGGGAGCTGTTGGGTTCGGGGAGCCACCAGATCGATACAGACAGAACCTAAACTGAAGGCAACTTCAGATTGGACTGGAACAGGTGGGCGTCAGATTAAATATAACATATATGGAACAGTATAAATACATATATAAACAGGTTCTGATGAGTTGGGGTTCGGTTCATGGCTCGTATGATGAACCCAGTAAGACCTTCAAATATCGCGGAACCCGAACACGCCCCAGTCCGATAATGGATGCTGTGACATTAGCACGCGGGCTAACCGTTAGCCAGGTGGGTCCAACAGTCCGGGACTGCAGGTTCTCTGGTTCGGTTCGACCGAATCCTAACTGGAGGAATGTGGTGAAGGGAGGGCAGCTGAGGACTGGATGGGACTGTTCTTCTGGGCCGAGATAAACGGGTGAAACCAGCGGCAGAGAGGTGACCTTGTGGCGGCCAGGAGGACCACCGACAGCGACTTAGTGAGCACCGGAACCTGCTGACGGTGTCTCCGGGGAAACCAGGGTCTACTGTAGGGGACCGGGCCCTTCCAGACCTGTCAAATAACGCCGCTCTGGTTGTCTCACCTGAACTTCCCGAACCGGTCCGGGTCGCTGTCAAACATGGCCCTCATGTTCAGGCTGTTGGCATTGCTCCGGTACCATTGCTCCAGCTTCTTGAAGTTCGGGTCAGCGTTCAGGGCCATTGTTGTAGTGGGGCGTCGGTGCTAGATACGTCTGTTGCTCCGGTCCAGGCTGCTCTGATGACCCAGCTGGCGGACGGCTGGAGGCCTTAACTGTCCAACTGTTCTCCACCAATCACAGCACAGCTCAACACTACGTCATCCCACCCAACACAAGCTCTGCAGTGATTGGCTGTTTCTTACAGGAAACATTATAGCCTCTAGGTAGCTACTAGGATTAATGTAGGGAGGGCGATTTATTACAAAATTAAAAACTACAAAAGAAAAAAAAAAAAAAAAACCGAAGTACGGAAAAGGATTAGGGCCACTGAAAAAAAATATATATATATCACTGGTTTTTTAATTTTATTTCAGTATAACATGAGAAATGATAATCACAGGATTCTGACCTTTTCTCAGAATTCTGACTTAATGTATTTGGGCACCATGAAGGAAGAGATGTGGGAGGACTCACCTTCACTGACAAAGATGTGAGTTATTTGGGAGGGCCAGTAACACATTGATGTAGAATTACGGAATTAAGCGACTTTTTACGTGAAGCTATTTAACACAAATATGCTATTTAATTAATGGAAAGGCAGAAGGTGATTAAAACAAGAAAGCTACTTTAGTCGTTAAAGCAGACATGGCAACAGCTAACATGTTTGTTAGCTGTCAGAATTGAGTCAGAATTCTGAGGTCAAAGTCGGAATTCTGAGGTCAAAGTCAGAATTCTGAGGTCAAAGTCGGAATTCTGAGATTAAAGTCAGAATTCTGAGAATAAAGTCTGAATTCTGAGGTCAAAGTCGGAATTCTGAGATTAAAGTCAGAATTCTGAGAATAAAGTCTGAATTCTGAGGTCAAAGTCGGAATTCTGAGATTAAAGTCAGAATTCTGAGAATAAAGTCTGAATTCTGAGGTCAAAGTCGGAATTTGAGATTAAAGTCAGAATTCTGAGAATAAAGTCTGAATTCTGAGGTCAAAGTCGGAATTCTGAGATTAAAGTCAGAATTCTGAGAATAAAGTCTGAATTCTGAGGTCAAAGTCAGAATTCTGAGATTAAAGTCAGAATTCTGAGAATAAAGTCTGAATTCTGAGGTCAAAGTCAGAATTATGAGGTTAAAGTCGGAATTCTGAGATTAAAGTCAGAATTCTGAGAATAAAGTCAGAATTCTGAGATTAAAGTTGGAATTCGGAGGTTAAAGTCAGATTTCTGAGGTTGAAGTCGGAATTCTGAGAATAAAGTCGGAATTCTGAGGTCAAAGTCAGAATTCTGAGGTCAAAGTCAGAATTCTGAGGTCAAAGTCGGAATTCTGAGATTAAAGTCAGAATTCTGAGAATAAAGTCTGAATTCTGAGGTCAAAGTCGGAATTCTGAGGTCAAAGTCAGAATTCTGAGGTCAAAGTCGGAATTCTGAGATTAAAGTCAGAATTCTGAGAATAAAGTCTGAATTCTGAGGTCAAAGTCGGAATTCTGAGATTAAAGTCAGAATTCTGAGAATAAAGTCTGAATTCTGAGGTCAAAGTCGGAATTCTGAGATTAAAGTCAGAATTCTGAGAATAAAGTCTGAATTCTGAGGTCAAAGTCGGAATTCTGAGATTAAAGTCAGAATTCTGAGAATAAAGTCTGAATTCTGAGGTCAAAGTCAGAATTATGAGGTTAAAGTCGGAATTCTGAGATTAAAGTCAGAATTCTGAGAATAAAGTCAGAATTCTGAGATTAAAGTTGGAATTCGGAGGTTAAAGTCAGATTTCTGAGGTTGAAGTCGGAATTCTGAGAATAAAGTCGGAATTCTGACTTTTTTTCTCCTATTATACTGAAATAAAATAAAAAAAACAGTTAACTTAATTTTTTCAGTGGCCCTAATCCTCTTCCCTACCGAAGGAATCAATTCTAAAAGACTATAATTAAAACTGGCTCTACTGCTGAGAACTGAACCGACCCAGCACCATGCTTCTGTAACATAACATCCTATTTATGACTTACCTAAGAGTTAAATAAATGTAACTAGACAATTGTGAATCATTAACCAGGTAACTTTGTCTCAAATTCTGATTTGAATGGTTCAGATGTGCTATATGACCTCACAGGCTTCTGATGTTCAAGCTGGTAGAACAGAACCATTAAAGTAAAACAAAAGGCACTTTTCTGCAAACTTAGTGTCTTTATTTCCATTTTTTTTTCTTATTTTACAATGCATCATTTAAAAGCTCACTTTTTCACCAGGTGTGGGTCCAGACTGGAACCAAAGCCCGTCACTAAACCCACCAAACAAAACTGTTCCCCTGCAAACCCAAACCAACATTCGGTTAGGAACCTTAATGTCTCTAAACAGTTCTTTCCGTCTGAACAGAACCGCCTTTGGGATTGGTCCTCTCCGTTTCCTGAGCAGTTTAAAGGTGGCTCTGCGTGTCGGATCGTGGAAGTCTTTCCAGGAGAATCTACAGGTTTGTCCGAATCAGAAAAAGACAGAGTTCAGAGCTGAAATAATTTAGCTAACTGTTCTGATTGGATCAGCTATTCGAGTCGTTAAATGTCAGCGCGCTAGCCGGAAAGTTCTGATACCTGATCACAGGTTAAAGACCCATTAATGATCCAAGCTAGCAGAAGCAACATTAAATTCTCCACTGACATTATTACGAGGTTCTGATCACGCTGCGGTCTGGGTCGGGCCCAGTGGAACCTACTCAAGAGACTGCTGATCATTAAAAGATCCGCAGGCCTAAACTTGTTGCAAAGTGCAGGAAGATTTTAAACAGACAAAGCGGCCACGCCGTCTATCTGTGCGACGTCACTTCCTGCCGGTCTGTGTGCAGTGCTGCGGGCGACATCAGTGGCTTCTGTGATGGGAGGGGGAGGAAGGAGGCCGGCCGAGAAGCTCCATGAAGATTTAGAGTCCAGGAAGAAAACCTGTTCAGACGGAGCTACGGGAGCTTCCTGATCCAAATGGACACAAATCTAAACTGAAAAGATGACGTGCTTAAAAGACCCGATCCTACGGGAGGATACATTGCTCTTAAATTGCAAATGATTCATTGGTTTACAGCAAGTTATTTTGGGTCATCTGAAAGATTTCTAATAATTTAAATAAAAGTAATTTATCTGGAGATAATGATGGAGATTGTTTTAGTACAGATCTACTCCTGTCGGTAGATCTTTACTAAACATTTCTCTGAAAGTTAAATTCTGACCCAAACATCTTGAGTGTGGATTAACTGAAGCAAACTGCAGTGAAAAACCCAAACAGAAAACTGGGAGTCAGGAAGGAAAACACCACGACCAGTAAAACCAGTTATTTTAGACGAGTGAAAAAGAGAACTTCTAATGGCCAAGAAGGGTTGAGGAAGGAGCTCAGTTCGTCAGCCGTACTAGTAGAAAAATCCAGGTTACAAAGAGCGTGCAGCGCCCTCTACAGGCAAACCCTGATAGAGCTACAGGAGGCGTCCACAGCCGAGGCGCTAAAACATTTAGAGGGAATCACTTTTCTAATTAACTCTTCATTATCGGGGTGGTCTGAGACAGACGGAACGTTAAGCTGCATTCAGAGTCTACTCCAGTGCTGGTGACGGAAACAACGAGGAGACAGTCTTCAGGGATTTGGTGGACAGAACGGAACCAAAGCTTGCTGTGTTTTATGGAAGAAGTTTCTGCTTTCTAGAGCCGCCGCCTCCTGTCGACACTACGCCGCCACTTTGTTGTCCTTCTGCATCAGAACACAGAAACATTTCAGGTTAGCGTCGATACTTAAAGGCATGGAGTCTGCTGACTCATTGACACTTGACAAAAGAAACTGATCAAATTAAAAACATACTCAGATGTTTGCAAACTTTGGCCATATTGGTGTCTGATACAAATATGGCAACAATTTACCAGTATTATTTATAAACCTTATATACTTCCTGATCTTCCTTATGCTACGAAAAAACAACACTGTGAAACTAGCTTCTCTGCTTCAGCTTAACGCCCCACACAGCATGATAGATGTACGGTTTGGAGGAAGACTCCTGATGCTGCAGCATGGAAGACTCACCCTGAATGGTAAGTTGGCGAATTCCCGCCCTGCCTGGTTTCCTCGGTAACCTCCCCTGTAGCCACCGCCCTGAGGGGGCCCAAAGGACCCTCGGCTGGCCGAACGTCCCCGCCCTCCTCTGTAACCCATCCCCCCGCGCCCTCTGTAGCCCCCGCGGCCTCGGCCCTGACGCAGAGGGATGCCGAAGGTCTCTGCGTTCATCCTCCTCTCCTCCGCCCAGGTCTGCCGGCGCTCCCTGCAGGAGGAAACATTCATTCACGGGGAGGGAATCCAATCTCACCTGGTTGGTTTGAACCGGTTCTATTAACAACAGAAAGCTGCTGATCGGACAGCAAAGATCTGAGTTCTGAGCAGAAAGATCTGATTTATGATGCAGCTCCTGGATGAGACGGACTCACCGAGGGAAACCTGAGGCTCCAGACTTTTCTCCAGCTTTCCTAAAACACAGAAACACAAACGTCAGGATCAGGGCGGGAAAACATCCCAGCAGTCAGTGACCCAGTCTTTGAAGAATGATAATACAGGAATGAGTAACTAATGCTTTTTATTGCTCTTAGAAATAATTTTAATGCCATCAACAAGTACCCATGACTCTTATACCTATATATATAAAACACAGAAAAAATCCTTCATCATCTACGCCGTCAACAGGGTGCAGCCATGTTCTGAATTCCTCGTTTTCCAGCCACTTTTGTTGAAATCAGCATTTTCCCATTCTCTCGTCTCGAGCTTCTTTTCCGAACATACGGCTTTACGAGCAGTGTTGGGCACGTTACTTTGAAAAAGTAATTAGTTATAGTTACTAGTTACTTCTCCCAAAAAGTAACTGAGTTACTAACTGAGTTACTCCACAATAAAAGTAACTAGTTACTAGTAAAAGTAACTATTGCGTTACTTTTGCGTTTCTCGCCCCCGTAACCCTCACCACCCGGCCCCCACCTTCTCGCGGTGTGTTTCCAAAGCCAGCTGAATAGAGCGGACGACAAAGACAAGAACCTGCAGAGAGTTTAGCATTTATTGCACCTCAATGTAAATGACATCAGGGGGGAACGCGATGTGAAGTTTTTTAACAGGACATTCAGATCTGGTGAAATTAATAACTGGGATGTCTAATTCTGAAATCCTGTGTGTTTGGGTTGTTATAGATACTGCAACATCTATCTATCCATCTATCTATCTAGATCTATACTCTGTGTGTGACATAAAATATGGATCTCCACCCCTGCCACAAAGGCCATCAAATAATGTTTAAAATAAAAAATACAGTAGGTTGAAAAGGCAGAGTATCCATCCATCCATCCATCCATCCAGATTTCTCCCTTTCATTTGATCATTCTCGCTCTCCGTAGTTCCCCTGTGGCGCGAGCACAGGGCGACTGTTGCGCGCCTTTAGCGAGCATGCGCGTTTCCTGACGCTTGTGCGGTGACTCGTGCCGCCTGCGCTGTGCGGAGATGCAGGGGAAACCGTATGTGATGGGGAAACGCAGCTCGACGTAACATCAGGAAAACGCTGTTTTGCTGCTGGATCCTCCTCACTCTACATCTCTCTGTGTGTGCTGTACGTTAACACCCACCAGCGGAAACACCCACCTACCCAACTGACAGACAGAATCTCACTATACATCAGCCATCCTCCCCTCTCTCATGACAAGGCGCGCACCTCTGGATGACCTAAAAAATAATCTTTAATATCTCTTAAACAAAAGTAGCACAAACAATATTTTTTTCTGCACAAATCTGCACTAAAGTTGCACTAACCATTCAGTCTATTTGCAGAGTTTTTTGACGTGGGTGGGGTGTCATCTTCACGCAGCTGCGCACGAGTCCTATCATGAAAAAAGGTTCATTGTGCGACCTGAGTAACGCGCAGTAACGGGGTATCTGCAATGGTAACTGCGTTATAGTTACAGTCAAAGTAATTAGTTAGATTACTCGTTACTAAAACAAGGTAACGGCGTTAGTAACTTTCAACGCCGTTAGTCCCATCACTGTTTACGATCAACCGGAAGCAGTTCCACACAAATATATCGCAATATAATACATCTGATGAAATCCTATTTATAAACTTTCATTAAAACTGACAATCACATTTAATGAATTTCAATGCCAATTAAGGCCTTAATTAAAAATATAATTGAATGACTTTTAATGAGTTTTTAATCACCCGCGGAAACCCTGTACTTTTTTTTTTCTCTGGCCAGAAATAATACATTTTTTTTAAACTTCTACCCGATGTATTCCAGCATCCAGCTGCCATGCACGTGGGCATTGTCAGTTTCACTATAGCTCTGGTGAATTTCAATGGTGAAGTCCTCTGGAAATCTTCAATAATTGTTGTTGATTGCAGATGTGTCTAGTAGTTTCCATTGATTCTGCTTGAAGATGTCAGGAGGGAGGTGTTACTATATTTGGGCAAAAATGGCCGGACTCGGAGATTGCGACGAATTTTAATTTTTTTTTACAGATTAACGCTAAATTCATTAAATCACCGCAAACGTATTAGTTTTAGGTATAAATAATGATCCATTGATTATTCCTTGCTGACCAGACTTTCCCTTTAACCTCTTCCAGCCTTTCAGGGCGAACGACCAACTTGAGATTCGTACCTGGTGTCGTCACAGGAGATGTTGTCGAAGAAGGACTTGGACTTGTCGTAGTAGCAGTTGGGGCCCAGCGGGTCGCCCTCGTCTTCGTGGTTCCCCTCGCTGTTCTGGGTTTCCACCCCAGAGTCTCCCTTGTCTTCTCCATTCAGAGCTTTCTCCGTCTTCTCATCTAGGACAGGACAGAGTCACATTTCAGCTGCAGAACAGCCGAGAACCAAAGTCTGGTTCTGATGGATCTTTACGAAAACATTACAGGGAAAAGTTTCACTGCATTGATGTTGCCCTTAAATTTCCCAGTAAAACCAGTAGCGGCCCAACCTTTCAGCTTCAGCTTGCTCTGGAACTCCCTCTCGATCTCTTCCTTGTTGAACTGGGCGTTGGCGCTCTCAAAGTCAAAGTCCTTCTCGAACTTCATGGGCCCGTCTCTGCGCACGTTGAAGCGCCCCCTGCCGTGGTGCCCACCTCTCTGGCCGCGCCGGTTGGCCGATCCGCCGCCGCCTGCTGGAGACAGAAGCACTGCGTTAGCGAGGAGGGTGAGGGGGGGGGGGGGGGGCAAAGAGGAGGACAAGAAGCAATGGAGGTGAGGATGAAGAGCAGCAGCATGGCTTCAGTTAGTGACACCGAACGATGGAGGAGATGCAGACAGATGAGGTCTGAAAGGCAGATGGAGAGCATGCAGGATGGCTGCAGAGGAGCAGACATTAACCTGTGGAGCGTTTACTGGACTCTCTGCCTTCGCCTCGCGCCTGCTCGCCCTCAGCTCTGCTCTGGACGTCTGATCCTGGAACAGCAACACAGTTTGAGTTTCTGCACTAATCAGGGAGCAGCTGCTCTTCTTACAAACTAAGTCCTGAACCAATGAACTCTGCAGCACGTCATGAATGGGCTGGATTCCTGGAGCTTCTGTCCAACAGGACAAAACCTGCTAACTTTAGACTCAACTAGGGCTGCAACAACGAATCGATAAAATCGATAAAAATCGACTTTTAAAAGCGTTGGCAACGAATTTCATCATCGATTAGTTGTGTCGCGTGATTAATGCGTCATCCGCAGCCGCCGTCATCACTGCCACTTGACTGAAACGGGGGAAGAAAAAAAAATATGGCAGAGCGAGCCAGCGCTGCAGGTGCAGTGTTGCCAACTCAGCGACTTTTCAGACCCCTCCAGCGACCATTTTTCAAAAAAGCGACTAGCGACAAATCTGGTGACTTTTTACGGCGTCACTGGCGGCTTTTGGAGACTCTTACATGAAAGCATGTATCATTCCTACTCTGCCGTGGGGCGCCTCCCCCCGCTCCCGCAGGAGTCCCTCTCAGCGCTGCAGTCAGAGCCTCAGCGTCCAGACTGCAAATGAAGCGCGCATGCGCCGGGATTGACGGAGCAAACTGATCACAACAATTAAAATAGCCTGCGCTTTGTAAAGTGAAAAAAGTCGTAACATGCAACTTTTGTCAAAACAAATTAACATGGCACGGAAGCACCATGTTTGTTTGGTTTTAAAGTGGGGAAACGTATCGTTAGTTTCTCAGGTAGCTCATCTGATGCTTTCCTTACCGTGTTAGTAGGTTACAGACAGGGATAAGGTTGGCTACTTATTTTACGTTTAATTTCATTGAATTAGCTTAAGCAGCGTTTATATTTACTTTATAAATAAATTAACTTGCAAATTATGAGGGCAAGGCTTTTAAAGTTTAAATCTTCTGGCAAAGATAAAGTAAAGAAGATCCTGCAATTTATGGAAGTAAAGCAGAATAAAATCCAGCAAGATCAGTAATATTTCAATTAATTATCTGCCACATTCCCATGTAAATATCTGTCTTTGGAGGATGTGTTTTTTAGCACCCCTAGTTCTCTCATTTTTATTCCAAATACAATTTATAATTTGAATCACAGGGCTATTTTTATCTCTATGGTTCAGTATTTTCTCAAGTAGCAACTTTAACTGCTATACTTTCCTGTCTTAAAAGGCAGAACTCTTCTAGTCTAAAGAAACCTCATTTGTTGAAATGGGGGGGCCTATTGTTTGAACCCCTTTGGGGCTTTTAAAAACAAAAATGTCTTTTTTTGTGCTTTATGAAACAAACTACCCTATATTCTGTGGATGTACAGCTACATTTCTTATGTAAGTTTGCGTAGTTTTAACACAAACATTTATTTTTCATATTGCACCAGTACAGTTAATGAGCAACCTGTACTTGTGTGCTTGTTTGTTCTGTCTAAAATGTTTATTTTGGAATAAAGAGGTTAATATAAAAAATATTTTTTTTTCCGATTCATCGATTAATCGAAAAAATAATCGGCCGATTCATCGATTTTTAAAATAATCGTTAGTTACAGCCCTAGACTCAACACCTTCTCTGCTTTCTCTCTTTACAGCTTTGGTCAAAAGTTTTCTTCTGTTGAAATAAGTTTCTGTCCAAATTAAACAGACAGGCTATAGAACATCTCTAGAACCTCAGTTACACTGATTTAAAGTCACAGGGAAATCATGTTTAAATGTCAAATCATTCTGGCTTAAACATGTATATAAATATATAAATATACTCTTTATCAGATGATATTGTCCTGACTGTTGTTTTCGTTATCTTATACAGGTCAGTTAGTTATAAGTCAGCTTGTACACCTACTTCATATATAGATGGTCATCTGTCAATCACATTTTTTCAGTCACAGCATCTTGATTAATGTGTAGCAGCTAATATACCCAACATTACAAAAGCAATCCACTTAATGAATAATTAATACATTGATATTTTACAGTGAAATACTTTCTTTTTACTCTACTTTCCATTTTCTAATGTTAGAAACAATGTCAATGACCAACTCAGTGAATATCTTCGAGTCATTCTGAGATAGCCAGACTATTGTTACGCTACCTACTATACTATGGGATACATCGGTGTGGCGTATATACGGATTTTCTTGGTAAGTACATCCAATGACTGAGAAATTACCTGTGGAACATCTTCCCACAGCCGGCAAACTGCTTATTTTTGCAGTCAAACTCTACACGAGTAAGCATTTTTACTGCGCATCTCCGTGGGAGTGGGGAGTACCAACATGGCGGCCGGTGGCTTCACTTTTTTCGTGCAATCAGTAAATAAATAGAGATCAGTGGTTTGCCAGCCAGGTGCGCTAATGCTAACAAACGTTAGCATTAAGAGTTGACTGATCTTATTGATTTAGTAATGGTTCATTGGTAATCTGCACTTTCCTCTTGTATCCAGAGGAATTATGAGCTTATAACAGATAAGCTTTGATTAACCTTCAGGTCCATCATGTGTGGAACATGAACTGCTAAAAAAAAAAAAATCTACAGCATAGACTGATATCTTCTAGATACTGTAACTATGTCAACCTGCAGAGGAACTTTAAAGGAATAGTACACCCAAAAACATTCTAAATGACTTCGTGTCGAGTAAATTCTGGATGCTACCCACTCAGGACACTTGGAATACATTGGACGAGCAGTAAGGAGGAATATTGACACGTTTTTTGTGGACTTTTATGGACCTTTCTGTCTCGGGCGCCATAGACCTCCATTATTTGAATGTCAGCAGACAGCAAGAAGCCTCCCAGATCTCCAGATGCATTTGAGATATCAAAAAAGTACTCCAGAGTGTTGTTCAGCATGGGGGTGAGTAGAAAATGAAGGCTAATCATGTTTTGGGTGTACTATTCCTTTAAGGTTATTCTATTTTATCAGAACCTTTAATTGAATGTTTCTTAAAACAAATTCTGGATCAGGAGGGATTTTCTCCACCTGGACCAGATAAGGAGCTTCTAGTTAAGCTTTTTACATTTTCTGTTTCGTTGAACTCATGAACCGATGTTCTGTCAGCACATGAGCCCAGAGATGGACCCAGACCCGGTAGGTGATGGTCCATCAGTGGATGAGAGGGGGAAGGTTCTCACCCTTCATGTGGTCTCCTCTATCCAGCTGCTGAACCTTCAGGCTGCTCTGGGCTGCGGAAGTGGGACCACCATGAACTGGACTCCTACGTCCCAGACCGGGCGCTGGAGCCATGGTGGTTGATGCCGGGGCCGCTGGGCCGCTTTGGATCGCCTGGTCCAGGGTGGGACTCTTTCTGAGAGCTTCCAGACCAGGACTGCCGCAGCCTGAGGAGAAGCAGCACAGAGAACAGGGTTAAAGACAGTCATTGGACCCAGATGGAACCAAACCACAGTGATCCAGAAACCCAGTGACTGGACCCCAAAGGGACAGAGAACCAAGAACCGCTGCTTCATACTTCTAAAGCCGAACCCCGGCCGCTGCCTTCAGGGTCTGCTGGGAATCCACTGCTTCCACCAAATCATTACTGTTTTAGTTCTGCTCAAGACCCAGGTTGAAACTCTGCATGGATGATGGCTCAGGAAGCCCACGTCTAATCTGATGAGTTTAACCGATTCCATCGGAACCAGAACCAAAAGAAGCTGTTGGAGATAAAGCAGCAGGAGCAGAACGAGTCCAGATCCTCTGAAGGTTCTGGTTTGCAGCACAACTCTGACATTAAGCTGCAGAAGAAGCCAATCCCCTAATCTAATCTCCTCCTTCATAAGAATCGTGGGAGGGGCTAAGGTTCTGCTCCCACTCTCATCAGATCCTAACTATAACTGATTCGTCTACTTCTATTGGTTAAATCTGATTACATAACAAAACATCAGTTTGTAGTTTGGGTTGAATACTTCAAATTACTTTATAGAGTTTTTCAGTAAAGCATACTGTTTTTTTTTAAGAGTGATGCAACAATCCAAATTTTCACCTCTGCTCCGATTCTGATCCTAAGATTTGGATCCTGCAGACTTTTTTTTTAATACCAGATCTTTTTTTGCTTTGATGTTCTCATTATAACTGTGATTTAAGAGGCTGTAATAAACTCCTCTCTACATGCAGGTATGTTTGAATGTAAACATGTTTAT
Organism: Cyprinodon tularosa; assembly: GCF_016077235.1. Taxonomy (NCBI): domain Eukaryota; kingdom Metazoa; phylum Chordata; class Actinopteri; order Cyprinodontiformes; family Cyprinodontidae; genus Cyprinodon; species Cyprinodon tularosa. The sequence continues at coordinate 945,876 of NW_024038609.1, forward strand.
TCCTAAAGATTAGCATGAGTTTAGAACAGGAATTTATAAACAGTAAATCATGTTAACAGGACAGATTTCAGCCTGAAAACGAATATCAGCTCTAAAGATTCAAACTGACTGGATTTAATAAATCAAAGCCTGATTTCCATAGAATAGCAATTTTCCTGCTTTTCAAAAGATTTTTAACACAACTAATTATAGAAACAGACTCAACAAATCTAAATCAATAGCTGATCTAACATTTTCTGCAAAAGTTTCAGAGATTAATATTGGATCGGTGCTTCTATAATTGCATATAAAGTGTTTTATTTCAGATGGTGTTTAAATATAAAGTAATTTGTACCACTTGTATCACTTAAAGCTTTAATCATACAAAAAGCTTCTAATTTGTACCCCTAATTTACTTTGCGTGTTTATTTTCCTACAAATGTGAACAAATAAACCATTCCTGTTCCTTTTTTTTTACCCTTTTGTATGATAAAATAAGTCAGAGTATTGTTAAATCCTTAACGTTATCCATCCCTGAATCTTTTTATTTTGGACAGAAAGGAAACGGTGAAGCAGAGCGACTGAACAGGGATGAAGCTCTGGGCTCCAGAGGGTCTGCAGCAGAACCGATCCGACCGGACGGGTTAGATTACAGAGGCCAGCGGAGCCGGAGGCAGGAAGTCAGACAGCTAGAAACCCTCGGAGTGTTTGTGGGTCAACACCGACAGAAAAGAAGCAGGACAGGAAAAACAGGCGAGGAGGAACCGCAGGTCCACTTCCTGCTCTTCGTTACCTTCAGTCAAAGTCCCCACAGAACGCGACTCAGAATCACTCAGACCAGAGTTCACGAAGGAGGCAGAGGAGCGCCCTGTGTGGGAGAACAGAACTGAGACCGGGACGTTCTGCAGAAACTGCTGGGCTGAACTGACACCAGAACACCCAGAACTCGCTGGGGGGTACCGATACCAGTACCCCCTGGGAGAAAACCCAGAGCAGAACAATATCTAACCCAAACAGAGTAGCTGCCACAACTAAATCAAGGGTTTTAGTTTTGGTAGCGTTAGCTTCTAAGATGAACCTGATGTTCTAAATCTGCAGATGAACAGAACTAGAGTTGCCAACCGTCCCTTGAAAAACGAAATTTTCCTGTATTTAGAAATACAAGTACCTATCCCGTATTTAGTGGAAAAGGAACGCATTTTGTCCCGTTTTACTGTGAAAGTAAAAACATAGTCAGTAATAAGCTAATGGAAAATGAAGAACAAGGGCACGTTTGATACAAAACCTACAGTAAACTTCTTCCTGGGTCCTGTCCTGCATTGTGACCAATGAGCTGACAACATGTATGTAATGATCCAGAATCCCCTCATCCCATTGGTCGAGCCAAGTGTTGCTCATGGAGAAGATAGCGGGAGACAACAGAGCAGGATGGGGGACGAACAGATTCATTTAAATGTTGACGCTGCTTTTGGGGTCAGTGCACCTTCGAATAGCGATGCTCCTCCTCCCAAAAACAAACAAACAAAAAAAGATGCAGAAATATAGGGAGGAATGGGAAAAAACAAATACCTGGGTGGAAGAAGTCAGCGCTAATATAAATCACACCGCAAATATGCATCTAATTCAATGCAGATTTGATTCAAATAGTAAAAGAAAAAATCATTTCACACACAAAAGGGGGTTAAAAAAAAAATCACCACGCCTGGAGGGGTAAAGGCAATCTGGTCAGATTGCGCGCAAATAAGGTGTGCTTTTTTTTTTTTTTTCCCAGGGAGTTGGCAACCCTAAACAGAACCCTACTCCACTCAGGTCATTCCTGGTCCATTCCACCAGGGGGTGCACCAACAAAAGATGATCAGGCAAAAACAATAAAAATTAAAAACTAGAAAAGAAAAACCAAACGGTCCTGGAACTTTTCATTTGAACATAAACTAGAACTGGTTTCATCTGTACGGTCCGATACCGACCCACCTGCGATCACAGAACCAACCGAGCAAAAAATGTGTTAAAGAGACGGCGAAGGCCTCGACCCGAAATCTCCCCACTTCCTGTGTCATGAGGACCTGGTGAAGAACCTGCATGGATATCATCCTGACCCGATACCCATTCCTGACCCACTGCCCCACCTACCAACACCAACGGGTCCAAACTGGGGCGAGACCAACGGGCTGGTTCCGAACTGGTTGTAGGCAGGAACCTGAGCTCTGCTGAAAAGGCCGTAGGAACCAGAGGACTGGAACGGAGTAGGAGCCGAGGCCGCCGCCGAGGACGAGCTGGTGCTGATGGAGGACTGGAAGAAAAAACAGAACCTTTCAGGTTTTCCTTTTAGGACACAGGAACCAGGTCCATCATAGAAGTAGAATATATAGACAATGACAGATGCTGCTCTTGTGACATAATTTGGGATAAAAAACAAAAAACATCTTGATCGTTTTTATTTAGATTCAGAGAAAACAGGAACCCTGATGAGGATAAATCTTAATAAAAATATATAAATCCATCATTTCACTGAAAAGTTGCTTCTGAACATCATTTGCTGTTTTGGTTTCTAAACCTCTTCTAAACAAGTGAATTTAATCAGAAACGATTCAACGACCTAATGTGGTTCTAGTCAGGGATCCTACTAGGGTTGTCACGATACTAAACTTTTCAACTCGATACCGATACTAAGGAAAATATTCGATACTCGATACCATTTTCGATACCACAAGGATAAAAACAAAGACTCCAAAATTCTACAGAAATATTTTCATTAATAAATAAAATACAATAAATAAACACAATAAAGGTTGTATGCTGTGCATAATATTAAGCAAGCTTGATAAAAAACGTATAAAATTAAAATTAAGTGTTCCTTCCTTGGCTATGCTTTGCACACGTAACAATAACACTAGCCAAACCGGTTAAGAAACAAAAATAATTCTCAGCAGCTGCACCGCTTACAAAAAAAAGTCTGAAAAGAGCACAGAATTATTCAATCACACAGTGTTCTGAAAGTGCATTTTCCTCTATTCTGTACTCTAGATGAATGACTGCTTAGGTGCCACTGGTGGTGGCACTGTATCGATACTTTTAAAAACGAGTATTGTATCCGGATACAACATTTCATTATCGATACTTTTTTGAGTTTCGATACTTTTGACAACCCTAGATCCTACAACATAAGCCAAGTTAAATTCAAGACAAATTTTTTTCCTCTTGAAATAAAACTTTAATATCCACTTCATTTGGAGACAGAGGCTACGTTCACTCAGCCTGAAGTGACCCAAATCCGATTTTTTTTGCCCACATGCGACCTGAATCTCATCTTTTCATGACAGTCTGAACAACACAGATCAAATTTATTCCCAGGAGGCCCAGGCCGCTTGGCTATGTGGTCCTGAATCCGCTAAGAATCTGATCTTTTCAAGTGTGACCTGCGTCTGAACAGCCAGGCTGCATTCATCCGATCTGAACGCCATTAATACCCGACAAAGGTCACTATTATGCGTCTTGCTATGTAGAAGCAGCAAGATGGTGCGGAGAGCAGTATTTATGTTTAACCATCTTGAAAAGATTGTGCCATCATTGCGTCCTCTACTGCGCATGCGGGACACTTACGTTGTATGACTGCAGTTCACACAGCAGATCACATACAAGTTTCACAAAAATATGGGAATTGAGCATCAAGGCCTGCAGTATAAACATAACCAGAATGATTCCTCCCTGAGCGCTTTAACATTGTATCTAGCTAGTTTTGTTACAGAACACTGCATTATAAACTACAGCTGTAGAAAATCCGATTTTATCTGAATATGCATACAACATAACAACATGCTAACCTAAGCTCCCTGTGCTGGTTTGTAGCCTCTGGATGTCAGGTTGTTTTGCCTCCAGCAAACGTTCCGATTTAACTGATGTAGCCAGATAGAGGGTATATAGTCTTCAAGAAAACTCCTTGTTCAGCAAACAGACAAGATGCTAAATGCTGAGTGACACCACCCCCCCCCCGAAATAAGGTAAAAGAAAACTGAATCATTCGAAGCAGAGATTGATGTGGAGCAAAACACGACGGTTTAAATCATTTGGCCCTGAGGTGAACTGTTTGTTGGTTCCTTGTTCGAACTTTATTCATGTTAATTTATTTTAATTTTAAACGTGACCGGCATTGCGCTGCTTACTTTAAGAGTCTCTGGCTGATTGCTTATGTGGTGTTCCCACCGAACAGGCTCAGAGCGTCAAAAAGATGCCAAACGCCAAAGTCAGATGTGTACCGTATTTTCACGACTATAAGGCGCACTTAAACGTCTTTTTTTCCCCTCAAAATGTGCGGTGCGCCCTATGGTGCGGTGCGCCCTATGTGTGTTGTAACTGCGACTTTTGAGACCACCTCATTGAGGAGATGATGAAAGAGTGGCTGAATGTAAGGAGACCAGGTGTTTTTTTTTCCACTCATCACCATCGCTGTTAATATGTAACTCCATGCGTGCCCATCTCACAGCTGATGTGAAAAACATGGGGAAACAAATTAACGCTGTGCTCGCTGTTCAACCGCTCGACATCGGTGTGAACCGGACGCAGCAGGTGCAGCAGAAGCAGCGAGTTTACATGCAAAGTAAATGGTTGACGCGCGTATAGGCGCAGCAAAAGGTCCTGCAGCGCGTTTTGAGCTGCAGGAGCGTTTAAGCATCTGCCAACGCGCTGCTGCTGCTCGAGATGGAAAAATTGAAGTTTTGCTGCTGGACGCGCCGCATCAACCAATCAGAGAAGCTGATCTGGGAGCTGCCAGCGAGACAGACACAGCGCTCTGATGACATATGATATTAACGCAAATGGAAAAGGCTGGATGGATGAGGAGATGATGAAAGCGTAGCTGAGGGAGGTGTAGCCTATGTGAGGAGAACAGGTGGTTTTTTCCACGCATCACCATCGCTGCGTGCCCATCTCACAGCCGATGAGAAAAAAAGGTGAATCAAATTAACGCTGTGCTCGCCGTTATCCCGGGGGGTCTGACAAAGGAGCTTCAACCGCTCGACATCGGTGTGAAGCGGCCGTTCAAAGTAAGGCCGCGAGCGGCGTGGGAGCGATGGATGGCCGACAGAGACCACAGTTTCAGGATAATTGGAAGGCAGCGCCGGGCAAGTTACGCCACCGTTTGAGGATGGATTGTAGATGGACTAATGTGTCTGCTGGCTCTGTTGTTCAAGCTTTTGCAAAAGCCGGCATTATTTCTGAGGAGCCGCGCTGCACGGAAAGTGACTCTGACAGCGAAGAAGGGGAAACTGGCATGTCTGATTTAGCGCAGCTGTTTAATTCAGAAACAGAGGAGGATGACTTTGATGGGTTTGATTAATACTTTGTAATAAATACATGAATAAAGCACAAACATACTCAGTTTTGCTCCCGCTGTATTTTTCTCCCTGAAAACTTAATTCAACAGCAGCCTCTGGGTGCGTCTCCTCCTCTTCACCGCGGTGGCTGGCAGGTGTTTTTTCATCTAAATAATCTAAATCTTGCAGCTATATTTGCTGTGATCAGTGGGAATAAAGTAGTTTTAATATGTTTTTAAGTGAGAAAGGCCACCTGAAAACTTAATTGCAGTCAGTTCATCCAGATTATCTATTTCTGTCGGAGGCGCTCAGACCCTCACATACCAGCGGTGCACCGACAGCAGAAATCCTTTCATCAGCAGCCTCCGGGTTCACGCGGTGGATGGCAGGTGTTTTTCATCTAAATAATTTAAACTGCAGGCACCCATAAAAGCGAACATATTCCGTCGGCAGGTTTCAGGATTTTAAGTTAATTTAGGAGTGATCACAGCGCTGTCATCTGCGATGTGTCTGTCTCACGGCCAGCTGCCAGATTTGATTAATACTTTTTAATAAATACATGAATAAAGCACAGTCATACTCAGTTTTGCCCCCGCTGTATTTTTAAATACGCAGTAGAGGTATTTAACCCATTTAGGCCTAAAACGCCTGGAAAAAACACCTTAAAAACCTATGGCCGATTTTAAAAAATACCCCTAAAACCTGAAGTTTTTCTGTAAATTCAGCAACTGTGTCAACGCCTAGTAAATTATTGATATCTCAGCTTCTGTAGCAGATAGAACTCAAAATATATTTTATCTTTGAAATTCTTCCAAAAAAAAAAAGTGAAAAGCAGTAATAAAAAAATAAAAAATTCAACCTTTATTTTTTCCATATGTGATCATGTCTTCATTGAGAATGTGCAATATAAAACGTTTTTAAAATAAAGAACAAACATTACATAAATAACTATCTGATGATTACTTATTAACAGTATTATTATGCATAATAATGCATATGTCTGTGTTATAAATTGCATACAACTTACCTCCAGATGGCCACAAATCTGTCCCGGGACATATTTTGGGGGAACTGCGTCCTGAAGAGAGGTTTACTCTGTCGCCAATAATCTCTTCGTAGCCTACTGGCAACACAAGAAGTCCTATGCCCATACACAGCCCAATAAATGTCTTCATCTCCGTCACAGTCACGGGTGACCACTTTGCCATCTTTGCTCTTGTTGGAGTTTGGTTTGTTTGGTCACTGTACCTATTCGTCTCGGTAACAAGATGCATCCAAAGTTCTTCATTAAAAATATGCTCAAATGCCTGCAGCGGTGTGGCGTCTGCAGGCAAATCAACTTTCACTCCAGGTGTGCGGTTGAAAACACTCCGTGCATTGCGGTGGTAGTTCGATTGGTTCAGCGCGTTCAAAGTCATCATTTTCATCTATACCGTCATCAAAGCCGACACACTCCTCAAAATCACTGCCTTCCGACATCTCTTCTCTGTCAAACTCCTCCATGTTTGCTTGAAAAAAACTTCTTTCTTCTTGCTTGACTCATATGCTCTCCCGGCGTCAATGGTAGAATTACGCAACAGCGCCCCCGGCTTGAATGGTAGAAATGCGGTAATGCTTTCCCGGCCTAAATGGGTTAAAGGTAGTAGAGGACATGTACCTGTATATAAAAAACGCGCCCTATAGTCCGGTGCGCCTTATGTGTGCGTTAAATACAGAAATGGGACACATAACTGAGAGTGCGCCTTTTAGTACGGTGCACCTTATGGTCGTGAAAATACGGTATCTAAACTTTTGTTCAACGTAATCATTTCTTAAAATAACATGTAATTAAATACTTCCTGCGGGTTACCCTAGAGACGCCCATCGTCGGGTTTAGGCTATTTTCTGAAGGAAACATCCCCAATAAAGAGCCATTTGTTTGGAGTTCTATCTATGCAGTGGCTCACTCTATGGTGCTATAGAAATAAACTGAACTGAATTGAATTCAGTTTTACATAGTTTACCCAAATCTGCCACCATTGACAGAATTGTTCAGTCTTGTGATTGAGAGAGGCGGTTATTTTTTTCATTTTATATATGTTAAATGTTATGTCAATCAAGTTGTCTAAAGTTGGTTTTTATTATAAAAATTTTCTTGTAACATTTTTCTTACTTGCTGTTAATAAAATAGTCATTAATATATATATTTTTTTAGGCTTCTTGAGGAAGTATACCAATATACCTAAGCTTGATCTCTAAAGGAATGTTCTGATTAAAAATATCTTTTAAGGCATTATTTATCTATTTCCAGTAATCTTTTATAATTGGGCGGTCTCAGAAGAAATGATAATGGTTTGCATTTTGATTTCTATTTTTCCTCCAACATGTGGGGGGATTTCTATCATAGTGGCATTTTTGAGCAGGTGTGATAAAAAAAAACAGATTTTTCCATTCAAATTCTTACCATTGTAGAGATTTATTATACGGCCAATGATATTTCTCTGTTTTTGTCAAATTGCCCCCTCTTTCCCATCTTGCTTTGATATGTAGGGTTGAATTGTTTCTGAGATCCATTGTTTTTTTTATAGATAAGTTAAACAAATTTCCCTTTAAATTTTTATATATAGGCACTAACAAAAATGTCCAATAGGTTTATATTTTTGTCATTAATCAGCCTATTTTTTAAATTAACAAAATTTCTTATTTGTAAATATTGGTTAATTGTCCAAAGAATATTTTCTCCTGAGTGTTTCAAGATCACTTAATATTTTGTTGTTAATGGCGAGTCCATGTCATAGTTATCGATGGAAAAACCCCAACAATGAGTGGAGCTCGGCCCCGTTGGTACTGATGGAACAAAGACCCCCGATCTGCAACCAAGTTTGTGTGATTCATCAAGTGTACTGCTTATGCAAATTTAGCTTTTGGAAAATCAGGGTAATGTGTTCTTATAACCGATAAACTGGCTCACTGTGTGCTCCCACCAACGGTGAACATTTAGGTTGTTTTATTTGTTGTTTTACAGCTTCTTCACAGTTTGAACTTTGTTGCCCTTTAAATAAAGGTCATACACCCCCCCCCCCCCCCCGAAGTAGACGGTTGAAATTAAAGCTACATAGCTTTAATTTCGCCCCTAAGGTATTGCTATGTTACATCGAATATCTAATGAAAGAAAATCCACGCTTCATCTCTATGAAACGTTTTATGTCCTTTTTTTAAAAGCTAAAAATACAAATAAACTGTTGGCTGTTTAAAAAAGCAACAATTTCTTTATCAGATACTTCAAAGAAATGGTAAGAAGTGTTTTTTTTAAATGTTATAAACTATTTGCAGCTCTAAACCTTTAGTCAGCCCTACATGGGGGGAAATTGGCTCATTGGAGTTAAAAGGCTGCAGACCCCAGATCTAAATCCCACAGAGAGCCTCCACAGCCATCAGCACGGCAGCCCACAGCAGCCTGCAGCTCTTCTGGAGGTCAACCACAGCTGACAGGCTGACCCTGACAGAAATGTCATTCTAAGAACAGGGACTAAACCTCGGACCTGAACCGACTTCTCTCTCAGCAGCAAGAATTGATAGCAGCTTACCTGGACGATGGCGGGGTCCTGGGGAAGAGAGCATGGTGGTTTGGGCGGCTCACAAACCGTCAAGTCCTTGATGTCGCTGCCCCTGAAGATGATGTACTCAAAGACGTCGTCTCGGGGGGGAATGGGTCTGTCCGTCGGACGATCCTCAGTACCAAATGAGCGGACTGAGGCAAAGGAAACACATCCAGACAGCAGTGGTTTAATTAAATGACGGCAGTGGGAGGTGGTCAGAATGGACACACTGGTTCTTTGTCTTTACATTGGTTAATTTCTCAGATCGATCAAAGATAAATGTGCATCGGTGCAGAGAGAAGGTCCTCAGAGCCGTTTATTCACGCAGGTCCTGTCCTCAGCAGAACAACAGATGTGAGATAAATTGATCTAAAGTCTGACATCTATAAGCAGGGTTCCTACATCTTAATGGGAAAGTTCCAGTACTGGAAGAATCAGACAGATAGGTGCAGAAATAGACGAAAGGATCCACAGATGGACAGATTTTAGATAATAGAATACGGAGAAAAGTCTGGAGAGGTCTACAGCTTTTATACCAATTTATTTTACTCCTAAATGGATCCGTGATTACTTGTAAAAACAGACTTTATTAGAGGAATATTTATTTTACATGTAAAAGCAATACAGTAAAACTACTGTAAGCTGTTTGGATTTTATAAATTAAAATATCAATGTCCCTTGGACATTGTCGCCTTGTCGTTTACGCTGCAATGCATGCAGGGTAAATGTTATATGCTAGGTCCTGTAGTGCTAGCTCCTCTCAGCAAAAACAGCGACGACTAATGTTAAACCTTTTCAGTTTGGACTGCAACGTGTTGAAACCGATAAGAACGTAGAAAAGACAGGAGGTGGTGATGATGAGGAGGACCAAATGGAGGAAGATGGTGTTTGTGCTGCTAGGAGAGGCTAACCCAGATGGAAAGCTATGCTAGTTTCCAAATGATGCCGTTTATGGTTGGCATCATGATCAAAACATTCACACAGACCTGCAAACCAAACCCAGTCATGTTTTTCTATTGATAGTTTTCTTTTTATTAAATTTGAAATAACTGCGAAATAATGGAGGTGAAACTGTTGATCTAGAAGACTTTTTCTATGTTGTTTATACTTCAAATTGACAAAACAATGCTGCTTCTGCAGCTTAGATGGTGTATTCATCTAAAAGCTTTGCATAATGTATGTATTACATAAAAAATAAGTTTCCCATTTATATTTAAGGTTTAATAAAAAAGAGAGAGACTTGTTTATAATTTCAGGGAGAGTAAAATATTTATAAAAGCTAATGAAAGAATAAATATAAAGCAACGTCGCATTAGTTAATGAGGTCAACCTGTGAACGACATGATTTTTCAACGTTAGTTAGCAAAATGTTTAAAAACAAAATATCCTATAGTGAGTAGGTAAGTAAGGTTGCTTTTAATCATCAAATGATCATGAATATTATTCCCTTTAGTGTTTTTTTTTTTCAATGTTTACCATGTCTGAACACATTTAAATAAACACAACTTAAAGCTAGAATTAGAGATCTCTTAATATGGAATTGATATCAGCCAATAATTGAATATCTGGATACACCGGCCTGCATCTAAAATCTCTGATAGAAATAATTAACTTCTATCCCCCTCTGTTTTAAGTTTAAGTAATTCACTGATCAATAATAATAAATGAGTCAGTTGTTCAAATACGCATTGTTGTTTACTACTGCTGTGTTTGATTAATATCACTTGATCAAGTCTTTTTTAACAGCCACACCATAAAATAAGGAATAAAAGTAGGTATGATTTGTGCTGATATCATATCGAGGCTCCTTCAGTATCAATAAGCTACAGTATGGGTACAATATTACAAATTACAAAGCTGTATCAACATACAATACCGTAAAGATAAAAGAGATTTCTTTGACTTATTCTATTTTAAAGGTGTTTTCTTTGGAAAATTGGAGATTTTATGATGTAATATTGGCTGATATGGGTGTTTTTTTTTTTTTTGAATTATTGGATTCGTGCTAATTGATTTTGTTTAATGGCTCTTTATCATAAACTGAGGCCAGATTCAGTGCTGATACAGATTCTTGCTGCTTGTGTTTACGTCTGAAAAGCGAATAATTGGAGCTGAAGTCAGAGTCTGATTCGTAGTTTCTGAATCAGCGCCTCAGTAAAGGGCTATTCCGGATTGATTGAAGCACCTGGGTTAATGGAAATAATTCAAAATGCAGTTATTAACTGCTTTCTGACCCTGCACCTCGAGCACCAGGGTCAGAGATGCTTTAGGGGTCTGTTTGCTGCCAAACCACTGATTTCAATATATGGTGAAAAGGCTTATTACAGATTAGCAGATTACTTCTTATTCTAAGAATAGTCCATTTGCTTTAACATTTTAAGATCAAAGGAAATCTGCGTTTTGTTTGGAAAAAAAAAAGATTTTTATTATTTTAACATGCATTTACTGTCCAGGCTAGAAAATCTGGTCTGATGCGATTAAGATTTAAAAAAGAAAAAATAGGTTCATACGCCTTTAACAGCTGGGCTACTAATAAGAAACTAACTTCAGGCCGTCTCCGGGCAGTTCGGGTGCCTTAAGTTTCCTTTTACCCCCCCTGCAGGTTTAACACAAAGCCTCCGGCGCACCTTTAACCTGGGTGAAACTCTTACCTTTAGCAAGGGCCACAGTGGAGTTCTCTGTGTCGATGGTGTACAGGATCCCCTCGTAGCGAATCTCGGCCTTGGAGACCAGGCTGATCTTGCTACCGAGATAGGGCGTCCCGCCGCTCATGATGGCTCCCGCTTCTCGACTCAGAATACAGAAGGTGGAAGGGGCGGATGCCTCTGTGCAGCTCGGTCAACAGAATGGGTTCTGGAGGAACTCTCCAGTGCGTTTCGTTTCGGTTTCTTCTAAAGCTGACGCCGCTTTGCAATTACAACATGGCCGCCTCCACCTCCATGGCACCGCTCTGAGCGCGGGGGGACAACGCGATTTGGAGTATCGCGTGACTTCGAGGGGCCGTAAACCATAGAGCTATGTCAATTAGAACCATTTTGAGCCAACGCATTTCAATATACAGAAAAATAAGTTTCCAATGTAAAAAAAAAATAGTAATAAACAAAAATAGCGTGAAAGATGGATAGACTAAACTGTTAATTATCTGCTTAGAGACAAAAACGAACTGCGAGATTGATTTTTATTTGATAATAGATTTTACAAATGTGTTTTATATTCAAATAAGCTATTAAGACATTAAGTCTATAACAATATAACATAACATTGAATATTAAAATAATTGCATTATCACTGGCTCTTACGTAAATAAGTATATTGAAAGTTTCCAAATGTAATAAATAAATTATTACATGTGATTATTAATCGGATTAATTTTATTTCACTGGCATTATGTTTACAACTATAACACATTCAGACGTCTTATTTGGAACATCAGCTGAAGGTTCCTTTCTGTTAATTAAATCTAATCAATCATTTTGATCTCGCGTCAGAAAAACAAGGTTCAAACGCTGCTTCTCCCAGTTTTCGAATAAAGTTTAGTAGAACTAGATCTATGTTCGGAAAGCAGCCGGATCCTTGGCGCATGCGCATATTCTAAAAACCGATTTGCACAACAGCGAAGTATCAAAGATGGCGGGAGCCCCCGACCCGCTGGAGGACATGCTGTCCACCGAGGTGGACGAGAAGGCGGTTAGCGACCTGGTGGGCTCCCTGGAGTCCCAGCTGGGCGACAGGAAACCCCCCGCTGCTTCTGATCCGGACGGGAAACGGGACGTGGCGGCGGTTGGCCACCTCTCAGGGAAAGCGGGGTCTTCGGAGCCTCAACAAGGGCACCAAACGGCGGGGTCGACCCGGGAACCGGGCGCCAGCCTGCCTTTATCCGGGCAGACCGTTTCTTCTTCCGCCGGGACAATAAGAAACACCGGGGCCGGTCTGCAGGCGGCGGGAGCCCCCCCTCTGAGCGCGTTACCCGGACCGGTAACTCTGAGCAGCCAGCCCGCTGCTAGCTTCCCCCGGGCTGCAGTCCTGGCTCCCAGCCCGGCGGAGACCATCCGGACCTCCTCTCCCAGCCTGCAGAACCTAAACGGCAGCCCGGTAGCCGCGAAGGTGGAGGGCTCACCCGCTCCCGCTCCACCCGATGGCTCCCTGGGTTCCCAGCCTGGACCCCCTCAGTCCCCGGCGGGCTCCCCCGCTGTGACCCTGCTGGGCCACCCCAGCCCTGTGATCAGTACCGCCCAGAACGGCTTGGAGCCAAAGGTTTCCCCCTCTCTGCCAGCGACTCCGGTCCTGAACCACAGCAACCCTCTGATGCACACCAAGATGCTGGTGACCAGCACGCCCGCTCCAGCTGCAGCCCAGGCCTCCATCATCCAGACCCAGACCGGCTCTGCGGTCAAATCAACCGTCAACGGGGTGGCTCAGCCCGGGGTGGCGGTGGTGAGGCCCCCTGGAGGGGCCACTTCCATCCAGCCTCAGAGAGCCGGGCTGATAACCGCCACCACCCGGGCTGCTGCTCCTCAGACCACCCTGGCTGTCCGGCCTCAGCAGCAGACCACCATCCAGCTGCCCCCCGGCTTCACCATGCCTCCAGGTGGGCACACTTACCTTTATAGGGCAAGTTACAGTATCTGATCACTGGCATACCCCTTACTAATGGAGTCCCCCCCTCAGTGAGATCTAGAAGCACAAGATCTATATCCAGTCACTCAGCAAAGATGGCTGCACAGCTTATTTTGGCATTTGACCAATTAGATGAGCCATTAAATTATATATTACCTACTGTAGATTAAGATGAAAGGGAAAAAAGTTAACAAGGAAAAAAAAAAAAAATTAATTGAAAAGTTAAAAAGTAAAGTTAAAAAGTTAATAAGTCTAGTTAACAATTGCATTTAGGTTCATAAAACTAAAAAAATGTAAATGCCAGTATCATCATTAATGCCTTTAATGTTATGTTGTACCAAAATAATGTTTTTTCATGACACTTAAGAAGAACTTTTGTTATTTTTCTTAATATATTTGGGCAAGTTGGTGTTTCTTAATTGATTTAACCATCATATCTTAAATTTACCATAAAAACATCCATATGTCTTGAATGTTACAAAGGTAATAAGGTCTTGCACTATTGGCTTGAAATTTGGATTTCCAAAGTATTTCACTGAGTGCCCTATAAAGGGTTAATGGGTCAGATGATGATGATTTGGGGCGTAGACTCACCCAGTGGGATGATGGGTTCTGGTCTCTGCCTCCTTGGAGACTCTGACTTACCTGCTAACTCACCTGACGGATGGGAGAGGAAAATCCCAGCGATCCAAAGGTTCTGCTTGTTGATCCGATGGTTCTGCCCCAGGCTAGAGATCAGGACCTTTAAAGGAATAGTACACCCAAAACATGATTAGCCTTCATTTTCTACTCACCCCCATGCTGAACAACACTCTGTAGTACTTTTTTGATATCTCAAATGCATCTGGAGATCTGGGAGGCTTCTTGCTGTCTGCTGACATTCAAATAATGGAGGTCTATGGCGCCCGAGGCAGAAAGGTCCATAAAAGTCCACAAAAAACGTTTCAATATTCCTCCATACTGCTCGTCCAATGTATTCCAAGTGTCCTGAGTGGGTAGCATCCAGAATTTACTCGAAACAAAGTCATTTAGAATGTTTTTAGAGCATAAACAGTAGTGTATAGGATTTCCTGAAAGCGCGTTCACGACTCTACGGAAACCGCGGCAGACCAAACCAGATGAAAGTGCGCATTCAGCGTCTGCTCTGCCGATAATGCAAGCGCAGAAGAAGAAATGTGCTGTTTACCTGTGCAAAGAAAGAAACATCGAAAGAAAAATGTCTGAGGACTTCAGTTTTGAAGAAGAGCATGAGTTCTTTGCCGAGCTGAATGCGCACTTTCGTCTGGTTTGGTCTGCCGGTTTCCGTAGACTCGTGAACGCGCTTTTAGACTACTACACACTACTACTATACACTACTGTTTATGCTCTAAAAACATTCTAAATGACTTAGTTTCGAGTAAATTCTGGACGCTACCCACTCAGGACACTTGGAATACATTGGACGAGCAGTATGGGGGAATATTGACACGTTTTTTGAGGACTTTTATGGACCTTTCTGCCTCGGGCGCCATAGACCTCCATTATTTGAATGTCAGCAGACAGCAAGAAGCCTCCCAGATCTCCAGATGCATTTGAGATATCAAAAAAGTACTACAGAGTGTTGTTCAGCATGGGGGTGAGTAGAAAATGAAGGCTAATCATGTTTTGGGTGTACTATTCCTTTAACTTCAGCTGGAAAATCCATACAGGCTGTTTAAACTCAGACCCATAACAGCCAGGGGTGTAAATAATAATCGTTTTGTTTAAATGCATCAATCAGACAGCTGACGATCCGATGCATCGACACGTCTGCAGTAGTATCGATTCCTGTTTTTTTATCCATTTGCTCCTGGATGTAATTCTTACTCTCATGCTGTGGTGTCGCTAAACCTATTTTGCCCTCCTACCTCGCTTCCTTTAGCCACTGGCCTATTCCCCCATGCACACACAGTCACCTAAACGCCAGAGCTGTCAAGTACACTTTTTAGGTATCTATACTTTACTCCATTACTTATTTTTCTTCTTCTTCTACTCATTTTATTTTCAAAAAAGTATCTGTAGTTTCTATTCCTTACATTTTTAAAACAAACGTTACTCATTACTCTTGGCTTCGGTTTAATCTTTATAAATATTTATTTCACCTCATGTGCTCCATCCATTGCAGATCATTGGCTCCGCCCACATCTAGTGAAAACTAGTGTGATTGGATGAGTCATAGAACGCAAACACTCATTGGTTAGCTAAAGGAAATCATCAGAAGCAAGCAGGTGTTCTTCAAACTGCTGACGTGAATTGTCTATGCCATGCTACAATGTAGGATTCAGAAAAAGATGTTGAAATTTCTGAAAGGTCGGACACAGGCGAGAGCGTATCGGGAGACGGAGACCAACCAGACCTCCCTCATCCTTGGCCCTATCTCAGAGAATTTTTAGAAATAGTCAAAAAATTGAGCTTTCAATTCATATAGTGGCATCTGGCTGTTTATTTAAAAGGTTACTTTATACTTTTATATTTTAAGTAGTTTTTGGAGCACATACTTTTTCACTTTTACTTGAGTAAAAAAGTCAAGTTGATACTTTAACTTTTACCAGAGTGTTTTTAAACCGCAGTATCTATACTTCTACTTAAGTAACAAATGTTTGTTCTTTTGACACCACTGGTAAACACAGAGGCATTGTTATTTTTCAGTGAATTCGGTTTTTTAGCGGCCTAGGTGAAGTACAGCTTTGCTACTTCTGTTATTTGCTGGTGTTTCTCAAATAAAATGCATAACGATATTACAGCTTTCATCGATTTATTAAAAATTGGAAACCTGGTGTAGCCTGTAAGGTAAAAGAAACAAACCAATTAATCGAATCGTATCGTGGCGTATTCTGTAATATCGAAAATACTCAAATCGTTGGGTCAGGAAATTGATGCTGAATCGAATGATGGGTGTGATCGACGCCCCTAGTAACAGCTCAGGTTTGGGTCATCGGATCAGCCGCCATGTGGATTTTTTTTTTTTTACAGTTTTTGTTTTCTTTATTTCTTTGCTCTCGTTTTGTCTTTCTTTTTTACGGTACATCCTTTTTATTCGGATTGTTTTGTGCTGACGTGGGGAACAGAGGTCCGGTTCACTTCGTCCAGATCCTCTAAAAGCTCCAGATTTCCAGTTAATTGTTGTTGCTGATAATTGTTTGAGCTTCCACAAACTGATGGCTCCGATAAACTTGTTTGATTAATATCACTGGATCAAGCCTTTTCTAACAGCCACACTATAAAATAAAGAATAAAAGTAGGTATAGACAGATTAGAGATTTCTAATCTAGAATAGAGATTTCTTGGGCTTTGCCAGGATGCGTCAGTGTCTCTTTTTTTAAAGGTGTGGAAATTCTGAGATTTTATGGTGCAGTTTTAAATATTTGTTTCATGCTAATTTATTCGGTTTAATGGCTCTTTATCATAAACTGAGGCCAGATTCAGTGTCATCTTGCTACTTCCTTTAAATCCAGCCATTTTTGCTCTCGGGCTCGTTGAAGGGGATTCAGGAACGTTCTGAGCTGCCGCTGCGTGGATGCTGGATGGAGCAGCTCCCTCTCTGCTTTGAACCCGTTAGTTCCTCCCCCAGAACTTTAAAACTAGACCCGGTTCTTCTCAGAAGAAGATAAAAGATCTGGTCACTGTGTCTCCTTGCAGAACATGTGGGCCTTCCTGCCTTAGATGTGATCTTAGAGCCGCTGAAATAGATGCTGGATCCTTCTGCTTTAACGCTGCTGCCTTAGAAGTGGAAATGAACGTCTTTAGGGGAACTGATCCCATCCCATACCATGATACTACCTCATATGATTAGAGAACTGGACTGCAGGGACCGGTTCCTCTCTAATAACCTTAAATCTGATCTGTCTGTGCTTCATCAGAGGGATGAGCTTTTGTTCTGCAGACAGAAATGATTGAATTCCTTCATTTTCTCTCTAACTGTAAACATCCCTGTTGTTCCTTATTCCATAACTTTTAGCCCTAAACAGTTCTGATCAATTCGGGTTTCATCCCGATGGTTGTTCAGTTTGCTCCAGTCGGTTCTGTAGATGGATCCTTTTCTGGGATCACCGCCTCAGGATGACGCTACTTTGTGATCCTCCCTGCAGGTATGGTTCTGGTCCGGACTGAGACGGGTCAGCTGGTTCTGGTTCCCCAGCAGGCTCTGGCCCAGGCTCAGGCCAAGCTCCAGCAGGGTCAGACAGTGGTCACCCAGAGACCCACTGCACCGCTGGCAACACCCACCATCCGGGTCAGCACCGCCACCACGGTGAGTTTGGTTCCATCAGAGCAGTGTTGTTTAGGCTTTTGAGTGATTCCATCAGAATTGGACTGAAAATCATCACCGTCATCCGTCTGTGTGGTCTGCAGGCACCCGGGGCGCCGCAGACGGTCCGGCTGGCTTCACCCGCTCCGACCAGAATAGTCCAGTCTCCCACCACCACCTCTGTACAGGTAAGTCCTCCTGCTGTGACAACAGAACAGGCTGCAGCTCCGGGTCGGACAGTCCGACACAAAAACAGACGCCTCAGGAAGGCAGATGAGTTAAGGCCGATTTATGCTTCTGACTCGTAGCCTCTGGAACCGTCAAATCAGTCTCTGTGAACGGGGCATGCAGGCGGCGCAGTGTTTAGCACGCATGACCCATATACGTCCTCGGCGTGGGCGACCCGGGTTCGAAGCCGGCCCGCTTGCCTCTTCCCCTCTCTCATACTCCCTTTCCTGTTAGGCTATTGTCAGAAAAACAAGCCATTAGTGCCATAAAAACCGCAAAAAAAAGAACTGAAGTTCTGCAAAAGTTGTCGCTCACCTCAAAAAAATCGTTTCAATCGGTCACAAACCCGTGCAGATCTCAAGTGGAAGTGGGCAGACAAAAAGCAGCTGTGATTGGTCCTTGGTACGCCTTTCCAGCTGTCTGTGTGGTCTTGCTTCTCGATTCGGTGCCGGGGCGCGCGAATTTTAAAAGCCAAAGAACAACTACAATGGACGACTACGACCAAAGGTTAATCGGTCTTTTTGCCAACTCCATTAACAGAACCTGTTAACCTCTTCGATGTCTAGCAACTCTAGATCCATCTTTGGAAGATAAACACTCCTGCCGGCGCTGCCAAAGTTCTCGTGACCATCCGCCGAAGTTCTCAAATAGGCTCCCCGTTGCGCTTTGGCGAGAAACTGCTGTGCGTCCCTAGAAATTCCAGACCCGATGGTGCAGAAGCGACCAGACCCAAGCGACATTTGATGTCTGCGGATGCTGAAGTTTAATCTGCCCTTTACTCTGAGCTCAGTGAGCGCTCCACTGGAAGCTACCGCAGTGCATGCTGGGACAGCTATCAATCTTAAGAACGGACACGTCTGCTCTGATGCATGCTGGGTAAAGAGGGAGGGGAGATAACAGCATCCAGGGACTTTGTCCGTTCTCGATTTTCAACTTCTTGTGAACTGGAACAGTACCAGGGCTGAGGGTGATGACGTTTCACGAACACATGAGAACGCACAAGTACACATGTTGAGAAGTGGCCCAGGTTTCTTTCCAGGGCTTGGCATTCATCGTATGGTTCATCGATGTAGTAAAACATTTCTCATTGTGATAAAAACTAGATTTAATCTCAAAATGATAAGTGAGAATTTATGGATTTTCTATTCTTCTTCTTTTCGATAAATTCAAAGGATGCAATGAACGCAGCTACTTTGGGGTGTTCAGTAAGAACAACCAGACTTTATCTAATGGGTGTTCTAAGAAGTGCCTGTTTTAAATGTGGCTGATTTTTATGATTGCTGTGGGATGAATTTATCTTAGAAATATTGCAGAAACACTAATGAAGTGTTTGTTTCTTTGTTGTCACTTTTATTATTACTTCCTAGCACCATGAAATATGGAGATAAGATTTTAAGTTTCTCTTCTGTAACCTGTAAGAGAACATCTGGATCAATACTGGGTTTAAACTGCACAAAATGTCACAGATTCTACTGATTGTACAGGTTCTGAGTCTGTTTAGATCGGGTCTGAAGGTTCAAAGCTCTACGGTGGTTCTGACCGTCTTCTTCTGTCTCTTGAAGCCCCTCTCAGTCTCTCCTGCCGGAGCTGTGAAGATGGCGGCGCCTCAGAAGGCCTCCACGGTGATCACAGCGGGAGTGACGCCCGCAGCCAAGCAGGCGCCCGTCGCCGCCGCCGTCACGCCCCCTCCCGCCGCGCCGCCCGGCGCCAGGGTGACCGTGGTGTCACAGGTCGGCCCCTTCAACGTTCTTGTCTTTGTTCCGGGTTATTCTCCAGGTTTTTCACACGTGTTTGTGCCCAGCAGGAGATGCAGGAAAACGTGAAGAAGTGCAAGAACTTCCTGTCCACCCTCATCAAGCTGGCGTCCCACAACTCCCCGTCCCCCGAGACGTCCAAGAATGTGAAGGCCCTCGTTCAGGACCTGCTGGTAAGAGGTTAAATCTTAAAAGTTCACGTGCACGGACATCTGTCTCCGTTCCACTCTTTTCTTCACACTTTAACACATCTGTCTGCGTTTAGGACGCCAAGATTGAACCTGAGGAGTTCACGTCTCGTCTGCAGGATGAGCTGAAGTCCTCCCCGCAGCCCTACCTCATCCCCTTCCTCAAGGTACCGTCCTGCTCTCATCGTCAACAGACTACCTCATTGTTAACAGACGTCCGCAGTTATTTAACTTTATCTGGAGTTAATAAAGGCTAAAGATGGTTATCAGATCCAAATATGGATAATAAATGACTCTTTGATAGCTATAACTGCAATTATTTAACATATTTGGTTAGAGAAATTCATTGTTAGCTTAATGACTCTTTTATTACCGTATTTTCACGACTATAAGGCGCACTTCAACGTCTTTTTTCCCCCTCAAAATGTGCGGTGCGCCTTATGTGTGTTGTAACTGCGACTTTTGAGACCACCTCATTGAGGAGATGATGAAAGAGTGGCTGAATGTAAGGAGACCAGGTGTTTTTTTTTTTCCACTCATCACCATCGCTGTTAATATGTGACTCCATGCGTGCCCATCTCACAGCTGATGTGAAAAACATGGGGAAACAAATTAACGCTGTGCTCGCTGTTCAACCGCTCGACATCGGTGTGAACCGGACGCAGCAGGTGCAGCAGAAGCAGCGAGTTTACATGCAAAGTCAATGGTTGAAAAAGCGCGTTTTGAGCAGCAGCCGCAGCGCCTCGGGAGCGTTTAAGTATCTGACGCACCGCCAACGCGCTGCTGCTGCTCGAGATGGAAAAATTGAAGTTTTGCTGCTGGACGCGCCGCATCAACCAATCAGAGAAGCTGATCTGGGAGCTGACAGCGAGACAGA
The DNA here is from genome assembly GCF_016077235.1 of Cyprinodon tularosa. NCBI lineage: Eukaryota > Metazoa > Chordata > Actinopteri > Cyprinodontiformes > Cyprinodontidae > Cyprinodon > Cyprinodon tularosa. Next base: position 966,670 of record NW_024038609.1, read on the forward strand.
CACAGCGCTCTGATGACATTAACGCAAATGAAAAAGGCTGGAGATGATGAAAGGCAGGTGTATGTGAGGAGACCAGGTGCTTTTTTCCACGCATCACCATCGCTGCGTGCCCATCTCACAGCCGATGTGGAAAAAAAAGGTGAATCAAATGAACGCTGTGCTCGCCGTTATCCCGGGGGGTCTGACAAAGGAACTTCAACCGCTCGACATCGGTGTAAGGCCGTTCAAAGTAAGGCTGCGAGCGGCGTGGGAGCGATGGATGGCCGACAGAGACCACAGTTTCAGGATAAGTGGAAGGCAGCGCCGGGCAAGTTACGCCACCGTTTGAGGATGGATTGTAGATGCTTGGACTAACGTGTCTGCTGGCTCTGTTGTTCAAGCTTTTGCAAAAGCCGGCATTATTTCTGAGGAGCCGCGCTGCACGGAAAGTGACTGACAGCGAGGAAGGGGAAACTGGCATGTCTGATTTAGCGCAGCTGTTTAATTCAGAAACAGAGGATGATGACTTTGATGGGTTCGATTAATAAATAAATACATGAATAAAGCACAATCATACTCAGTTTTGCTCCCGCTCTATTTTTCTACCTGAAAACTTAATTCAACAGCAGCCTCTGGGCGGGTCTCCTCCTCTTCACCGCGGTGGCTGGCAGGTGTTTTTTCATCTAAATAATCTAAATCTTGCAGCTATATTTGCTGTGATCAGTGGGAATAAAGTAGTTTTAATATGTTTTTAAGTGAGAAGGCCACCTGAAAACTTAATTGCAGTCAGTTCATCCAGATTATCTATTTCTGTCGGAGGCGCTCAGACCCCCACATACCAGCGGTGCACCGACAGTAGAAATCCATTCAACAGCAGCCTCACCTTGGCAGCTGGCAGGTGTTTTCATCTAAATAATTTAAACTGCAGGCACCAGGATACCGGCAATAAAAGCGAACATATTCCGTCGGCAGGTTTCAGGATTTTAAGTTAATTTAGGAGTGATCACAGCGCTGTGTCATCTGCGATGTGTCTGTCTCACGGCCAGCTCGCAGGTTTGATTAATACTTTGTAATAAATACATGAATAAAGCACAGTCATACTCAGTTTTGGGCCCGCTGTATTTTTAAAATACGCAGTAGAGGTATTTAAAGGTAGTAGAGGACATGTACCTGTATATAAAAAATGCGCCCTATAGTCCGGTGAGCCTTATGTGTGTGTTAAATACAGAAATGGGACACATAACTGAGAGTGCACCTTTTAGTACGGTGCGCCTTATGGTCGTGAAAATACGGTATGTTACTATTAGAATTGATCAAACTTTTCGTTTATAGATGTTTTTAATCTTTTTAATCCAGAAAATTCGATAATATATCCAATTTCTCCTTTCTTTTATTTATATATATATATATATATACTTCGTAAAAAGTCTTTAGGGAGCCTTTGGATATCCGATTATTAATCGATTAATGGAAAAAAATCAACAGATTTGCAGAATAATCATTAGTTGCAGCCCTAATCAGAAGAATATTAATGATCTTTCACATCTGTATTTAGCTCTAATGCTACGTTCCCACCGAAAGAAATTTGAGCAGCAAAGAAACGTCTGCTGCTTCGTCTTTGATGCTTGTCCACATTAAGGTCGGAGTAAAGCTTCAGCATCAGACTCCAGAAAAAGTCTTAAGTATTATAGTGAAGACTTGAACGCAGCACGGCAGCTGTTTGGAGAATCCAGAGGTTCCTCTCATGGAAAGTTTCTGCTGATTTTTATTTATTTATTTTTCATTTTATTCTTCTTCTCTTCCACTGGCAGGGATGTTTACATTTGTTCTGACGTAATGATCCAGTTAAGAGCAGAGATGGTCCTCCTGTATTTGACTCCACTCCAGCTGAATGACCTTAATGTTCCCAAACAGTAGAGTTTAGTGATGGAGGAGGGCGATGTATTCAGGGATTATCAGTATAAACGGATTTAGAGGTTAAAATTGGTCATATTTGACTTGAAAATCTTTTATCTGGAGATATTTTGACCAAACCCTCACCAGCAGCTTCCTCTGGTCCTCAGAAAAGCCTCCCTGCTCTGCGCCAGACGCTCCTCAACAGCCAGCAGTCTCTGACGCCGGCTCCGCCCACCACCTCAGCCCCGCCTCCGGTCGCCCCCGGCTCTGTCACCGCAGCCACCATCAGGCCGCGGCTTCCCGTCGGTGTCACGGGAACCACGGTCCGCATGAGCCCACCTGTCACCAACCCGGCCGTGGTACGCTCAGCTGATCCGCAGCTCTGCTGTTCTGTCGCATTCTCTGGGTGCTGCTTGCAGCGATGAGTTCTGAAACGATGATGATGATGATTTGGTTTCTGCTCCAGGCTGTGGGCAGATCCGCCGTCCAGACCATCCAGAGCCGCTCTCCTGTGGTCCTCAGTCAGCCGCTCAGACATCAAGGTGAGGCTGGATGCTTGGCCAACTCTGGGCTGGTTACTGGTGATCTGCTCTCACCCTGAATTCTTTGCTCGCCCAGCCACGTTCTTACGAGGGCCGTCCACCATGGCGGGGAAACCTCCTCTCCAAATGACAGCTCCGGCCCATCAGAAGAAGCCAACCGACCCAGGGGGCGGGACCTTCAGGTGAGTCTGATCCTCGGTCGTAATAAACCAGACAGGTGGAGGTTAACTTATGAACATGATCATTACCTTCAGACTATCGGCGTTGTCCGGTTGAAGGACTGTCTGATGTTTTAATCATTGTAGAGCTTCAGAAACTGCGAGGCTCACCTGATGGCGGCAAAATAAGCTTAATTAACCATTTAGATGTTTTAATGTTTCTTAAAGCGAATTACTGCAAGGCCAAAATAATCAGCAGCAGTACTGTGGTTGCTATAGTAACAGCCAGCCTGCAGTTTTAGGGTGATTACATTTTCATGCTGATGAGGCTCATCCTGCTGCAGATTCGAGCTTTAATGCAGTTAAACTGCAGGAACTTTACTTTGCATCAATCATGTAGAACCGATACCAACCAGCAGAGGGCAGCAGGTCCCCAAACTACTGCTTACGGAGTCTGAGCTGGTCTCTGTTTTAGCTCTGTTCATTTTTTATCAGCATTTTCTTTTCCATTTTGTGGTTTATTACGGTATATATTTGAACCAAATAATAGCCTTGGCTTTAGTCTTACATGTTAAATGCCTACATCTAATGTATGGATTAATAAATTAATGTGGTAATTAAAGGTACACTATGCAACCGGTGTTGATTTTCCAGCGAGGCTCCCCCCAGAGGGCGAAAGTAAAAGTGCACTGTCGTAAATATGCACAGCTGTTCTCCTGGTTTCTCCGTCAAGCCAGGCGCGGTTGTTTTGAGCTTAGCAGACAGGCGAACGCAACGAATGACTAAGCATCTGACGCGCGTGACGTGCCGCAAACGCGCTGCTGCTCGAGATGGAAAAATTTAATTTTTGCTGCTCGACGCGCCGCGTCAACCAATCAGAGAAGCTGATCTGGTAGCTGGCAGGGAGAGAGACAGCGCTGATGATCAGAGCGCTATGATCACTCCTCTGAAACAGTTTATTGACGCCTAAATTAACTTAAAATGCAGAAATCTGCCGGCAGAATATGCAGTTTGGATTATTTAGATGAAAAACACCTACCAGCTGCCGCGGGGAACCGCGAGGAGGCGACCCGGCCAGAGGCTGCTGATGAAGGGATTCCTACTGTCGGCGCACCGCTGGTATGTGGGGGTCTGAGCGGCTCCGACAGAAAAAATATTGAAGGCAAGATGATAATCTGAATGAACTGACTGCACTGATTACGTTTTCAGGTGTATTTTCTCACTTAAAAACATATTAAAACTACTTTATTCCCACTGATCACAGCAAATATAGCTGCAAGGCAGAGAAAGGATAGTGAAGCTCCATCCAACGCGCGTCAGACACACTTTTGCACCGCGCAGCCAGAGCAGCAAAGCTGCTTCAGCCGCGCGTCAGAACTAACTGGTACAAGCAGTAAAAATGAAGCAGCAGACGTGATTTTGCTGCTTTTGCTGCGTCCGGTGTGAAAGCAGCACTGCACAAAGATCGCCACTGCGCTAGCAAAGAGCATGCTTTTAACTGGGGGCGTTCTCGCCGTAAAGCAAGACCGACTCTCGCGAGACTTCTGAGCCTGTGGGTGCGGGTCGGTGCTCCTGCAATTGCAAGTGCGGTATTTCCCCCACAGACCACCAGGGCGGCCGAGAATACCTTTGTTCAACCTGAAATGACTCATTTAATCATCCAAAACGTTATGGAACACATTAATTAACTGAAAAATGTTGCATAGTGTGCCTTTAAATTGAGGAATCTATGAAAGAATTCAGTCAAATATTTGGTAAAGTTATGTATAAAATGTAAGTTTTTTGGTGTCTTTTCTGGCCTCCTGTTGTGTTTTCTTTCCAGAAAATGAAATCTAATTGCAGATCACCTTGAACATCTGAATTATTTAAATGATTGGGTTTTTTGTATTTAACCAGAAAAGTCCCATTCAGATTAGAAACCCCCCACCCCCACAGAATCCTTTGACGTTTATGTCCATAATCAGAGGTAGAAGCTTTGGTTCTGTCAAAATGTAAAAAATATGTGAATAAATAAACTACATTTTTCCATAAAATTGATACTTTTATCCCTCACTACACCAGACGCTGTGTGGATGTATTATTATTATTATTTTTTTAAATAAATATGTAAAAAAAATGAGGTGATTATCAGTTTGATTCATGCTCCACAATTAATTTCAGAAATGTCCCATTTACACCTTTGTGGTGTAACCTGCTGCAGGCTGGTTGTGGACTTCTGCTTGTGTGACATGTTTACAGCCCAACGTGTTTTGCCCAGAACCTTTCTTTAGTAGCTCAGTTTCTACAGACAGCAGATCACCTCCAGCCTGACCCTGCAGCTGCAGCAGTGAACATCATAGTCACTTCAATGTAAAGCAAATTAGAAAAACATGGCATCTCTAAGCCATACGAAATCGACCCGTCCTAATATTAACTTTTCAGGTTCAGAATCGGCTGACACTGTTAGTTCCACCAGAGTAGAACAGGGTTTCCACGGGTCATTAAATATCATTAAAAGTCATTCTTTTTTAAATTAAGGCTTTAATTGGCATTAAAGTTCATTAAATGTGATTATGCCACGATAATCACATTGCGATATATTTGTGCGGAACTGCTTCTGGTTGATAGTAAAGCCGTATCTTGGGGAAAAAAAGCTCGAGGCGGAGAAAAAGCTAGAGAATGGGAAATGAAAAATTTCAACAAAAGTGGCTGGAAAACGAGGATGGCTGCAGCCTGTTGACGGTAAAAATGATGAGATTAAAATAATTTCTAAGAGCATTAAAAAGCATTAAATTAGAGTTACTCATTCCTGCATAAACCCTGTAAAAGCTGACTGTAGGCTGTACCTTCTGCATTGTAAGATCAATAAAGTTGTATTCTACTTGTGTCTGGAGATGAACACCAAGGGTCTGGTTGATCCTGGCTCTGGGACAGTTGACCCTGTTAACCACCTGCAACACAGGACTGTCTGTTTAATACAGTGAAACCTGACCGACTCTTGTTTCTCTGACTGTCTACAGAGATGATGACGACATCAATGACGTGGCGTCGATGGCCGGGGTCAACCTTAACGAGGAAAACGCCCGTATCCTAGCAACAAGCTCCGAGCTGGTTGGAACGAAAATTCGGTCCTGTAAAGACGAATCCTTCCTGCCACCAGGCCTGCTGCACCGCCGCATCCTGGACTCAGGTGAGGCCATCCACCCACCTGCTACATTTTTTACTGGTTTATACTTCTCTTTACCAGCAGGGGGAGCCACTGCACCTTTGGAACCTGCTTCATATTTAGTTTATGAATCTAATTTCTTACCAGTGTTTCATTTTCTTCATCAGTGATCGAACAAATGATTTTTGTGTGATGGTTTTTTTTTTGTAACTGGTGCTTCTGAGGAGGATCTGAAGAATTGGCTCCATTCTGTGCTTTCTTTCTGTCACCTCCTTCATTCTAAGCTTCTCCAACTGTTCCTGTTTTTCCTGTTGGCTGCAGACCTGCTCTCACTCTCTGTTTGTGTTCAGGCCATTGGAGCGTTCTGTTCTAATGGCTCCATTTGGTTCTATCCCCAGCCAAGAAGCTTGGAGTGACTGAGGTGCCGCTGGATGTGGTGAACCTCATCTCACATGCCACGGAGTCCAGACTGCGCTCTCTGCTGGAGAAAGCTTCTGTGATCGCCCAGCACCGCACAGACGGAGCGAAGGTAAGAGAACCACTGAGAATGTGGAAACAAAACATGGAAAAACGAAAGTCGCATACGTTACTACAGTTGTATGAATTACCACCAGAGGGCGGTGCTGAAACCAGTGAATGTACCCTTCGAGCATAATTACCTGGATGATCACTCAGTAGCTATATATATTTATACTGGTGTCGTTCAAAGCTCTGTTTCTACAGAATCTCACAGAAGCATGGATTCTTAGGGACAGAGAATCTTTGGCATTTATCCATAGAACCATGGTTACTTTAAAGGTACACTATGCAACCGGTGTTGATTTTCCAGCGAGGCTCCCCCCAGAGGGCGAAAGTAAAAGTGCACTGTCGTAAATATGCACAGCTGTTCTCCTGGTTTCTCTGTCAAGCCAGTTGCGGTTGTTTTGAGCTTAGCAGACAGGCGAACGCAACGAATGACTAACACAGTGAAAGTATGAACATGCACAGAGAGAGAGAGAAACCATTCCAATGTTACTTACAATTGCATCAGCAGAAACGCGAGGTCCCCGTCAGCCTTGCAGCCTTCTTTTTATTTTAGCTCTCGCCATTCGGAAAAAACTTGCCCGATGTTCACCGGTGTACGACTCCTCTCTCTGTCCGGAGCCCTTTTCCTCTTTCTTGCCTGCTCCGACATGGGCTTTCGCTGTTTTCTCGCTGGTTCCGCCATCATAACTGCACAGATATCGCCACTGTGCTAGCAACGAGCATGCCTTTCACTGGGGGCGTGTAGCAGTTCTCGCCGTAAAGCAAGACCGACTCTCGCGAGACTTCTGAGCCTGTGGGTGCGGGCCGAGGGCTCCTGCAATTGCAAGTGCGATATTTCCCCCACAGACCACCAGGGCGGCCGAGAATACCTTTGTTCAACCTGAAATGACTCATTTAATCATCCAAAACGTTATGGAACACATTAATTAATTGAAAAATGTTGCATAGTATGCCTTTAATACCTTTTGTTGTATTTCACCCCTACTGACCACCAGAGGGTGGTGCTAAAAGCACTGAATGGCATAGTAGTGACTCTGATGTTGTAAAACCTGCTGAATATGCTTGGTGAAGCTCATGATGCTGCAGCACATATGGCCTCCAGCAAAACCCCCTCATAGCAGCCCAGGATACCGCGACGCTCCTGGTAGATTGGGGTCTTCACACCGAACAGCAGCGGGAGGCGTCCTCCGCTGTAGGCTTTGTAGATCACAATCCTGTCAAAAGGCAGTTTTATATGAGAGCCACCTAAAGGTATAGAGCAGAGGTCATAGATTAGCGGACCGCGGTCTGGATCCAGACCCACCTGCTGGCTAATCCGGACCAACCTGATTTAAAACATTTATAAATTACTGCTTTTTGCCTAACGGCAGTGTCTAACTTCACTTGTGCCACTTCTCCTGTTAATATGGTAAAGCCCTCTGGAGCGCCCGGGACCAGGCTAAACGTTATACAGATTAGCCAATGAGCTGCTGTCAGTCTGGGTTGCTGCTGCTAGTTAGGGTTAGTAGCTAGGGCTAGCTACTTTTAGACACAGCAGGCAAACCTGTGGCAAGCTCGGCGATGGGAAAGAAGATGAGAAAAAGAGAGCAGAGAAAGTTTGGACTGCTGGAAGAACTGTGGTAAACTGGTGAAAGAAAAGTGAAATGGCGTGCTCAAAGATGACCCTGCACATTTAGAGGATGTTTGGCTCAACCTGCTGCTGTGAAGCAGGATTCTCCACCATGAACAGAATCAACAATAAATCTGGATCCAGGCTCAAAATGAGCTCCTTGATATGTGCTTGAGAATGGCTTAGTCTCCATTTAAACCCAGGTTTAAAGCCTTGCAGGGCAGCCTAAAGCCCACTGCCAACATTGAGACAGAAAAAAGAAAAAAAACAAAGAACGATCAGTTCAGCTGTTTTATAAAATATGTGAATCAGGACATTTTCTATATACCAAACTGAACAATTGATGTTATCTACTTCAAAAAACACTTAGATTTAAAAATAGAAAAATGCTTGTTTTTTTTTGTTTTTTTTTTTATATTTTTTTAATTAAAAATTCAATGTATAACATGGATACATAAAAAACTTTAAACTCTATTTAAAGTAACAGATTATAATGAAAAATGTCTCCGGACCTTAACTGGTGAGGATTTTCTTGTATTCGGACCTCGCTGATTTTTAATTGATTACCTCTGGTATAGAGGCTATGTTTTATTTCTGGGTCGCTACCGGACAGCAGCGACTAAAAACAAAGATGGCGCAGTTACGTAACCAACAGGTGAGTAACAAGTAGTGATCATCTGTCCAAATGGACAGTTAACTGAGTTCGCTATAGAGTCCCCCGCTTTATATAGTGATTGAGGGATTTAGGGGTTAGAGCGGACATTAGGACACATTAAGCTTGTATGAGCTATGAGAACAACTTTTAAACCGAGCGTGCACGAGGAGAAATGGGCAGGTCCATGCTCTCGCACTTGTTTGTTGGGGGGCCGAGGATATAAAGGCATGGCCAGGTCACTGTGAGCCTTCAATGCCTGTGCAGGATGGGGTCCAGAAGAAAGGTACTGACTGAGTCCACTTAGATTGAAAATCTGGCAATTACATTAACTTTGTCCGTTCTCGGTCTGCTGTTCTTTTGAATTGGAACAGTACCAGGGGCTGAGGTTGATGACGTTTTTCGAGCATATGAGAACGCACAAGTACACATATTGAGAAACGGCCATACTGCTGTCAAAAAAACATCAGTGAATGCCTTAAATGTATAATTCTTCTTCTCAAATAAACTCTTTTTAATATAGCAGGGATTAGCCTGAAGATGCTGTGCTAACGGTGCTAGCAAAGGAAGTAAATGGTGCTGCCTGAAGAGGTGGGATTTCCTGATATGTAGCCAATCAAAGGCAGTTTACTTTCCCTGGTGGGTTCCACCTTTAAAGAGACAAAAGTTGACGCTAGCGCACAGAAACAGATGTGAGTTTTAGAGAATCTACAGATGCCTGCTGTGCACAGAGAAAGAGCGTGCCGTCATGAGAAACATTAGAGCCTTAGGGTACTTAATAACTTAAAAAAAGGGAGACGTTCCTAGATTCTACCGTCTTTTAATTTATGCACATAAGAAATGAGTCTGGTTGAGTTGGTGCTACTAAAACCTGATGGAAGGAAGTTTTTTGTGCAACTATGATAATACAAGGCTGATGAAGTTTTTAATGTGGATCAGGGTGTTAAAAAGTTGCCGTTCTGCAAACTGCCCTGTTCAGACACAGGTCCTCTTTTTTGACCGGATTCCTGACAGTTTTTCTCTTTGGGAATAAGTGAAACCCTATTGGTTGGCTCATCCAGACATTATAGATCAATTCATGCTGAAGGTTGCGTCGGCACTAGGGGTGTAAATCACATCCATCAGGGCGATTCGATTTAGTATCGATTTCCTGACCCAACGATTCTATTATTTTCGATACTCAAGAATACACCACGATTCGATTCGATTAATTTTTTTTAATTTTAAGGTTTAAGTTTGAAATAAATCAATGAAAGCTGTAATATCGTTATGCATTTTTTTTTTTTTTTAGAAACAACAGCAAATAACAGAAGCAGAAAAGTTGCATAAAAAAATACTGCAAAAATACTGCACAAAATCAGTGCAATGAGTGCAATGCAATACCTCGTCTCCAGACGTCCCGCCCCCTTTAGAGACGCTCCGCTGCACCTCTCCCAGATTGTAGCTGACCGCAGACAGCGCAGCAGACAGGAGGCCGGCTTGTTTTGTTTTTATGAACGAAATTGCGGAAAACAACTCGTGAAGTTTGACCCGCTAGAAGAGCGAGGTGCGCGAGAACGCTGGGAGCCTTTTTCCACCTGGATCTCCGCTCTTTTTGACCCTCATGTCCCTCCGTCGTTGGACTAAACTCGCCCCCACTTCCTCGCCGCCTCGGCCGTATCTAGACCCACAGTGTGTAGCTCAGACCACGCTTCAATATTGAGCATAATTTAAAAATGTCTGCATCAAGCTCACTGCAACACACTGCTGTAAGAGTATAACCAGGAAGCGAGGTAGGAGGGCAAGATAGGTTTAGCGCCACCGCAGCACAGGAGGAGAATTACGCCCAGGAGCAAATGGATAAAAATAGGCTGGAGGAAAAAAAAAACATGAATTGGTTCTCTTCGGATCGTCGGCTTTTGGATCGATGCATCGATACAAAACGATCATTATTTACACCCCTAGTCGGCACGGTGTGTGTTTAAACGTTCCATGGTCTTCCTCCCTCAGGATGAAGGAAACATGACCTACGAGCAGACGTCGGACGTTCGCTCCCAGCTACGGTTCTTTGAGGCGCTGGAGCGAATGGAGAAACAGCGGAAAGATGAGCAGGAGCGGGAGATACTGCTGAAAGCTGCCAAGGTACAAAACGCTCCCACAGCAACCAACACATTTCCACAGATGTTTCCACCTGTTTATTTAACCATCTAAATATAAAAAAAACTTACAGCACTTGATTCTTTCTTCTTTCAGAGTCGGGCCCGGCAGGAGGATCCGGAGCAGGCTCGACTAAAGCAGAAGGCTAAAGAGGTACGGCTAATTCTCTCTGTCTTCTCCTTAAACTACAGTAAACAGGAAATTTAAAGGATTTCTTCATGATAACTGTGAAAATATTTAAGATGATTGAGGTTTATGTCCTCTCTTCATAAAGAACACAAGTTTTTGAGGTTCCCTGAAAGCACCACAGCCCTCCTAATGTTTGTCCTCCTATTTTTTTTAGTAGCTATTTGAAGAAAAGTGACCAAATAGTGATAAACAACAAAGTATTTCTGCGTAAACTTCCACCCGTAGCTTACGGCCCTGTTCTAGGCCGAAGATGAAAAACACCATAACCAGTGTTTCTGGGAGAGGAGTTTCAGACTGCTTTATATTGGTCTAAGATGATGTCGTTTTATAGCGCTAACTACTGTTAGCACAACAAGCTAAAGAGTCTGTTTTTCCTGTGTTCACCACGTTCAGACAGAGGCAGTTCAGCTGTGTCTATTCCTGGTTTAAGGAAACCAAAATATAAACAGTATAAAAGCTTCAGTCTGTTTGATATAAATGGCGGCCATGTTGGATTCTGGGTTCTGGGCTGCAGCTGGCAAATATGGCTGGAAATCAACCCTCAGGGACAGGTTCTTGTTGCATTTTCAGCTAAGCTTATTTATACAGCACAAGATTGCAACGAATTTCATCTAGAGGCTTTTTACAGAAACTATTCAGTCAGTTTATCCAGTCAGGTTAGTTAAGTTTCTGCCTAAGGGAAACCGCTCCTGAAACCACTGGGTCTCTGTCCTAACCTGTAACTTCCTGTCCTCAGATGCAGCAGCAGGAACTGGCTCAGATGCGACAGCGAGACGCCAACCTCACGGCCCTTGCCGCCATCGGGCCGAGAAAAAAACGGAAGCTGGACTCAGGAGGCGGAGCTTCAGGAAGCAGTGAGGTAATTGGTCTCACAGTCATTGACCCTCTTACACCCTAAGGGAGTATAAATAAATTTCTGCCTGACAAAAAACACACAAAAGTAAATAACTTATAGCCTCAAAGCTATTAGATTTAAGAAGAAACTTTTGGTACGTCTGTAAAGGTAAGATGTCATAGAATGGTTTTCTGGTGTCAGCACCATTGTAGCTTTGACCCTGCCTGAAATATTAGGGACAAAATACAAAATATTTTGCATTTTTTGAACCTCGCTAAAATTTTCTTTGAAATAAACATTGCAAAACACTATTCAATTCAATTCAGTTTATTTATATAGCGCCAAATTCACAACACATGTCATCTCAAGGCACTTTACAGTTCAACCAGATCATACAGTCAAATTGATACAAAGTTTTCTATCTAAGGAAAACCAGTTGATTGCATTGACTCAAATACAATCCCCCACACTAAGCATGCTTGTAGCGACAGTGGAGAGGAAAAACTCCCTTTTAACAGGAAGAAACCTCCAGCAGAACCAGGCTCAGTGTGAGCGGCCATCTGCCGAGGCCGACTGGGGTTCAAGGAGACAGAAGCAGAGATACAAAAAGCAGCTGTAAAAGGCGGCCCCGTCCAGGAAACACACAGCCAGGCAGACGAGCTCCAAGGCAGCTCCCATGCCAGAGGACGAAGAGAGCACATCCACTCAGTCACGGTCAGAGAAACAGGATCACACTGGAAAACAGGCCGATCTCCAACATCTATAAACAAGGGTGTTGATAGAAGCAGCACAGCTGATGTTTCTTTCCAGGATGACGTCACAGCCAAACAGGAACAGACGAGGCAAAGCTACTCTGAGGAAAAGCAGAGAGAGCAGAGGGTTAGAGATTGAACTAACAGATTCTGCAGAATAGGAGAACAGAGAGAGAATGAAGCAGAATGATGAAATGGGGGTCCCTATGTCCTCCAAAAGTCTAAGCCTATAGCAGCATAACTATAGAGATAGCTCAGGATAACCTGAGCCACCCTAACTATAAGCTTTATCAAAAAGGAAAGTTTTAAGCCTAGCCTTAAAAGTAGACAGGGTGTCTGCCTCACGGACTAAAACTGGTAGTTGGTTCCACAGGAGAGGAGCCTGATAACTAAAAGATCTGCCTCCCATTCTACTTTTAGAAATTCTAGGAACCACTAGTAAACCTGCAGATTGAGAGCGAAGTGCTCTGTTAGGAACATAAGGAACAATCATATCTCTGATATAAGATGGAGCTTGGCCATTTAAGGCTTTATATGTGAGAAGAAGGATTTTAAATTCTATTCTTGATTTAACAGGAAGCCAATGAAGATAAGCCAGGATAGGCGAGATATGATCTCTCTTTTTAATTTTCATTAGAACTCTGGCTGCAGCATTTTGGATCAGCTGAAGGCTTTTAACTACAGTTTGTGGACTTCCTGATAGTAAAGAATTACAATAGTCCAGCCTTGAAGTAACAAATGCATGGACTAGTTTCTCAGCATCACCCCTGGACAGGATATTTCTAATTTTTGCAATGTTCCTCAGATGAAAGAAGGAAATTCTAGAAACCTCTTTGATATGGGATTTAAATGACAGGTCCTGATCAAAAATAACGCCAAGATTTTTTACTTTATTATCTGAAATCAGTTTAATCCCATCCAAATGAAGTGACTGGCTAATCAGTTTCTTTTTCAGAGACTCTGGTCCAAAGACTATAACTTCTGTTTTGTCTGCATTCAGAAGCAGAAAGTTAAGAGTCATCCAGGTTTTTATGTCTTCAAGACATGCCTGTAATCTATGTAATGGGTTAGCTTCATCTGGATTTATAGACAGATATAGCTGGGTATCATCAGCATAACAGTAGAAATTAATCCCATGCCGTCTAATAACTCTACCAATTGGGAGCATGTATAAAGTAAAGAGAATTGGTCCTAGCACTGATCCCTGTGGTACTCCACAGGTAATCTTTGAGCGTGTTGAAGATCTATCATTAACATGAACAAACTGAATTCGATCAGATAGATAAGATTTAAACCAGTCTAGTGCTGTTCCTTTAATTCCAACAAAATATTCAAGTCTTTCTAAAATAATATTATGGTCAACTGTATCAAATGCAGCACTAAGATCCAACAGGACGAGCACAGATACAAGTCCATTTTCTGAGGCCATGAGAATATCATTAGTGACTTTCACCAGAGCTGTTTCAGTGCTATGATGAGCTCTAAAGCCAGACTGAAACTCTTCAAAAAGTTCATTATGGTGGAAGTGATCGCAAACTTGTTTGGCAACTACTTTCTCAAGAATTTTGGATAAGAAAGGAAGATTGGATATAGGTCTATAATTGACCAAGTCATCTGGGTCAAGAGACGGTTTCTTAAGCAGAGGTTTAATTACAGCAACCTTAAAAGCTTTAGGTACATATCCCTGTAACAGAGATAGATTAATCACATCTAAAATGGAGGAGGAGATTAAAGGGAATACCTCCTTAAATAACCTGGTTGGAACTGGATCTAACATACAAGTTGAAGGCTTAGATGAAGACAATAATTTTGCTAATTCAGAGAGTTCAACTGGATCAAAGCAGTCTAAACCCAGTTCAGATTCCATGACTACCTCAGGTACAATCGCGGATAGAGGAGTGCTTATGATCTTATTTTTAATAAGATCAATCTTATTTATGAAGAATCCCATAAAATCATTGCTGCTAAGAGCAGGTGGAATGGACGGTTCAACAGAGCTATGGCTCTGGGTGAGTTTGGCAACTGTATTAAAAAGAAATCTAGGATTATTCTTATTCTCCTCTATTAATGAGGAGAAGTATGCTGCTCTTGCTTTAAAAAGGGTCCTCTTATACAGCAGTAAACCATTTTTCCAGACTAGGAAGGACTCTCGCAGGCCTGTGGAGCGATATTTTCTCTCCAGTTTCCTAGCATTTTGCTTCAAAGTACGCAGCTCTGCATTAAACCAAGGAGCAAGCTTTCTATTTTTAACGGTTTTCATTTTCAAAGGAGCTGCGTTGTCTAAGGCAATACGCAGAGAACTAGCAACCCCATCAACAAAATCATCAACCTGTGAAGGGGAATAAGCTAAGCTTTTGCACTCTGCAGCACTGCTCAGTGACACAGAGCAGAGAGAAAGTGAAGCAGATTCTTTAAAATGTATAACTGCACTATCTGATAAAGATCTACTAAAATTGAACCTTCTTTTGGGGGAGGAGAACTCTGTTAAAGTAATCCTGAAGGTTATTAGAAAGTGGTCAGAGAGGACAGGGTTGTGAGGAAATACTACCAAAATATTATTTATAGCACAAAAAAGTAGTACAGACTTTTAAATCTAAATGTTGTGTAAAAATATACCAAATTTGGACTCAATCAGATGAATCATATTTATTTTAGAATGGTATTAGTGAGAAATTTCTTAGGCGGAGGGGCCATTTTGGCACATTTATCCATAAATGTCACCAAACTGTGCCAAATGTGTTTTTTACATCAATACTGGGGGTTTATTAAAATTACGAGGTCATGTAGCAGCTGGACCCACCGGTGGCTCCGTAGGGTTCAAGGGGTTAAGACACTGGAGATTTTTTAATATAGAGACGGGATAATGGCTGATTTATACTCAGAAACCAGGTCGTCTGCGTGCGTCGTAGTGAACGCAAATATGCCCCCGCCCCTGCCGCAGACATTCTGCTGCACCTCTCCAAAATTGTCGGTGACTGCAGACAGTGCCGCAGACAGGAGGACTCTGTTTGGTCAATTCTACATCCGCTCTACACTATGCGTATTTCCTGTTTGGTACCTATTTGGTGTTTTGTTTGTATGACCACCATTGTGGGAAATGACTCGTAAAGATGGACCAGCTAGAAGAGTGAGGTGCGCGAGAACGCTGGGACCATTTTTCCACCTGGATCCCCGCTCTTTTTCGCCCTCATGTCCCTCCGTTTTTGGACAAACTTGCCCCCACTTAGTTTCCGCCTCGCCCGTATCTAGACCCACAGCTAGTTCCTGATTGTCCCTCTTGCGTTGTAGCGTAGAATTACATCGCGCAGACCACGCTTCAGTATTGGAAGGAAATCAAAGATATCTGCGACACACTGCTGCAGGGGCATAACCAGCCCTTAAGCCCTCCCCACTGCAGAAAAGGGTTCAGGCTTTTTTTTTTTTCTGAACAAGGACTCTCAGCCATGACCCCCCACCCCCTCCTCTTCGGCCCCTCCGGTTATATAATGGCCCCACCCTCAACAGAAGGGGGTCAGTGTCTGCCTTGGGGACTAATGGGGGCTCATGAAGCCCGTCAGCCCTCCATACCCTGGAGGCAGATCAGCAGATATTAGCTCAAGGCCCTCTTTTTGACGGTGGGGGCTGCTTATGCCCTAAAAGCCTCTGCCCTTTCTTTTAGAGGGGGGTGGAGTTCAGACGCACAGTTCACACTTGCTGGTGATTTTCCAGTTTAAACTTCTTAAATTCTGACAACAGTTTTAATTGATTCTGTTGAGATGATGATGGGAGAGGTGGTTTGTGAAACCAGTCCACCCCCTAAAAAATAGAGCGGTCTCTGAACTGGGTGAAGCATCAGAAGTTTCTGCATGTTAAGGGGTCTTAAGCATCATCATTCTGAAGCCTGATTGTTAAGACAGCAGCAGGAGAAAATGAAAGCTTCCAGTTGGGTCTGAAACCTGCAGCATATGGAGGGGGTGGTGCCTCCTGATGGACACAGGATCTTTGTAGTTTCAGCTCAGAGCTGATTGTGATGGAACCTGTTCCTTCAGGAACAGCAGCTCTATTTGGATCAGGTTGTTCTGTTTGGTAGGAATCCGTGCACTGATCTGAGTTCTGCCTTTGAATTCTATCGCTGGATGGCGTCAGAGCAGCAGCTCACCACGATCAGCAGCAGAACATCTGGTTTATAGACAAACATGTTTCATCTTCCTGTAGCTCCTAGTCTCTAACCCCCCCCTCCTCCCTCCAGGTGACAACAGGATCCGGTTCCAGCTCCTCTGCTTCCTCATCCCGGCAGCAGCTCCGGCAGCGGATCACTCGGGTTAACCTCAGGGACTTCATCCTGTGTCTGGAGCAGGACCGCAGCACGGCTCGCTCCCTGACGCTCTACAAGGCCCTGCTGAAGTGAGAAGCGCCTCCTGCTGGTCCAGCTGTGGTGCTGCTGGTGTTTCCGACTGAGGCTTTGGATCTTCCATCAACCCTGCTGGCCCAGTTGCAGAGCTCCCCCAATCAGAGCCGTTTCTGTGGATCAGGGCAGAAACGTGTTTAAGGTTCTGTAGGTGTTTATCCGCTCAGATGGGATGATCTGGTTCCACCTAAAACGACACAAACGTTTGGTTCTGCTCTCAGCCTGACATGGGAACATCTTCCTGAATAAAACCCAAACGCTTGTTTGAACCGTTTTGTTCAGAACTGAACCAGAGACATGTTTTCTCACTCAGGGACAGTTTGGTTGGTTCTGATGGAGGAGATCGATCCGATCACTTTGGATCAATCTCCTCTATCAGCCGAACCAACTCGATGGTTAACCTCCAGAACCAGTTCTGGGCTGAACCTTCGGCAGCCGCCCTGCCCTGCCTGGGTCCGGAACAAGTGAGGAAGAGGAGGGAGATGAAGAGGTGGAACGCTCCTTTAACCGCAGCGGTGTTGTGGAAACACCCTGCAATGTTGGACTGTGAGCTGCTTTGATTGGCTGTCATTGTGGCCCTGCCCCGTCCAGACTCCAGCGCTGCACCTGAACAGGTGCCTTCTGATTGGACACTGACTGTTCGCCATGTTTGAGATCTTCTGGATGCCCGGCCCGGCCGGTTGCCATGGTTTTAGGGTGTGTGTGTGTGTGTGTGTGTGTGCGTGAGCCACAGACTTTAAGGTTTTTAGGATCGGTTTAATAATCCACTTCCTGCTGAGATCATCATTGATCTGCAGGAACCAGCTGACTGGTTGTGATCTCCGTGGCGTCTGGAGCGTTCCCCTGCAGGGAGCTGGTTCTCCGACACACAGGAACTCTCTCAGGTTCTGACGGTCTGACATTCCATCTCCTCCTGGTCTCCATCGCGGCAGACTGAACCTGGAAGGTGGAATCTGGAAGACTCTGCAGATGGAACGCAGTCAGACTTTTCGAGCTTTAGTTTGGATCCAGCTCCTATGTTTCAGGACTTATTTATATTTCCTACATTCAGCCTGATGCAGTTTTACACCATTTGTACCTTTGTTACGAAATGAAATAAAGAAGAAGAAACTGAGTGGTTTCAGTTTTTTTTATCTGCAACACAGACGTTAAATACAAGGCTTAGAAAAAGGGTCCGGTATCACGCTCGGGTAGAAAAAAACCAGCTGGTTCTGAGCCGGTTTCTGTAGGATCTGTTTCAGTCCAGAGGCTCCTGTTTGATCCGAACCGGGGTACTGCTCAGGGACCGGCTTTCCTTCAGTTCTCGACACAGAACGTACTCGCTGAACTGGGTCGAGTCCACGCCGCCACCGCAGGACGCCTTGATGCTGAAGCCTTTGTGGAAGAGACGCTCTAGGACCTGCAGGACCAGATGGAGTTCAGGTTAGAAGATGGACTATGTTTTGAAGTCGTAGGCAAGCGGCCGTTCCAACCGTTGCATTTCCGAATCCTCCCGACTTCACACGAGTGATTAAAGTGAATGTGATCGGTCGGTTATCAAGGGGGCGGGATTGTTGTGGCAGAAGGTTCATAAGCAAGTTTGATTGCGGCCGGTTTGCCAGAAGCATCTTGCTAACCAGTTAGCATCTTAGTGCTAGTAGGTTCCCAATGGGAAATTCCATTGGGACCAAGTAGCACTAAATTGGTGACTTAGAAACGACGCTGTCAAGGAACGCTATGGACAGAGGAAACATGCAAGAGGAGGAGAGTTTAGTGTCGGAGGTCGTGGATGAGTCTCCTCCGTCATCCATTTTTTATTTAGAGGAGGAAAGCGGGGATGAAGACATTGTGGAAGAGGACGCCAGGGCGGCAGAAGCTTGGTTTGGTGTAGAAGGCTTCCAGCCGTACATGTTTGAGCCCTTGCCTCGCAACGCTGCCAGTTCTGTTAGTTATATTCAACGGTTGACATAGTACACGTAGAGCTAACAGGCCTGCGTAAGATAACAAAAAAAACAGGATTTTTTTTAAACTATAATTTTTTAATTCATTTTGGGACAATATTGTCTGATTAAGAGTACATTTATATACATGTTTAAGGCTAAATGATTTGACATTTAAATATGACTTCCCTACGACTTAAGGATGTTGTGATTTGGTCAGTTTCTGCGGTCGTTTCTGTCGGCGCTGGTTTTATTTCGGTTAAAATAGAACTGGAATAAAGTGCAGTCTGCTGTGCAGAGGCGTGCACAGACATTTTGGGGGGCAGGTGCTTAGGAGGGGGGGGTCACTTTTTAGCGCACGTGGAACACTTAATAATTTAAAAAAAATATACACGCATGTTGAATGAAATTTGACTTTTATTTGTAACATTCTCTAAACGTGAGTTTTCAATGGAAAAAAGTCACATCACCAACAGAACAGACTAAATGATCAAGTCTGTTACAATAACAGACTTGATCATCTTTCTTCTTCTTTCATCTGGCTCATCTCCCCGTTTTCCCTCACCCATCTGCTCTCCCTCATCCTGGTCTTTTTCTGTCTCTGTGTCTTCCCTGAACTCTTCCTCATCTCCTGTCCTGGTAGATGTTGATGGTATAGAGCTTCCCTGCTGTGACTGGCTACAATATAATAATAATAACCGTCATGACAATAATAATAATAGCTTTAACAAATAAGCCACATTAGTTTAAATAATGGGCTTTTAGGGCAACATGACTGGAAGTCTTGTTACGTGGATATGACTTATGGTAGCCTACAAAATAATAGCTATTTTAATACCTGCTTCACAAACCACTTAAAAATAAAATGAAAAACCACCTGCAAAAGCCTTTAAATGGTCTTTCAGTCTAGTTCTATAGGCTACACAATCATGGGGAAGACTGCTGACTTGACAGTTGTCCAAAAGACGACCATCGACACAAAAGGTCATCGCTAAAGAGGCTGGCTGTTCACAGAGCTCAGTGTCCAAGCACATTAATAGAGAGGCGAAGGGAAGGAAAAGATGTGGTCGAAAAAAGTGTACAAGCAAGAGAGATAACCGCACCCTGGAGAGGATTGTGAAACAAAACCCATTCAAAAATGTGGGGGAGATTCACAAAGAGTGGACTGCAGCTGGAGTGAGTGCTTCAAGAACCACCACACACAGACGTATGAAAGACATGGGTTTCTGCTGTCGCATTCCTTGTGTCAAGCCACTCTTGAACCACAGACAGCGTCAGAAGCGTCTTGCCTGGGCTAAAGAGAAACAGGACTGGACTGCTGGTGAGTGGTCCAAAGTCATGTTCTCTGATGAAAGTAAATTTTGCATTTCCTTTGGAAATCAAGGTCCCAGAGTCTGGAGGAAAAGAAGAGAGGCACTTCATCCACGTTGCTTGAAGTCCAGTGTAAAGTTTCCACAGTCAGTGATGGTTTGGGGTGCCATGTCATCTGCTGGTGTTGGTCCATTGTGTTTTCTGAGGTCCAGGGTCAACGCAGCCACATACCAGGAAGTTTTAGAGCACTTCATGCTTCCTGCAGCTGACCAACTTTTTGGAGATGCAGATTTCATTTTCCAACAGGACTTGGCACCTGCACACAGTGCCAAAGCTACCAGTACCTGGTTGAAGGACCATGGTATCCCTGTTCTTAATTGGCCAGCAAACTCTCCTGACCTTAACCCCATAGAAAATCTATGGGGTATTGTGAAGAAGAAGATGCAATACACCAGACCCAACAATTCAGAAGAGCTAAAAGCCACTATTAGAGCAACCTGGGCTATCATAACACCTGAGCAGTGCCACAGACTGATCGACTCCATGCCACGCCGCATTGCTGCAGTAATACAGGCCAAAGGAGGCCCAACTAAATACTGAGTGCTGTACATGCTCATACTTTTCATGTTCATACTTTTCAGTTGGCCAACATTTCTATAAATCCTTTGTTTTTATTGGTCTTCAGTAATATTCTAATTTTCTGATATGATGAATTTGAGATTTTCATTTGTTGTCATTTGTAATCATCAAAATTAAACAAAATAAACATCTGAAATATATGAGTTTGTATGTAATGTATGAATATAATATACAAGTTTCACTTTTTAAATGGAATTACTGAAATCAATCTACTTTTTCATGATATTCTAATTTTATGACCAGCACCTGTACAACAGAAAATATTTGTCTTAACACATAGATTTGCAATTGCAAACTCTACCGAAATTATTTGTAGCCTATGTGGTCGTCCGCACGTTATCTGTCATTGACTTGGGCTACAGTGTAAAACTTTATCTAGTTTAACTAGTTTATCAGGTGACCAGTCGGCAAAAATGCGTGTTTGGTGATGCTGAATGAGACATTTTAATGCAAAACAAAATGATTTTGCTTGATCTGTTTATTACCTGGCTAATGGGGCACGGGAGAAGCAGCCTGTCAGCGACCGTCCCTGCTATCTGAAGACGCTTACTGAACTGCTATGATGCTGCGCATCTGGCATGCCCTGCGGGCGACCGCACGAGTTCACGTGACAAAGGAAGGGAGAGAGGGTCGTTTGTGCGCAAGTAGGTGGCTCATTTCGGGGCATTGTTTCAGTCGTTTTTAATGGCTCAGGTTTTCAAAAGATCATTTCAAAACCGACCTCAGTAAAATCTTAATAATATTAATAATAATAAAAAAAACGAGTTTCAAAAGGGCATTTTCATTGATAAAGGGCAAACTTCCTAGTGCTTTAGCACCACCTAGTGTCTATGTGTGCACGCCCATGCTGCTGTGATTGGCTGACGCTCACCTGTACAGAGTTCAGTCTGCAGTAGCCGTTGAGCGGGAAGCGGATGACATGGGTCGGGTCCTGGTTCCAGCCAGCATTCACAGAGTTGCACATGACGTCCCCGGTCTCTGGGAAGACCTCCTCGATAAGAACCTTCTCCCCACTCAGGGCGATCCTCTCACCCAGATCTGGCGTCACCCGGACCACCAGGCACTCGCACGGCACCGATGCCCGTTGGGCCTCGCGCTCCGCATGCCAGCGCTCCAGGTCCCGAACCATTGGAGCCAGCTGGTAGAACCGTGCCTCCTCGTAGAGCTGAGGGAAGTCCTGGTGGTCAAGGGAAAGCAGACAGCTCAACCTGATAAGTTCTACTGGGTCCAGCTGAGTCAGAACCTTTCAGCGCACCAGCAGGTCAACTGTGGATCAGTTCACCCTAACCAGCTGAGCTCTTCTCTGAGCTGAAATCTCTTTAATACTTATAGGTTTTATCCGGTGGAAGCAGAGCCCAGTTTAAAAGTTGTGACCTTGACGGTCAGAACTGAGATCTGACTCACCTGAAAGTCTTCAGGCAGCAGCAGCTTGCAGGTCCTCAGGTAGCTCAGGATGAACCTGAAGATGTCTCCATCTCTGTCAATGAAGTAATGCTGCTTCAGGCTGTCCAGCACGATGGGCTCGCTGCCGCTGAACAGGCGGCCGATCCTGCAGGGACCCATTTCACACAAACGGTCAGAACAAAGAAAACGTCAGAAACTGCTCAGCATCCAATCAGACAGAAGCTGATTTATCCTGAAAAAAAAACAAATCATCTTCTATCTGTTCTCTACGGTGGCTGAGAAGTGCAAAACACATTTACAATTCAAAAACACAATAACAAATAAAAAGCAAAATAACATTTGAAGAAACAAAATTATATTTTATGAAACAAATGTATTTTTGAAAAAAGTTAAAATTTTTAAAAACAAATTCACATTTTAAATAAGTTAGATTTTAGGTGAGAGAAAGTTTCATTTTAGAGGAAAAAAAATACATTATTGGGAAACAAATTTACATCTAAAAAAAAAATTGACCGTTCGGAAACACTTGTACAAGTGCAAAGACAAAACTGCAAGTGGCAAAACACAGTTACATAGCCAAAAACAAATTAACAAAAGACGGCTACACGGAAAGGGAATGTCCCAGTGGCCGGATGTGACGTCACCATTACCCTGACTTGTAGTACAAACAGCTCAATCTGTAGTCCTCCTGCTTCATGTGAAAAGTCAGTGGCGATTTTAGATGGAAAGAATTGCACTGAAGCTGTTTTTCTAAAGTTTACGCTAACCGAACAAGGTTTTGCCCTTATTGTGGTCTCTGGAACTTTTACGGGACACGGACCAGGTGGCAGGACCAAGCAGCAGGGCCGAGCTCAATAGGGGGTTTTCAGGTGACGTTACGCTCACGTGACTACTCAGCGCGTCCGCCATATTGGGTGGCAGCCTTAGGCAATATTGACAGTGAAAAATGGTGAAATCGTGTGTAATTGTTGGTTGCACGGCCCGTGGAGGTGGAGATCAACGCTCTTTCTATCGCATACCAGCCGTAATCGTGAATCAATGTGAAAAAACAAAACAGCTATCTGAACAACGCCGTCACCTATGGCTGACACGGATATCCAGGTCCGATTTGGACGGTGTTAAGCTGGAATACGCCAGAGTCTGCAGTGCTCACTTTGTCACAGGTAATTAACTGTCAAGCATTTAAAACATGTAAGAATATATTAATAATAGGGCTTGGGCGTCATGACGTATTACTTTCCGTGGCCGCAATGTTGACCGTCTCCGCCGCCGCTACTCAGACTACTGCCTTTGACTACTGCGTACTGGACTCCCTCTCTCAGCCGTGTTTTAATTTGATGCATTTCACCTTAACTTGATTTCAACCAGCGGGAAAAGGCTCAAATATGCGAGAAACCCGGAGGGTTTAGGGAGGTTTGGCAGTTAACGTTACTAACCAAACCTTTGAAACACATAGCAGCTGGTTAAAAGTACATTACATGCCTGAGTGGTTGTTAGCACTAACGGTTAGCACTGTTTGCTGGCTTTATGAGCTGCAGCTCCTGAACCCATCCATTCGTAAACTGCACATGAGACTCCAAGGACTTGTAGCTTTGGAACTGTTCGCGCACCGCCGGCCGTTAGCCACCTAGCATAGCGAGCCCTGCGTCGGATTGTTTAAATTTTTACCATCTTATTAAAACTCACCCGTCCACGTATGATGGCGATTTCCTTCATGTACATCACTTCGACATCTCGTACCCAACCAGATGTGAACTGGTTGTGAGCCTCTAGACCCTTGTACGCTCTCATTTCCTCAAGAGTGTGCAGAGGGTTTTCACTGAACACCGGGTAATGAACTATGTTACCGTGCTCTACATTTGGCCAATCATCTGGATTAGTGCTAAACAAGGCACCGTGGAGGGCATAGGGATCCATATGGTCGATCACGGAACATTTCCTCAGATATGTTCCATGATCTGGTGGCTCTAGCCTGCTGGCGTACTTATCCATTCGTGACATGATATATATGATATACGATTATATGCCACCCAAGATGGCGGACCGGAAGCTGGCCAGTGACGTCACTGAAAACCCCCTATTCGTGGCAGTGGCTGCGTTGCAGCAGTTCCGGTGGTCCTGCCACCTGGTCCGTGTCCCGTAAAAGTTCCAGAGACCGTCCGCACGAAGAACAAAATGGTGTAAGTTGGCTGAAATTTGCTCCACAATAATAAAATCGCCGCTGACTTTTCACGTGAAGCAGGAGAATTGAGCTGTTTGTACTACAAGTCAGGGTAATGGTGACGTCACATCCGGCCACTGGGACATTCCCTTTCCGTGTAGCCGTCTTTTGTTCATTTGTTTTTGGCTATGTAACTGTGTTTTGCCACTTGCAGTTTTGTCTTTGCACTTGTACAAGTGTTTCCGAACGGTCAATTTTTTTAGATGTAAATTTGTTTCCCTAAAATGTATTTTTTTCTCTAAAATGAAACTTTCTCTCACCTAAAATCTAACTTATTTAAAATGTGAATTTGCTTCCTAAAATGTAAATTTGTTTTTAAAAATTTAAACTTTTTTTTTTTTTCAAAAATACATTTGTTTCATAAAATATAATTTTGTTTCTTCAAATATTATTTTGTTTTTTATTTGTTAATGTGTTTTTTATTTGTAAATGTGTTTTGCATTTCTCAGCCACCATAGTTCTCCTCAATCAGAACCTTCTCAATGTTCTAATTCAAACCGCCATCCTGTTAATCGGTTTCAACTCCTCCTCTGAATAACTGCCTGTTCTTTCATTGTCTTAAAGCCAAATTTACTGTAAACTGACAGAAAAACTTCCATTTTCTACTAACCTGATGAACCAGGCTAAATGTGAGATTAAATGTGTAACTTAGTCTGGCACCGATGAATGAGACGTCAGAAGATTGTTGATGAGAACAACCAGTTGTTTTTCAAACCATGTCTGTGCCTATTGGCCAACGCTCTGACCAATGAGCTCAACTGACTGTGACGTAGTAGGCGTGACAGAAAGCTTGTGGGGGAGTGTAAACAAGCAGCATGTGATGTGAGCAGTGGTTAACTTGTTAAGATCGTGGAGTTGGACAATTGTTGTCGTTTGTGCAAAAAAGACATGTGAGTAGCCGGTGTACTACACCAAAGTACACAAATTTTCTAAAGTTCAAATCAACCGTTGTCAGTGGCAGAAAGTTGGAGTGAACATTTCAATTACACCGGGAATATCCAATCGAGTCTGTCGAGCTTGTACAACGGTGTTGAATAGACTGGAAAGAGATCTGCCAATTTATTGGAGGTGGATTGAAAATGAGGTGGAAGCAGGTTCTCCTGCAGAACGAACAGCTGCTGAAAAAGGAGCTCGGGAGCCTATTCCCTCGAAAACACAGAGAGACTTGAAGAAGCTCCGTCACAACACAGACAAGCCGAGGATATCTGACGCTCTTCCGCTGAATATAGCCGAGGTAAGTGGACATTATCAGTATATGATTACGACCTGCAACCGTAAATCTATCTGCTTAATTTCCTAACACAGTCAAGCATCATAGCTTTATTTCCTTGTGCTTTCTTCAGCGTCGCGCAGCCCTTAAATGTTTTGCATCCAGAAAGTCAAAACACATCTCTGCGTTGTGATTGGCCTGCCAGTTCTAGGGCCTGGGGCATTGATCGAGGCTAGACCACTCGCAGGCAAAAAGGATTTAGGCCGCTGGCGGGTGGGGCTAGTTTACTAGGCTACATCTCTACGCGTTTCCATCCGAATGTTTTGGGAATTTAGGGAAATAGAAAAACACAGCTGGAGACATGTCTATTTTCAACTTTCCTCGGGTCTAGAATAGTTGCCCAAAATGAGCGGGCAGAGCCGACCTAACTATTAATTTTATTGCTCCAGAGTGGGCGTGGCCTGATTAATGAGGAGACTTATTTCATACTGTTTGAGCAAAGCCTGACTCATTCCGTTAAACCTAAAAAATCCTAAGTTGGCCTAATAAAGTTCAACCTAAATAGCCTGATTGTGATGTCACAGGCACCGTTTTGATAGAAAAGCTCATTCAGAAAGGAGATTCTTCTCAGAACCTTATTCAAAAACTCAGGACCTGGACAGGAAGCTCTGACCCTGAAGGAAACCAGTGAAGGACACACCTCTCCACTATTTAAGGAAAATTATCATTGATGATGTGAGTTTATTACACCTTAATATTTTGATAAGGCTGGAGCCATGGATGTCTAATCATATGCTAACATGTATGATGTAAAATAAGATGATGCGGCAGACTGGAGATGTATAAAATGCCTTTTAACTGTTAATTGGGGCCACTTCCTGAGAGGTTAGCAGCTGCCTTCTGTAGATTCTAAGCAACTTCTCTGATCTTAGTAAGATTACATTTTCTATCAGAATCTGTTGTCATGTCTCATGGTTATTTAATACATAAAAGTTATGAGATGTTATTTAAAGAGTTTGTCCCGAGTGATCTATTTTCAGGAAAAAGAACCAGAGAGAAAGCTTCAAGGTGTAGAAATAGAGCCTATCTTTAACAACTCGCTCTCACCTGGATTCAGGAAACTTGGTGAGCGTGGCCAGGCTGCTGGTGTACATGTGTCCGCCCACGTCGATGTGGACGGGGGCGTTGGCTTTGGTAAGCTGGGCAGGCGAGGGGATGCCCTGGGCCGTCATGGGGGAGGCAGGCGAGTGACTTAGAGACATCCTGGACAGGCTCCGCCCCTCCTGGGAGACACAATCAGCATGTAAAAAGAGAGTTGCGTAAGAGATCGCCCCTCAGCACTTCAGCAGCTCTGACCCATCTGAGTCGTTCTCATGTTTTAAGCCGACCTTTGTTTACATTAAGTCGATTACTGGTTGATTTACAGACAAAATATTAGCTGGATGACAGAAATGCCTGCTGATTAAACAACACATCACCTAAAGCTAATGTTCCAGGTATCTGCAGGTGAAGCTATCTGAGACTAAGTCTAGAACAAGCATTAACTAAATCCTTTTTTTTATTAAGGCCTTAAATGGCATTAAAAATAATTAAATGTGATTCCAGGTAGCATTTAAAACTCTGTTTTTATTACAGAGAAATACTTTTATACAAACAGATTTGTTAGATATGTTAATTAGGCAGAACCAGACTTAGGATCCACCTGGTGAAGACAGAGAGAAGAAGATAAGGTGCAGTTCATGGATTATAAAGAAAAGAGCCTGGTTCTGCTGGAGGTTCCTTCCTGTTAAAGGAATAGTACACCCAAAACATGATTAGCCTTCATTTTCTACTCACCCCCATGCTGAACAACACTCTGGAGTACTTTTTTGATATCTCAAATGCATCTGGAGATCTGGGAGGCTTCTTGCTGTCTGCTGACATTCAAATAATGGAGGTCTATGGCGCCCGAGGCAGAAAGGTCCATAAAAGTCCACAAAAAACGTTTCAATATTCCTCCATACTGCTCGTCCAATGTATTCCAAGTGTCCTGAGTGGGTAGCGTCCAGAATTTACTCGAAACGAAGTCATTTAGAATGTTTTTAGAGCATAAACAGTAGTGTATAGGATTTCCTAAAAGCGCGCACCTGCGCGATCACGATGCTACGGAAGCTGGCAGACCAAACCAGATGAAAGTGCGCATTCAGCTCGGCAAAGAACTCATGCTCTCCCTCGACACTGAAGTCCTCAGACATTTTTCTTTCGTTGTTTCTTTCTTTGCACAGGTAAACAGCACATTTCTTCTTCTACGCTTGCATTATCGGCAGAGCAGACGCTGAATGCGCACTTTCATCTGGTTTGGTCTGCCGGCTTCCGTAGCGTTGTGATCGCGCAGGTGCGCGCTTTCAGGAAGTTTTTTTTTTCTCTCCACTGTCGCTACAAGCATGCTTAGTGTGAGGGATTGCATTCGAGTCAATGAGTGGATGCAATCAACTGGTTTTCCTGATATAGAAAACTTTGAATCAATTTGACTGCATGATCCGATGAACTGTAAAGTGCCTTGAGATGACGTGTATTGTGGATTGGCACTAGAGTGGCTCAGGTTATCCTGATCTATCTCTATAGTTATGCTGCTAAAGGCTTAGACTTCTGGAGGACATAGGGACCCCTTTTCATCATTCTGCTTCATTCTATCTCTATTCTCCCACTCTACAGAAGCTGTTACTTCAATCTCTAACGTTCTGCTCTCTCTGCTTTTTCTCATAGTAGCTTCATCTGGTCTGTTCCTGTTTGGCTGTGACTCCATCCTGGAGAGAAATATCAGCTGTGCTGCTGCCATCAACACCTTTGTTTATAGATGTTGGAGCTCGGCGTTTTTTTCAGTGTAGTCCTGTTTTTCTGACTGTGATTGGCTGGATGTGCTCTCTTCACCCTTTGATGTGGGAGCTGGCTCGGAGCTCGTCTGCCTGGCTGTGTGTTTCCTGGACGGGGCCGCCTGCGGAGCTGGTTAACAATTGCCTTTTGTATCTATGCTTCTTTCTCTGTCTTCTTCTGTCTCCTTGAACCCCAGTCGGCCTCGGCATATGGCTGCTCACACTGAGCCTGGTTCTGCTGGAGGTTTGACCCTGTTAAAAGGGAGTTTTTCCGCTCCACTGTCGCATGCTGTGAGGGATTGCATTCCAGTCAATAAGTCGATGCATTCAACTGGTTTTCCTTAGATAGAAAACTTTGAATCAATTTGACTGTATGATCTGATGAACTGTTAAGTGCCTTGGGATGACATGTGTTGTGAATTGGCGCTATATAAATAAACTGAATTCAAAAGCTTTAGAAAATTAGCTTGAATACTCTGGTAAAAGTGGAAGTACTGATTAAACTTCTTTACTCAAGTAAAAGTAACAAAGTACAGGCTTGTAAATTTACTTAAAGTATAAAAGTAAAAGTAGAAACCACTTTTTTCATGCCGTTGCCTACATTTTAAATGGATGTCTGCCAATAGGACTAGATCTCCGTTGTGTTCATTTTCAATCATCTCGTCGTCCATGCTACTATGCTAACGCCACCGCCACCAAGCTGCAATGATTTGCCGAGAATGAATACCGCCGAATCTGTCGATTCATCTTGTAGTGGTGCGTCAAATGCAACGTAGATTCCCATCCAATTAGATTGAATTTGGTATTGATGACGTGAAAAATAATAACGGTAACTCCATTGAACTGATTCAAAACTAAAGTAACGAGCCAATTTTTTTAAATGTAAGGAGTAGAAAGTACAGATATTTGTGTAAAAATGTAAGGAGTAGAAGTAAAAAGTCGCCATAAAAATAAATAGTAAAGTAAAGTAAAAATATCAGAAAAATCTACTTGAGTACAGTAACAAAGCATCTCTGCTCATAACAAAATCTAATAGTCTAAGCCGTAATCGGCAAAAGCAGTGAACTGAAACCTTTTGGATCATAACTCGAATTAAAAGTGAGGCAAATAAGGTACATGCATTTATCCTATTTTCTAAATAACGAAATTAATCCTTTGGTATTTATGTTCTGTGGCCTCTGTGTCTTTTGTAGCGTTTTTACATCCACTGAGTTGCCAAATATTTTCAGTTAAGGTTATTTTAATTAGTTTTAAATCTTAAATGAATCCTTTCGAGGCCCTTTAGAATACATTGAAAGAAACCAACATTTTTATTAGGGTGAGAGAGAAAAATAAAATTACACAGAATTTGGACCTGAGCAGAAATAGAAGCCATAGATCAATAACTTACTGATCTACAATCTAAGGTCCAATTGGGGCATCAGGAGGCTGTGAAGCATGAGAAATCAGGAGGCTGCAGCCCAGTCTGCGCCCTGCAGCCTGTACCCCCTGCAGCCAGACCCCCCTCCCCCTCCTCCCTCTGCGTGTCCGCGTGCACGATCTGCGATATGACCTACAGATCCGGGCGCATGCACGGACACATTGTATGATCTCTGCTCATGTGAATAAAACGGGCTTTCTGCGCCTCGTTCCAGTCTCCGTTTAGAAACGTCAACATTTAGGATGTTTCTGCTAAACTAAAGGTCAGCGTGCGCCTCTGAGGGGCCATTTGTGCGGAATCCCCGCTCTCTGGGGGGTTTAAATGGTTTCGGGTTGTAACACCTTTCAGCAGAAACGCTCCCTGTGATAAGAGGCTGCTTTAAGACATCGGAGCTGCGGATCTGTCGGGAAGATCGTGTAAAACGCAGCGACTCAAGTTCAGATTTAGATTAGAAACCCAACTCTAGAAACCGCGAATCCAGCGCCGTTTTTAAGCCTCCATGACTACCTAAATAAAGCATTTTGGATTTTTGTTTATATAGCTGCTATAACCCCAAAAAGCTCCCAGAAACATAAAACCAGAGTTATTTTAGTGAAGTCTGGGCTTCCGTCGGAAACGTCGAGGCGCACAGACTTGATACCAAATGGTGAATATCAGGTTTAAACCAGCAGCACGTGCTTTTTCTCACCTGGGAGGAAACAGACACGGTAGACATGGACGGCAGCGCTGCAGCTCCAGCTGAGGTTCGGCTCCCGGCCCGGTGGGTTCTGCCTGCGTCCTCTGGAGAGAGAGAGAGCCGAGCAGAAACAATGCAGACCAACAGAGAGGAGAGCAAGCTGCAGGACGAATTTGGCCCCGGGCTCCTCAGACCCCCGGGGCCAGGATTAGGTCCTCCTGCCCTGACTTGTTGAGGAGCGCGCCTTGTGTTTGCGCTCTTTGTTGGAGGAAAACTCAGCTGTGAGGTGCAGCAGCAGCATCAGCGGGGTTCAGATCCACCCGGATAGAAAGGCCCAGCCTCCCCGTGGTTCGGGGCCACAGTAAATGACGTCTGTCGTGGCGCTTTGTGCCTCCAGCAGCCTGCGGCCAAATGCGCCATTTCAATTATTGCGCGCTGATAGATGGAGATGTTTGCCGCAGGGCAGAGCGCACTGAGCCGGTCCATGGCGCTCATCTGTCGGCTTCACGCTCCTCCCTCTGCTGCAGCGGATACAGGGGAGTCACTGCAACGGAACCACAGAACAGACCAGCAGCCTCTAAACAGAACCGATCTGAGGCCCTCAATTTCTACCCATTAAATGGATCAACTGACAGATGGTCAGAACATTCACTCCAGTAATAAAGTCATTGAAGGGCTGGAAGAGCTGTTTACATTCTACTTTATGTTGCCTATATTTATATTTCAATGTTACCAAGAGTAATAAAATAACCTACCATGTGTTAAGAGCAAAGAGTATAGGCCTTTTAGCCTATTTTGGGGGTGCTGAAGTAACTCTAAAATAAGAGTTTTGTTTATTAATACTGTCTGCACCTTTTACAATAAAAAAAATATTGGCATTGTAAAAACTATACCGCATCTGGTTATTTAACCCATTCAATTATGTTCTGGTTCATCAGAAATAACAGATGAAAAGATATAAACAAGCCTGATGGAGCTGTAAGTGTTTAGGAAAACGCTGCATTCAGGTGTTTCTGAAATGTTCAGTCAGATTTCTGCACCTATTGATGGTATGTTGGTGAAATGTTCACCAGCGAGGTGGGTCCTAGACTGGTTTGTTTCATTATTTTTAAAACCACAACTCGATATCAATATTTAAATTTACTGAATCATTAGTAAATCCTTATCATTTTCTTCAGTTTCTAGTTATTTCAAATTATAATCCATTTTATGATTGCCACTTTAAAGAGGGAAAGGTGTAAAAGTTTATGTAAAGGAACAGGAAAAGAACAGACAGAACAGCAGCAGATCAAACAGCAGTTGTTTAACAGGCAAAGAAAAATATTTCATTCAGTAGATTATTTTACATACGTCATGGAAGTAATTTTGGCACACAAAAGATAAAACTAGGGATGCAGGATATTGGGATTTTGGCCGATATCCGATATGCCGATATTTTAAAACTCATGTAGCCGATAACCGATATCGATACCGATGTTAAAGCTGGACAAAAATAAGTAGCCATTGAAAATAGCAGTTTTGTTATCCATTTCTGACACTTTGAAAAATAATATACTCAAATATATTTTCATATGCTGATATCAAATTGATTTTTAAAAACGCGGTATCGATCTATTTTACTTTCAAAATTTCGTGAAATTTCATTGTTCTGTTACAAACTCTCGTGATATTTTGCAAATTCTTGTGAGATTTTGTTAGTAAAATAGATCGATACCGCGTCAATATATCAACATATAAAAATATGGCAAAATTTTGTGAATTTTCGGGGGATTTCGTAGCATAACGATGACATATAGCAATATTTCATTAGTAAAAGAGATTGATATGGTGTTTTTAAATGGCAATATATCAGCATATGAAGATATTGTGATATTCTAATGTATCAATATTTTTTCCCTCGTCTTTAGAAGTTTTTAAGTTTATAAAAAAGAAGTTTTTGAGGAAGAAGAAGAAGTAATTCAAAGGTTTCCATGAAATTAGTTGATTTAAAAGCTTATATTGGTTGGAATATTCTTCTAAAAAATGCTGCGTCTCAGATCCGATGCATTAGTAAATGATGGATGGATAATGGCTTGTAGAGAGCCAAATTTGTGGGCACTAAGGTTTTTAGTGTGTATTTAAATAATTTTAGAATATATTTTTAATAATTTTACATACATTTTACTTCTTAACCATAATGTTTTTATGTAATTGGTATTGTAATTTAATCTTGTGATTTTATACTTGTGTTTATTTTTAAGGTTGCCTTTTTAATATCTGGCTGGGGGACTACCGATGAAAATTAGCACTCCTTAGCTAACTCGGGTATATTTACATTGTTTTAATGTTTATTAATGTACACTGTCCCCTTTCAAATAAACAATAAATGAAAATGAAAATGGAGTCAGTCAATAGCGCAGAAAACAGTGAATTGGTTCTTGTCTGGTCAGACAGCACTCTGGGTGCTCAGCACCCCTAAACCTCTGGTCCTAGCATCACACCAGGCAAAGGGTCATTTGCTTTATAGTTTCTTATTATTTCAAAAAAATACAATAGTAATGTGCGAAGCATAATCTGTGTTGCAAGAACAATAAAAAAAATAAGTTTAATAATTGAAAAAAAAAAAGAATTTCATAAAAAACCAACATGATCAAATAAAATATCAAGTGCTAACCTAAATGATGTGAGAGAAAAGTTATCTGAAAGCAGTTAAAAATGGTTTAAATATTCAAATTTAAAGTTTAATGATTAGTTCTGGGCTGCTCAGTGTTGCAGTGGGTAGCACTGCTGCCTTGCAGCAAGAAGATTTGATCCCCGGCCCAGGGTCTTTTCTGCATGGAGTTTGCATGTTCTCCCTGTGCATGTGTGGGTTCTCTCCGGGTATTCTGGCTTCCTCCCACTGTCCAAAAACATGACTGTTAGGTTACAAGTGCTGTAGGAGATCTGGGAAAAACAGTTCCAGCAAGCTATATTTTTGAACATACACAACCGTGCCTCTCCCTTTAGACCACCACACCTTCAAAACACATGAACGCGCACGCTGTCTGCAGCGCGTCGCTGATCTGGGAGCTGGCAGGGAGACATGCAGCACTGATAATGCAGAGCGCTATGATTACTCCTCTGAAACAGTCTATTAACACCTAAATTAACTTAAAATACCGAAATCGGCCGGCAAAACATATTCGCTTTTATTATCCTGCTGCCTGCAGTTACTTGAAAACCACCTTCCAGCTGCGGTGGCAAACTGTGAGGAGGCAACCGGGCCAGAGGCTGCTGTTGAAGGGGATTCTTAGTGACAGTGCACCACCGGTGTACAGGGGTCTGAGCGGCTCAGACAGAAATAATATTTGAAGGCAGGATGGTAATCTGGATGAACTGACTGCACTGACGATGTTTTCAGGTGGACTTTCTCACGGAAAATAGATTTAAACTACTTTTTACCCACTGATTACAGCAAATATAGCTGCCATTGTTACAGGCAAAGAAAGGATAGGGTAGCTCTGCAAAACGCGCATCAGACCCACATTTTCCACTGCGCAGCCAGAGCAGCAAAGATGCTTCAGCCGTGCATCAGAACTAAACTGGTACAAGCATAAAAATTAAAGGAGTATGCGCATTTTTGCATCTTTAGGTGTGAACGTCGATTCGTTCATGTGTCAGTGTACGTGCACAGGGGGGAGGAACAAGCAGACGACCATGATTGACGTGTCATGGAACCAGTCGTGTACAACCGACAGTCTTTTGTGATTGGTGGACGTTACTCATTGATTTCTCACTGTAGCGGGGACCATTTATTTTAGTTTCACTTCCAGACCTTCTATTTCACTGCTTGCTAAACGGCTGTGGGGAGATCTTTAGGCCACATGGTAAAAATTACATCAGAAAAGCACCTTGAACTTGGCTTCTCTAAACTCTCCTTAGGGGTGAGTGTGTATATGAAGCACCAGCTATATGTACGTATGTATGTGAATGGTTGTTTCTCTAATGCCCTGCGTTGGAATGAGGATCTGGGATGTGTATCTCGCCAATTGACAGTAGGAGAAGCATCCCCTGTGACATCGCTTAGGATAAGGGTGATGGAAAGTGGATGGTTGGATGATTAGTTCTTAAATATAACTATATGCATAAGCATTAAATAAACTAAAATAATAAATTTAGACAAACATTTGACCTCTTGTCACTTTTTTCTCAATACTTCACTCACTTCTAAACCGATGTTTCCAACTAACAAATGACATCGCTGCCTGTGTACATGTGATGATCAGTTTTGCTGTTAGTCCCCACCACTGGAAGTCAGCTCAGTCTTTTTCCGCAATGGAAATCTAAAGTAGTTTTTTATTAATTTAAGCTTGGAAAAGCTTCTCAGATGCAGCATCAGAGAGAGAGTGCAGCCTGTCCATAAAGATGTCCAAAGATTTGGGTACAACTCACAGATATGGGAATGGTGGGGTGGAGAACTCCTACAAAAATACAGCACTAGTAGTTTTCAGTCAAGGTTTCTCCCCAGGTTTGAGTCGCTTTGGCTAAAAGACCATTTTAATGTTTGTCACAAGGAATGCAAAACCTGCAAAAATGTCTCCAGTTTCATCTGCTTTTGCTCGCCTTGAAATTTGCTTGGCCAGCGAAAGCATTTCACATGGCAGGTGAATTCATGAAAGGCTCCTTCATCATGGAGTCTGCTGGTCGTTGGTTTCACCTCATCAATGCGTACATGGACTTGCAAAGCGACTCACCTGTTTTTTTACCTTAGAAAGTCGAACAAAGCTTTCAGGGTTCCGACGTTCATCAGATTCCGAGAGATGGAAACTGTATGGGGGTTACGGCCACCTCATAGGCTGACCATCTGTGCTGGAGGTAGGACGAAGAAACAGTCCTTCTAGGGCTAAATCAAAATGCCTTTAATTGAAAATTTAAGCCACCATAAATCCTGAGAGCATTCCCTCATCCTTTGTCTAAATTATTTTCTCTTTCATTTTTAATAAAGGTTTTCTCTGCTGCCTCCTTCACTGTAGCTCGCGGCCACATCTAGTCTCTGACTGAATTTTGCGATTTGAATTTAACAAGTTTTTATTTTTTAACTTTTCCAAATTTCACTTTGCTTAATTTGCAGGTAAGGCGGAGATCAAATTTAAGCAAAAGCGTGCCTAACTGTGTCACCTTTGCCCTGCTTTGCCCCAGATCCACCTTCTATGTAGAGATAACATGGGGATCCTCCATTCCAGGGGCAAAGTTCATGTTCGGTGTGAACGTACCTTTAGATGTGCAATTGATTAGATCAATATCGGAATTTGGTTTCTGTTTCCATTGTTTAAATCTAAAATCAAACTCAAGCAATAATTATAATACCTGGAAACACTTGAGCGGGACTGAATGACAAGGAGCAGTGCAGTTATTTTATGCATTTAAAACAAAGAAAAAAACTTTTAGCAAAAGCTTTTTTAGCACCATGCCTAACATTAGTGGAAGGCAGGGCCCTGAAACCGAAGAGGCTGATTTCCCAAAGCTATAAGCTTTCCTGAAACACAGTCATTAGCGGAACTACAAATTCATCCATCTAATTTAGGAAACGCCTAAAGCTGCAGGACTTTGGCTCTTAAAGACGGAATTAGAGAGCTGTGCTTTAGAGATTTAGTCATCTCCATCACATAAAGCCACCATAATGACGACTAAACACCTCAAACGTATACATTCAGGCGCTTTTTTTTTTAATGCAGACCAGGTCCTTTAAAGGAGGCAGACTTTAAATTATCTACAAATGTTTTTTTTTTTTCTTTTTTCTTGGAGTGGTAGTTTTGCAATCCTGCTTTATTTGGCCTTCTTTTGGGTGCGCTTGTTTTACAAAGGAGCTCACCCCAGACAAAGGCAAACTTAAATCATATTTACTACTTTATATAAAGTAACTGGATATCAGGTGATCGTCCAACAATGATCTCATTCAGAGATCCATAACTGGGTCAGATGGTCTGCTACAAACTGCTTCAGGAGGTAGTTCCCCTGGAGATTTGCTGGCCTTGAAAAAAAAAAAAGTATTTTAATCTATTTGTGCTTTAAAATCTGTATTTCAGTAAAAATGTAAATGCTTACATTTTGTGTTTATTTTATGAAACCCCTGTGCAGCTTCCCATGAACACCGCAGACACATTAAACATATATTTCATAGTTTTATTTTTAATGACACATGTAGAAAGGAGAAACAAAACAAAAAAACCCATCATCCTACCTGTGAGGAAAACACCAAGTGTTCCTAGTTCTTACATGCCCTATTAAAATACACAAGTAGAAATCATCCCCAGCTTTTCCCTATAGAGGGCGCCATCGGCTTTAAGATTAAGAAACCTTTATTGTCCACCAATGTGGACGTTTGTCTTCAGTTTCAATAAAAACACATCATAACAAGGAGAATACTTTTCAATATATAAAACACCCATATAAAGCTGGATTGTGGGGAGTGGCAGCCTAGTGGTTAGGGCATAGAGCTCCCTAAGACTGTCACTCTGGCACCCCACACTGCTCCCCGGGCGCCGCACAGTGGCAGCCCACTGCTCCACAAGGGCATGGGTTAAACGCAGAGGTAAACTTCTCCCTTGTGAGATCAAGAAAGTTCAATTATTACTAGTGTTGTGCCGATGCCATTTTTTGGCCCTGATACCAATACCTGGCTATGCAGTATTGGCTCATACTGATCCCATACAGATACCATCTGCTTGACATTGATGTGTGTGTTTATATATGAAGAACTGCATACGCCTTGGATGTAAAATAATTGCCATCATGGCTTTATCAAGCTGCTGCCTACCTTTGTGAAGCAGGAAAAAGACTAATACAAAGTGAATCCAGTAGAACTTTGTATTGCCTACCTGGAATGGGAGACTGTAGTTGAATAAACTTTTGGCTCTATAAGTCCAAAATAGTGCAACGTTTGTGAAATTATAACATGTATAATAGTAGTGCAACAGTAAGACAGTAAAATAACATTAATAATTGAATAATCTCTTTTAAACCCTGAGTTTTGGCTCTCAAATGCCAAAATAGTGCAACTTTCATGACCGTATATAACATGTATAATACTAGTCCAACAGTAAGAGAGTGCAATTACATTAATAACTGAATAAATTCTTAAAAGCCCAGAGTTTAGGATCTCAAATGCTATCCATGCCCTTTTTGTTGGTATTCGCCAGATAATGGTAACGGTGCCAAACTTATTAATATTCATGAATTTGGATAGAAACTCTGGTTCTAGCTGAGTGAAAGACAACAAAGAGTCAGAACCTCTAATATTTCTGAGGAGCTGATCTCATCTCAGTAAGTTCTGCTGACAGAGAGCGGCTCCAGGCCGGTGCTGATGGACCAACTGCTTACTGGCTGCCATCGAAACCCGTTCTTGTAATCAACATCTGATAGGAAACTGATGAAGATGTGTTCCTAGAGGACTGAATCGGTTCATCTAGGATCTCCTTCCATCTGAATGAGTCTAGACGCTGAAGTATCTTCATCACACTGATTAAACAAACTTGAATTTTTTTACAGAATAAATAATGAGCAATAAAACCCTGCAGCTTATTTCATTAAGTCACATTTAAACATCTAAATATCTGCTAAACTTGCCTCAGGCTGCAGGAAGAGGAGTGGGTTGTAACCATGGTGATGCTTAAAGAAAAAAAAAAAAAGCACACCCTTTAGTTCATGTGAGGAAAGAATGAATTTTAGGCAGATGGTTTCCTCTCTTAAAGGAATAGTACACCCAAAACATGATTAGCCTTCATTTTCTACTCACCCCATGCTGAACAACACTCTGGAGTACTTTTTTGATATCTCAAATGCATCTGGAGATCTGGGAGGCTTCTTGCTGTCTGCTGACATTCAAATAATGGAGGTCTATGGCGCCCGAGGCAGAAAGGTCCATAAAGGTCCACAAATAACGTCCAATGTATTGATTGATGAAAGTGCGCATTCAGCGTCTGCTCTGCCGATAATGCAAGCGTAGAAGAAGAAATGTGCCGTTTACCTGTGCAAAGAAAGAAACAACGAAAGAAAAATGTCTGAGGACTTCAGTGTTGAGGAAGAGCAGGAGTTCTTTGCCGAGCTGAATGCGCACTTTCATCTGGTTTGGTCTGCCGCGGTTTCCGTAGGCTCGTGAACGCGCTTTTAGGAAATCCTATACACTACTGTTTATGCTCTAAAAACATTCTAAATGACTTCGTTTCGAGTAAATTCTGGATGCTACCCACTCAGGACACTTGGAATACATTGGACGAGCAGTATGGAGGAATATTGACACGTTTTTTGTGGACTTTTATGGACCTTTCTGCCTCGGGCACCATAGACCTCCATTATTTGAATGTCAGCAGACAGCAAGAAGCCTCCCAGATCTCCAGATGCATTTGAGATATCAAAAAAGTACTCCAGAGTGTTGTTCAGCATGGGGGTGAGTAGAAAATGAAGGCTAATCATGTTTTGGGTGTACTATTCCTTTAACACACGCTGGTGAATTGAGTCCTCAACAGAAGAAGGCTGGTGGGATGGAAGTCGGAACCAGAACGACCAATCAAACCTTCTGTGACCTTCGATAGGATAGCCTAGGCCCTAGGCTAACGCAATCCAACCTACCAATGGATCGGCAATGCAAGGTTAAAATAAGCAGATAAAAACAAATTAAAATGGGTAAACAGAAGATCAGAGGTGTCCAAAGCATGGCCCGGGGGCCACATATGGCCCTCTGAATACATTTGTTAGGCCAATAATAAATCAGACCTTAAGCCGCCGGTGGTCAGTGCAGATGGACACATTTTATTTTATTTTTTTGGAAGTTTTTGTACAAAAAAAAAAAGGAAAATCTTGTTTAATTAAAATAAATTTCAGCTACAATTCAATTCTCTATCATAAACCAGTTTTCTGTTTTCACCTTAATTTTATATTAACAAACCTCAAATCAAATCTCCCAGTATTCATCATCTTTGGTCAAATACAGCAAGCGCTGAGTGATGACTGGACTGGTTGCTTACCATAAACAAAAAAAAATAAATTAATTAAAAATAATAATCAAACAATCAAGAAAAACATTATAGCATAAAACCTAAAACAAAGACAAATCCTAAAGAAACAACTTACAAATAAGTGAAATCAAAAAGGCAATCATACAGTCAGCTATGTACATTCTGCCTCTGCAGCGATAAGAGCACTTTGTTCAGAGGAAATTGTTCATATTTTAAAAGATAAAGTGAATTAAAATAAAAAATAAATTTTTTTCCCCCCATTTTGATTTATTGGAATTTTTTTTGTGGCTCACAGATGCCCTCAGTCTGATCTTAAAGCCAAAAAGTTTGGACACTTATTGTATATATTAACTGTGATGTCATAGCTGCACCTGTAATATATGTAATATATGTACACCTGAAGCACCTGTATTATTTTAATGTTTATTAAAATTGCATATTAATCTCTTTTGTGCCTTCTTGTGTGACCTGTTTAATATTTGGATATTTCTGTAGCTACACATTCAGGCTTGACCAGAACTTCCCTCTGAAATGCAGAAATTCTGGTTTGCCACACCTGAAACTGTCCGGTAGCTCTTCCTTTGGAAAAACGTAACTGGCTGCCATTGTTGGCTTTAAATTAAATAACAGCTGATAGTTGGCGAGTTCAAAGATAGTTTGTTCCAGATGTCGTCCTTTGTTTATAATAGTCCTTTTGGTAATTATCTTGATATAGATCTATTTGGAGTACCAATATTTTATTTTAATTATGTTTATCATTTATGTATTTTCTTATTATTTTAGTGATCAATGGCGTTAAATGTAAATATGTATCATTTATTTTGTAAATGTCTTGTGCGTACAGTGTGTAAAGTGATGTTACAAATTGTATTGTCACACGGAAGATTGGTGTCCCCCAGGAAGAATAGCTTTTAGCTTATGCTAAAATAAATAAATAAAACAAACAAACTGGTTGTACAATTTCCTTCTAATCGCTTCTGAGAGTCTTACTGTTCCTGAAGAATACGATCCAACCTAAGGGTTTACAGTTACAGTCTGAACCTGTTACCTGATCTAAAAAAACATTAACCAACACTGTGTCCAGTCAGTGAGATGATAAATAGTCACTTAATATTTTGTTGCTTAATGCGTTTCTCTTTTTGACGAAGGATCGATATTCAGCTCCATTCCAGCTTCAGTAACTCCACTTTTAAATACATCACTTATACCTGAGGAATGAGATAAATAGGATTCTGCATCCACCCTCCACCTCTAACATTTATGGTGTTAAACACCTGGGGAGACGTCCAGGTGATTATACTGCTCTGCATTGCTGATCATCTATGGCAATGTGAGCGGTCCAAGTGGCAACTGGATCTGTGACCAATTCTACAAAAAGTGGGATGCATGAAGGAATTGTGCAAATTCAAGTTCAGAGGTTTCTCACAACTCAAACATTAACTATGAAAACTACACACTTTTTAGTGCATGAGGCCCCAGGGCAGCTCAAACCGTCCATGAGGGCAGAAATTAGTGCAAATTTACAAATAGATCAGAACTTCCTTAAGGCGGAAATCAGTGCAAACTCAGACTGATTATCAGCTCACACTGTCCCTGAAAGCCCTTGGACATGACCCTCCCTGAAGGCGGACCTCTGTGCAGGTCTGGAGATTGTCTGTTTCAGTGCTCAGAGGAACCCTCAGTCCAGACCCTCCCTGAATGAGACCATCAGTGCAGATCCTGGAAGGGTTTGGGGTAGCTGAACATCAGGTAGTCCTGATAGTAAAACTCAAAGACCTTCTGCCGCTCAGTGCTGTTCAGCAGGGAGAAATATTCCCGAGTGATTCTGGATGAGGTCCGTTCTGCCAGCGGATTCCTGTCTTTAAAGTTGGGGAAGGTGAGGTTGTTTGGTGCCCGAATGCTGTGCAGCAGGAAGTCGGCGTCCTCCTGCAGGCTCTCAAACTTCCCAATGAAGTTGTAAGGGATCAGACAGGGGCTGCACAGCTTGCTGACCCGCTCCCAGTGGATGTCCATCCCAACGGGTTTCTGTGCATCCAGCAGGTACTGAACAAACTCCCTGAAAGTGACGCCGGCGCCGGTTCTGAGAGCAGACCTTGTGGCATTGGGCCGGTACCTGGAAATGATGGCCCGTCCAAACACAGGATGGTAGTATGAGTTCGGACTCTCAAACTTGTCCCTGAAGGCTGAGACAAGCCGCTCAAAGGGCTCCCTAACGAACAGAACCTTTGTGTAGGATCGGAGTCTCTCAGCGATCCCGATCCGATTGTAGCTGTCCAGCCGCCGAAGCTGGTTGTTATAATGAGCTGCATCATGAGGAATGTCCTGTGTGGAGCTGGCTCTGCCTCCCAGAACCATGAGGACCCGTTTCCAGTTGGAGCAGCCAGCTTTGGGCACCTCACAGTATAACAGGCGGAACCGGTCTTCCACATAAATGCGAGATACCTGCTGCGGTGTTATCCGCTGCCTCCCATGGGCCGGCCGGTACCGGGTGCAGACGTCGCTCAGCAGGCGCCGCCGGGACGCCTGCGTCCTCAGCTGCTGCAGCACCTCCTCCCCGCTCTTCAGCAGCAGCTTCGTTTGGCGCTTAGTGACGGGCTGCTTGTTGCTAGGCAACATGTCAGGACAAAGTCGGAGGCTATTAGTTGGCCGGGCTGCAGCTGGAACCTGAAACACAGAACAGTATCAAAACCTGAGGCTGCATGAGGAATCCAAAACCAGAATCTAGACTTGAGCTGCAGCTGTAGCTTAAAATACCAACTATTACCAGGATCAGAACCGGACCAGACAGTGAAGGAGACAGCAGAGAAAACCTAAGCTTAAATTTTAAAGGGGCCATACAATGATTCTATAGTGTATTTGGTGCTGGTCCTTAAGGTCTCTGAATAGGGTGTGTAACATTGATTGGGCTGAAAATGGCATATTTGCTGTTCTATGAGCCCTAATGCAACACTGGTTAAAAGCCCTAGAATGAAACCACAGGTTTTCTTCCTTTTATGGTATGATCATGAATATTTAGATGAGCTGTGCTCTGATTGGTTGGTTTACAACGAGCGAAGCTGCTGAGCAAAGACGCATCATAGCAACAAGCACTCACTCACTGAAACATCAAATTGTTGATATGGTAGGGTGACCAGACGTCCTCTTTTTCCTGGACATGTCCTACTTTTCATACCTAAAAAAATGGTTTGGTTGACAGTGCAGCAGAACCGTCAGCTGTTGTTTTATATTTGTATTTATCTGATAATTTTTCTTTTCTCAGTTAATTTCCTTGTTTTGTTTTTTTTATTCACATTTTTTATTGACAGGAACCAGCTGGGAGAAGACCTTTAAGACTTCTGATGAAAACTTTGAGGTTGGTCGCTGTATCCGAATATCTGCCCTAATCACTATATAGTGGTTAAGCCATTTTAGACGAGTGTCCGAACGTCTAGTGGATGAAAAAGTGGTGAGCTTGAAATTTCCCACAATGCAACTTTAAAAGTAGTGATCATCCATCTGAATGGTCAGGTAATTGAATTTTCTATAAAGTCCACCATTTTGCCCCCAGTCAATACGGTGATGGAGGGATTTAGGGATTCGGACATACATTCGGAAACAGCCACTGCTTCCACCTTAAAGTCGTAGGGAAACGGCCGTTCCAACCGTTGCATCTCCGAATTCTGTGGTGCCCGACTTTACACTAGTGAATAAAGTGAATGGTTGTTTATCAAGGGGGAGGGATTGTTGTGGCAAGTTTGGTTGTGACCGGTCTCTCGGAAGTGTCATTGCTAACCAGTTAGCATCTTAGTGCTAGCAGGTTCCCAATGGGAAAGTACATTGGGACCAAGTAGCACTAAATTGGTGACTTAGAAACGACGCTGTCAAGGAACGCTATGGACAGAGGAAACATGCAAGAGGAGGAGAGTTTAGTGTCGGAGGTCGTGGATGAGTCTCCTCTGTCATCCATTTTTTATTTAGAGGAGGAAAGCGGGGACGAAGACATTATGGAAGAGGACGCCAGGGAGGCAGAAGCTTGGTTTGGTGTAGAAGGCTTCCAGCCGTACATGTTTGAGCCCTTGCCTCGCAACGCTGCCAGTTCTGTTAGCTCTACGCCTGCTGAAGACACAGACGTCCATCCCCGTGAACACTGGGACTCAACTCAATGGGAAAGGAAAGGATTCTTATTTCTTATTTCAACCGTTGCGTATATTAGCTGTGACATATGAATCAAGATGCTATGACTGAAAAAATGTCATTGACAGATGACCGATGATATACGATTGGCCAAATTTAGGTGTACAGGCTGACGTATAACTAGACAGGTGTTTTTTTAAAATAGAAATTTTCTAACTTTTGGGAAAACATGTTCTGATAAAGAGTACATTTATATACATGTTTAAGGCAGAATGATTTGACATTTAAATATGATTTCCCTACGGTCTTAAGTGCTGCTGTTCAAAACTGCTGCAGTGATACAGGTGTCAAGCATGTGACATCATGGTGCCATTCTCACCTTCAGTACGGGCCGCCGCCGACCATCTGGAACCGGAACACCTGAAATAGAGAAACAGAGTTGAACAGAGCCCCTGGGAGAGCTGAACCATCAGTGAAGGGCGTACAGCTCTCCTCTATTTCAGGTTAATGTTTGTTCAGAAAAGTTAACATGGAGTCACTTCCACCATTGCTACTGTAATTCTCCTCTGCTGGGAATACTCTGGTCCTAATCTGGTTCTGTGCCAGCGTCAGATCCGGGCCACCTGCTCTAATGCTGGGCCTGTTTTAGTATCTAAAGCCACAGCTGTGCAGCTGCTGAGTTTGAACTGCCGCTCTCTATGTCTGTGCTGCATGTTGGAGAATCCATGTTTGATCTGTAAGGTTCTGGTTCCATATCAGTGAATCGTTTTTAATGAAATAAAGATGAAGCTGCAGAGGTTCTTCTGCTTCGCTGATGGGATGACACAGCTCCCCTGAAAGCTTCTGCGCTTCTCATGATACTTTTCAGTCACAACGGCAAATTTTCAAATATTAATGAGTTGGATATAAATAAAAGATGGACGGAGAGGATGAGGAGGGCGGACAGCTCTCATCTCCTAAGGAGGATTCAGCCAATCCACCCAACTATCCTAAGAACAACAGAAAGCCTCTTCCTGCTCGGATTGACAAACACAAGAACTGATGACTGAGGTCAGACCTTCATCCACCTGGCATGTTCTTGTTCCAGCTACATATTCCGCTCTATACTGCATATTTCACTCCC
This sequence comes from Cyprinodon tularosa, assembly GCF_016077235.1. NCBI lineage: Eukaryota > Metazoa > Chordata > Actinopteri > Cyprinodontiformes > Cyprinodontidae > Cyprinodon > Cyprinodon tularosa. Next base: position 1,011,335 of record NW_024038609.1, read on the forward strand.
TGTATTGTGGTCCCCATGTTCTAACCGATATGCTGCACATGCTCTTCTTCGAGTCTTCCACTTCATATGTCCAGATAACATAGCGGGAGCAGACAATGTAGATCCTGCCCAAAGCTTTGCATGTTCTGATAATTATGCTCCTATGTCACATGCTCTCCACAAGTTCCAGTTAAATTTTTTTTAGCTTCACATGTTCTGCTCCACATGCTCTTTTCCAAATATATTCATTCATATATGATGTTTTTCATGCTTAGAAACAGGGTGATTAATGACACCAAACAATGCGACTGTTTTAGGCCTTGGTTCCTGAAACTGCTGAGCTCTATAATCACATCCAGCATATATTCTGCTCCATAGCAAAAAGTAAACGCCCTACATTATGGTTCCAATTTTCCTACAAATGTTTTGCCCCTTTGCGACAGACTGGCAGACTGTCCTGGGTTTATCCTGCCTCATGCCCATAGACTGCCGGAGATAGGCACCGGCCCCACCGCGACCCTGACAAGGACTAAAGGCTGGTTTATACCCACCCCTTCCACAGACACTCTGGTCCACCTCTCCAAAACCAGGTAGAAGAAAGAGGTGCATGAGAACGCTGGGACCCTTTTTCCACCTGGATCACCGCTCTTTTTCGCCCTCATGTCCCTCCGTTTTCGCACAATCTTGCCCCATTTTTCCACCGCCTCGGCCGTATCTAGACCCACAGCTAGTTCGTGATTGTCCCTCTTGCGTTGTGGCGTGGAATAACATGGTGCAGACCACGCTTCAATATTGGGCATAAATCAAAAATATCTGCAACAATCTCACTGCCACACACTGCTGCAGGAGTATAACCAGTCCTTAAGCGGAAGAAGATGGATGGATGTTTTGCTCCACATGTTCTATGCTACACCTTTGGCTCCACATGTCTGACTGTACATATTAGATACTGTATGTTCTGCTCCACTAGTTCTATAGGACATGTTCTTACAACATATCCTGCTGCACATGTTTTAAATTACATGCACTGTTGCATATCTTGCTTTACGTGTTCTACTTGGACACGTTCTATTCTACATGTTCTATACCAGGGTTTCTTAATTTTGGTGCTCAGGGCTCAGTGTCCTTCATGTTTCAGGTGTGTTCCAGCTTCAGCAGAATGAAAAGGTGATCATCAGGCTACTGCAGGATATGATGGCTGCTGAGGAGGTAATTCAATCATTTGAATCAGGTGTGTTTGAATAGAGACAAAGAAGAATAGGGTAAAGAAAACTTGTTCTATACAACATGTCCTGAAGCCTGTTTGACAAAGCAAGTTTAGGAAACAGACTCAAAGTCTCAATTCTAAATCGATCTAGCCCAAGGTTTCAGTTTATTAAAAGCTGCTGTGAGTTAGTTTAATCCACTCTAATGCTACGTTCAGACCGCACGCAGCAGAAGCAGCATAAAGCGCGCCCTGCTTCAATTTTGATGCTTGTACAAGTTTAGTTCTGACCCGAGGCTGAAGCATCTTTGCTGCTCTGGCTGCGCGGTGCAAAAGTGTGTCTGAGGCGCGTTGGGCGGAGCTTCACTATCCTTTCTTTGCCTTGCAGCTATATTTGCTGTGATCAGTGGGAATAAAGTAGTTTTAATATGTTTTTAAGTGAGAAAATACACCTGAAAACTTCATCAGTGCAGTCAGTTCATCCTGATTATCATCCTGCCTTCAATATTTTTTCTGTCGGAGCCGCTCAGACCCCCACATACCAGCGGTGCGCCGACAGTAGGAATCCCTTCATCAGCAGCCTCTGGCCGGGTCGCCTCCTCGCGGTTCACCGCGGCAGCTGGTAGGTGTTTTTCCTCTAAATAATCCAAACTGCAGGCACCAGGATAATAAAAGCGAACATATTCTGCCGGCAGATTTCTGCATTTTAAGTTAATTTAGGCGTCAATCAACTGTTTCAGAGGAGCGATCACAGCGCTCTGATCATCAGCGCTGTGTCTCTCTCCCTGCCAGCTCCCAGATCAGCTTCTCTGATTGGTTGACGCGGCGCGTCGAGCAGCAAAAATTAAATTTTTCCATCTCAAGCAGCAGCGCGTTTGCGTGTTTTTTTATTAGGCTATAAATATTAATTAGGTCTACAAAGAATATTCAGCTTCACATGCCCTATTCTATATTTATTTTTACGTCCTGTATAACAGAAAAAGGGTGATAACTCATGTTTGATTGAATAAAACGTTCAGTCCTGGATTCCTGAAACATCAAGGCCTCACAACCACATTCAGGAACCTAATAAATTATCAGTATTTGGCTGCAGGAGTTTGAACTGGGAGCAGAAAGTAGAGGAAGTCTCCACACAGGAGCATTGATGTGTGGAAGTTTATGGAAAACATAAATCTCTAGAGGACTTCGTCATGATAATGAGGAGCAGAGAGCTGAAGGCTACAGATCTCTGCTGTAGATCTGAAGGTTCTATTTAAGTTCTGTAGCAGAGCAGACAGTAAATCTACTTTAAAGTTTTAATTAGAAATTGTGGAAATTATAACAGATTCTCATTAGAGTCAGAGATATAGAATATAGTCATTTCTTTCATTATAAATAGTTTATAGTTTTTTTAAATTGCGAGGGGAAAAAAAAAATCTGAATTTTTTGGCTCCACCAGACTCTGCATCCAAACAAAACAATGGCAAAGTTTCGGCTTCATCTGGTTCAGATTCCCTAAAACTCTCAGATTAAGCACCGTTTGTCATTTGAAAATGAATCTGTTAATTGATTTACAGTCAACAGAAGAATTGATAAAAAGCATAACTGATGTTTCCAGAATCCAGAGGTCAGACTGATGATGCGACTCTTTTAGTTCCAGCTGAGGATGTTTTCAGATCTGTGTCACTTGCAACTGCCTACCTGCTGATTTAACTCATCATCATAAGCCTCATTATTTCAAGCAGTTTATCCTCTTCATATTTCTTAATGTTGAGACAAACTGAATTTCAAGCAAGAAGAAAGACGGTGTGATAAACCAGAGGACTAAATAGAGTTCTTGTCCATCTGCTGCAGCAGCTTCATGACTGTCCACACAGAAGGACGGCAGCTTATCGAGGCTGCAGACGGATGGATGAGGCGTCTCACAGAGTGATGCTGCCATCAGATTCATCTGAAGGCAGTTTGTTTCCACCTGCTGAACTCTGACCGACCTTCCTGAAGTTACTCTACTGCTTTCAGACCACATCCATTCAGGAGATTCTTCATCTTTTATTCATGAATCAGCATCCATCCATTCCTCCCAGAGGACCAAGAGAAATGTGGATGTTTTAAGGTTTATCAAGGCTAAAGCTGGACGTTTTGAATACAACTTCTAGTTCTCTAAATCTGCTCACCTTAAAATGGCTTGATTATTCGGTCGCTACAGAGTAAAGAGGGATTTCTGATAGTGAACAGTGGTTTTGCTCACTTTCACTTTTTGCTTATTTTGTTATAAAACTGTTTTACAGAGCAGATTTCCAACTGTCTGTCCCACACGATGCCCAATTCAGAGCCAGGTCAAAACCACACTGAATGCACGGCCACCATCGTGCTTTGGTCCTTAACCTCTTACACCCTAAGGGGGTATAAATAAATTTCTGCCTGACAAAAACACCCAAAAGTAAATCACTTATAGCCTCAAAGCTATTAGATTTAAGAAGAAACTTTTGGTACGTCTGTAAAGGTAAGATGTCATAGAATGGTTTTCTGGTGTCAGCACCATTGTAGCTTTGACCCTGCCTTAAATATTAGGGACAAAATACAAAATATTTTGCATTTTTTGAACCTCGCCAAAATTTTCTTTGAAATAAACATTGCAAAACACTACCAAAATATTATTTATAGCACAAAAAAGTAGTACAGACTTTTAAATCTAAATGTTGTGTAAAAATATACCAAATTTGGACTCAATCATATGAATCATATTTATTTTAGAATGGTATTAGTGAGAAATTTCTTAGGCGGAGAGGCCATTTTGGCACATTTTTCCAAAAATTTCACCAAACTGTGCCAAATGTGTTTTTTACATCAATACTGGGGGTTTGTTAAAATTACGAGGTCACGTGGCAGCTGGACCTGCCGGTGGGTCCATCGGGTTCTAGGGGTTAAACTCTGGATGTGATCAACAGCAGGAGGTATGAAGCTTCTGATCTGATCTGATATCTCAGGTGTCAGAAGGTTCATGACAGAACAATTAAGAAGACTGAATGAGCGAGAACGCCAGTTGTTCTGGGATCCAAGGTAGTTTGGATCGCTGCGCTCAGTGCCAATGCGCACTTTCATCTGGTTTGGTCTGCCGCGGTTTCCGTAGACTCGTGAACGCGCTTTCAGGAAATCCTATACACTACTGTTTATGCTCTAAAAACATTCTAAATGACTTCGTGTCGAGTAAATTCTGGATGCTACCCACTCAGGACACTTGGAATACATTGGACGAGCAGTAAGGAGGAATATTGACACGTTTTTTGTGGACTTTTATGGACCTTTCTGCCTCGGGCGCCATAGACCTCCATTATTTGAATGTCAGCAGACAGCAAGAAGCCTCCCAGATCTCCAGATGCATTTGAGATATCAAAAAAGTACTCCAGAGTGTTGTTCAGCATGGGGGTGAGTAGAAAATGAAGGCTAATCATGTTTTGGGTGTACTATTCCTTTAAGCAGGAGGGTATACTTTGACAGTAGAACAAACTGAATGTTTATGTATGATGAAGATCTATATCCTAAGAGGGAACTTTGTGTGAATCTGCAGCACAGTGTTGTGCAGAATCAGATTGCGAAGTAGGAGGATGCATTAACACCATCCCAGAGGACACTCACCATCGATCCAATTAAACAACAACAAGCAGCTGAAACCAGAACCACTCTGATCAGTCCACAGGGACAGTGGAACGCGCCATCAGTCTGACTCCTCATTTCCCAGGAAAAAAAAACATCATCGCGTCAGAGAGGCTGGATGGGGCTGCTGCATGATGCAGCTCAGTGGAGGAAAATGTTGATCTAATGAGTTTGGCTTTTTATTCTAGAAGATGATCCAGATGGAAACATGCCAGCCGGATTTTGAACCAAAGCTTTAAGGCACTGAAACGGTCCAGAAACCAGATCTAGATCATTTAACAGGTGAAACAGCAGCTGACCAATTGCGGTTTAACAGACAGCATCAAAAACTGAGGAGTTTACCAAAGATCAGACCCTCCAAAAAGGAAAGCACACTTCAGCAAACTGTTGGGATGCTGCTGCAGCAGAAAGGCGCTCCTGTTAATCTCACCAGGATCCCTCCTTTCAAGGATGCAATGCAACTTTACCTTTAACAGAGGAGGGTGGAGCGAGCTACAAACGCTGTGATCTGCTCAGCTCCAGCCCACTTTTAGACAGCCTACTTATACTGCTTATGAACCTCTACTGCAGCATCAGGACTAGTTTTAGGAGCCTGGGGACCCTCAGTGAGGATCAGAGTTCCTGTATGGATCTGCAGGTTGTTTTGCTCCCATCTAAAGAGGACTTTAAATGCTGTAGTTGGGATAATTCAAACTTTAGCCTTTAACGAAACACTGCTTCCCTGCCTGTTTTTATCTTCTGATAAGAACCAAACTTTTAACTGCTGGATGATTCCTGAACCTTAAAGGGGGAAAAACATTTCAGATGTAAATGAACAACAGATAAACTGTTTCCTAGTGATCATCAAATATTAATTCGCCCCAATTGCACATTTATTTTCAGACATGTAGATGTTTGTGGTGTAGATGTTCCCATGTAATTGCATTGATAAGATTCAGAGATGGTTGGCAGAGTGAGATATTTACAGCAAATCAATAATTAATTAGGAGTTTTAGATTTCATAGCATCACTGAAACTGAGCCCAGACCAGCTGACCTGGCAGCACTGACCTGGGTTCTTCTGCAGGATGGAGTCAGTGAGGTGATGCAGGTGAACCAGGAGGAACAGTGATCCTAACCCGAGGAGAGGGAGACACCACAGAGAACAGAGCAGGGAGCGGGGAAGTTTCATCCTCCAGCAGGCTGGTCCCAGATCAGCCCCAGATCCTGAAATCACAACATTTAGGATGTTAGACCTGGATGGAATCATCACCTGGAATGTAAACACCACCTTACTGGTCAAAAGGGCACAGAAGCTCATGTACTTCCTGCGGAGGATGAGGAGAGCCCACCTGCCCCCACCCATCCTCACCACCTTCTACAGAAGCACCATAGAGAGCGTTCTGAGCAGCTGTCTCACTGTGTGGTGTGGAGGCTGCAGCGCCTCAGACTGGAAGAAGGTGAGAACAGCAGAGAGGATCATGGGGGCCCCTTTTCCCCCCATTAAAGACATTTCATCCCAGCGCTGCGTGTCCCGAGCCCGTGACATCATCACTGACCCCTCACCCCCCCACCATGGACTGTTCCCCCTGCTGCCCTCTGGGAAGAGGCTTCCCAGCATCCAATGCAGGTCCTGCAAATTCTGGAACAGCTTCTTCCCCACTGCCATTAGACTGCTGAATGTTGTATAAAAAGGGATAAAAAAAAAAACGCCAAATGTTGGAAACTGTAAATCATATACCAGTTTTAAGTTTAGATTTGATCACCATGTTTACATTTATCACTGCTGCACTTTAAAATGGAAATTCCTTGGGAGTTGTACTGAACAAAATTAATTTTTGTATACACTCTGCATGTACAAAATGACAAAATATGTCTAAGTCTAAGTCAAACATCATAGAGGGTAAGAACAAAAGACATTAGAAGGACTCTAAATCTGGGGGTGATGCTGTTAAACTAGTCCATGCATTTGTTACTTCAAGGCTCGACTATTATAATTCTTTACCATCAGTAAGTCCACAAACTGTAGTTAAAAGCCTTAAGTTGATCCAAAATGCTGCAGCCAGAGTTCTAAACAAAGTTAGACTTCTATCACCTAAAGAACATCTCCAGGAATAAAGGTCTAATGTCTACTAATAATAATAATAATTTAACTATATCTCACATTGGAGAAGTTAACCTCTGCATTTAACCCATCCCCTTGGGGAGCAGTGGACTGCCATCACGGGGCGCCCAGGGAGGAATCAGGGGTTAAGGGTCTTGCTCAGGGACCCAGAGTGGCAGTGGGGGTCCAACTCAGATTCCAAGCTCTAAGCCCTAACCACTAGGCCATCACTCCCCCCAAAGGAGGGAGCAGGACCTTGATAAACTGCTTCCTGCTTCGTTTCTCTTTAGTGGAATTGATCGCTGCAGCGGCGTCTTCACAGGGCTTCCTAAAAGTGAATCAGACAGCTGCAGCTGATTCAGAATTCTGCTGCCTGCATCCTCACTAGAACTAAGAAAGTGGAGAAAATCAGCCATCCATCCATCCATCCATCCATCTTCCTCCGCTTATCCGGGGTCGGGTCGCGGGGGCAGCAGCCTAAGAAGGGAGGCCCAGACTTCCCTCTCCCCAGCCACTTCTTCCAGCTCTTCAGTAGGAACCCCAAGGCGTTCCGAGGCCAGCCGAGAAACATAGTCTCTCCAGCGTGTCCTGGGTCTTCCCCGGGGCCTCCCCCTGAGGAAGACCAGGGACAGGGAGGCCCCGGGGAGGCGTCCAGGAGGCATCCTAACCAGATGCCCGAGCCACCTCAACTGGCTGCGAGAGAGCAGCGGTTCTACTCCGAGTCCCTCCAGGATGACCGAGCTTCTCACCCTATCTCTAAGGGAGAGCCCAGCCACCCTACGGAGGAAACCCATTTCGGCCGCTTGTATCCGTGATCTCGTTCTTTCGGTCATGACCCAAAGTTCATGACCATAGATGAGGATAGGAACGTAGATCGACCGGTAAATCGAGAGCTTCGCTTTTTGACTCAGCTCTCTCTTCACCACGACAGACCGGTACAGCGCCCGCTTCACAGCAGACGCTGCACCAATCCGCCTGTCGATCTCCCGCTCCCTTCTTCACTTCATTTTCTCAAAGTGGAGAAGATCAGCCCAGTTCTAAAGTCCTTCCACTGGTTCCCCTAATCTCAGAGAAAAGACTTTCTAATTCTTCTGTTAGTCTAGAAATCACTCAATGGCTTTGCTCCGAAATACATTACAGATTGGTTGGCAGTGGATCGACACAAGTTCTTCTTAGATTCAAAAATTCTAATTAAATATGAAAACAATGAAATTTTAAGAAAACAGTTGATCAATTGTTCTCTTACAGCTGCTTTTTGTATCTCTGCTTCCGTCTCCTTGAACCCCAGTCGGCCTCAGCAGATGGCCGCTCACACTGAGCCTGGTTCTGCTGGAGGTTTCTTCCTGTTAAAAGGGAGTTTTTCCTCTCCACTGTCGCTACAAGCATGCTTAGTGTGAGGGATTGCTGAAGAGTCAATGAGTCAATGCAATCAACTGTTTTCCTTAGACAGAAAACTTTGTATCAATTTGACTGGATGATCTGGTTGAACTGCAAAGTGCCTTGAGATGACATGTGTTGTGAATTTGGCGCTATATAAATAAACTGAATTGAATTGAATTAGTCTGCATAATAAAATTAAATCAGGAAAACAAAGTCATTTCTGTGAGGTTCAAAGTTGGAACTGATTTTCTAAAGAGCAGCAAACCAGCCGCTGGTCAGTAATGATCAGCTGGAAACGACACAAAGCCGCTGCAGGAAACTGTTGCTCATATCAGAACATTAATCCAATCGTCTGCAGTCAGGAGCTAAACTTGCCCAGCTATCAGAAGGTTAATGATACACTGGCTCCTAAAGTGAACATCATCAGGAATCCCTCAACAATCTCCAGACCCTCTGCTCCCAGTCGTCCCAGTATTCCCAGTTCAGGTGAGCTTTTAAGGTCCTTTCGGAGACTCCGGTCCCATTCCGGAAAACTGGCATTAATTGTGGTGGACCCAGACTTCCTGTCCGATTTTCTCCAACAGTTTCGCCTGCAGCTCCATCAGCTGGAGAGGAGCCCAGCAGGCATATATTTATAAATCTGGTTATTTGTTCTTTACAAATACAGAAACAGCTGAAATCTGATTCCTGTTGAATCTGCGTAAGCAGACAGAGCAACCTTTATGCTGTCCCTGCAGCCCAACCACAGCCTGAGGAGTCCTAATAAGGAAAGCACAGAGGAAAGGGGTGATCACAGGACACACAAACTGAAACAGAGCTGCATTCATGATGGAGGATTACTGTGTTAATCAACACTGCATGATCTGAGAACTGAAGAAAAAGCCAAGAGTTAATCTGATGAGACAGATGGCTAAAGGTTTAACTGGTGCAGAGGTGGAACCATCCCTGAGCCAAAGGGCATAAACTGGAAGCAGCCGACAATAAAACTTAAGAGTAAAACAGATGATCTGTTGCTGACCTTTGACCCTTTGACCAGCCAACAGACTCTCTGAACGAATCAGCATGACGGGTTCTCTCTGTTGGATCAACATCTGTCCAGAGTGATTTGGATTTCTGCTTTCAATAAAACAGATGTAACTAAATCAGGGATGCAGAGATCCACATTTTTCCCTTCCAATTAGGTACATGTATGTATGAATGCACTCATGGATAACACAAAATAAAGCTGCAAATTAGTCTAAGGTCAGAAAAGAAGGTCATAACACATTCAATCATGCTAACAGGAGAAAAAAAACCAACGAAAAAACTAACGGTGTTATCACTACCTGATCTCTACCGGTAGCACAATTTGCACCATCGGCTCAACTGCGCATGTGCAAGCAGATAATTCATCTCCAATGAGCTCCTTGATATGTGCTTGATAATGGCTTTGTCTCCATTCAAACCCAGGTTTAAACGGTCACTTCAGATGTTTTATAAAATATGTGAATCAGGAAATTGTCTATATACCAAACTGAATGATTGATGTTATCTACTTCAAAAAACACTTTAGCTTTTGAAATGGAAAATTGTTCTTTTTTTTAATTAATATTATATTTTTTTTATTTAAAAAGTCAATGTATAATATGGATGCATAAAAACACGTTTTTTATTTCAGTGTTAAATTCTGTTTAAAATTGGTTACCCCTGCTATAAAGTGTTAAAGTTCAATAATGTATTTTTTGAGAAAATAAATGCATTTAAATCCTCAATCTTACGTCTGGGAACTAACTTTTTCATCTTTGGATTTGAACATAGATCAAGTATATTTGATAGGGATGCACGATATTGTGATTTTGGCCGATATCCGATATGCCGATATTTTAAAACTCATGTAGCCGATAACCGATATCGATACCGATGTTAAAGCTGGACAAAAATAAGTAGTCATTGAAAATAGCAGTTTTGTTATCCATTTCTGACACTTTGAAAAATAATATACTCAAATATATTTTCATATGCTGATATCAAATTGATTTTTAAAAACGCGGTATCGATCTATTTTACTTTCAAAATTTCGTGAAATTTCATCGTTCTGTTACAAACTCTCGTGATATTTTGCAAATTCTTGTGAGATTTTGTTAGTAAAATAGATCGATACCGCGTCAATATATCAACATATAAAAATATGGCAAAATTTCGTGAATTTTCAGGGGATTTCGTAGCATAACGATGACATATAGCAATATTTCATTAGTAAAAGAGATTGATATGGTGTTTTTAAATGGCAATATATCAGCATATGAAGATATTGGGATATTTTAATGGATCAATATTTTTTCCCTCGTCTTTAGAAGTTTTTAAGTCTGTAAAAAATAAGTTTTTGAGGAAGAGGAAGAAGTAGTATTGTTTTTTTTTTTTAGACTTTAGAAACTCAGAAGCTGATCAATTATCGGGTTAAATATCGGTGGGGTGGCCGATGTCTGATATTCAGTTTTAAGGCCGAAACCGATAGGGGGCCGATTATATTGTGCATCCCTAATATTTGAGTTTTAATTTTTCTTGTCCTGTTAAAATTATGGTGTAAATAGAGCATAATCTAAAGAAAGAAACAACTAAAATGCAGATAAACATGGTGTAATCATACTTTGCCAGACTACTCTGAGCATGTCCCATGATTATGTCAGACAAGCAGTTTAAAAAAATGACACCAGAAGTGAAAAAATGCAAAATATAAATCATATTTCAGACGACAGATGAGCTGACCATATGTGATTCAGAACAAGACATAAACTTTAGCCTGAATCTGGTCTCTACGGGTCTGAGGCCTGTAGCAACATGTTTACAGTCGGCAGGGCACCATGACGACGCCCGTCTGAGGAGCTATCCCATCAACAGGCTGGATCGAGTTACACTGGCACAAACAGGAAGTCAGCTGAGGAGAGATTATCCCACGGAGGATTCCTGCTGCAGCTGAGAGACTGTCCCACAGAAACAGGAGAGAAAAACCTTCTCTGGTTTTTCATGAAGCAGAGAGATAAAGATGTTCCTCTGCTACACCTGAGACCACCTGATTTAGATGGTTTGTTCTAGTATCTAATGGAAGCCATTTCATTGATGAAGGAGCTGCGTTTCAGAAGGACAACGCAAACTGGGACTCTAAAAAGAGTCAGATATGAGGAGTTGAGTGTCTTTAAGTGGAGGCCCACAAACACTTTCCACGCTGCAACTGTGGGTCTATGAAGATGAAAGCTGTACCTACGGTTTTAATCAGCTGCTTTAACCAGTTCAACCATGTAGTAAAGCACCGAGACAAGTTGTAGGGAAATCATATTTAAATGTCAAATCATTCTGCCTTAAACATGTATATAAATGTACTCTTTATTAGACCTTATTGTCCCAAAATGTAAAACATTTCTAGTAAAAAAAAATAATCCTGTCTTAAAATTAGTGGGAGTTTTTTTCCGTTATCTTATGCAGGCCAGTTAGTTATACGTCAGCCTGTACACCTAAATTTGGCCATCGGTCATCTGTCAATCAAATAGTTTCAGTCATGGCATCTTGATTCATATGTTGCAGCTAATATACGCAACGGTTGAAATAAGAATCATTTCCTTTCCCAGTGTTCACGGGGTTGGCCGTCTGTGTCTTCAGCAGGCGTAGAGCTAACAGAACTGGCAGCGTTGTAGGGTTGTAAATCACACCCATCATGGCGATTCCATTCAGTATCGATTTCGTGACCCAACGATTCGATTATTTTCGATACTCAAGATCATGTTCTTTTTCCTCCGCCACGTCTGTCTTGCCTACCTCTTCTGTCAGCTCCGCTATCTCGGCCATGTCTGTCTTGCCTACTTTTTTATGGACTGTGTGTGTGTGCATGCGGAAAGAGGGCAGTGGCTAAAGGAAGCGGGGTAGGTACTGTAGGTTTAGCGCCACCTCAGCACGGGAATCAGAATTACGTCCAGGAGCAAATGGTAAATGGTAAATGGCATGTACTTATATAGCACCTTTATTCAAGTTAGGAGACTTGACCAAAGCGCTTTACACTACATTCATTCACCCATTCACACACACACACTCACACACTGATGGTGGCAAGCTACATTGTAGCCACAGCTGCCCTGGGGCTCACTGACAGAAGCGGGGCTGCCGTACACTGGCGCCACCGGGCCCTCTGACCACCATCAGTAGACAATGCAGGCGAAGTGTCTTGCCCAAGGACACAATGTCACTGAAAGACGGAGTTGGGGCTTGAACCGTCAACCCTTCGATTTCAGGGCAAACTCCTACATCCAACGGCACTGTCGCCCCAAATGGATAAAAATAGACCGGAGGGAAAACAAAAACATGAATCGATACTCTTGCAGACGTGTCGATGCATCGGATCGTCGGCTGTTGGATCGATGCATCGATACAAAAACAATTATTATTTACACCCCTAGTGTACACCCCTGTTTGAGCCCTTGCAAGGCTCATGTACGGCTGGAAGCCTTCTACACCAAACCAAGCTTCTGCCGCCCTGGCGTCCCCTTCCACAACATCTTCATCCCCGCTTTCCTCCTCTAAATAAAAAATTTATGACAGAGGAGACTTATCCACGACCTCTGACACTAAACTCTCCTCTTCTTGCATGTTTCCTCTGTCCATAGCGTTCATTTAAAACATCGTTTCTAAGTCACCAATTTAGTGCTACTTGGTCCCAATGGAATTTCCCATTGGGAACCTACTAGCACTAAGTTGCTAACTGGTTAGCATGATGCTTCCAACAAACTGGCCACAATCAAACTTGCTTGCGAACCTTCCGACACAGCAACCCTGCCCTCTTGACAAACGATGAATCGCATTCACTTTATTCACTCGTGTAAAGGCGGGCACCAGTCGGAGAATTTGGATATGCAATGGTTGGAACGGCCGTTTCCCTATGCTGTTTAGATAAATACTGCAAAATTAAACAAGCTCGTATGAAAATGTAATCTCAATAGAAAAAGGGGATTTGGGGGTGAGTTACACTTTAAGCATCTGTCCGTACATTTCATCGTTCGTTCGTTTTACTCCAGCGTTTGATTGTTTTACGCGAGTTTCAAAGCCTGTTTGTCCAGAGTTCATCGTCACAGGATTTACTATTATTGTTGTGTGGGAAGTTCCTCTACTCAGATGGATAGATCTGAATGCTAGTTGCAACTCCATCTTCCTTTTAGTGTGGAGTCAGTACCACTTTAAGCCTATTACTGCCCCCTAAAGGACTGGAATGAGAAGGGCAGTGTCTTACTATGGTTAAAAGGTACATGGTCATGTTATCTGCCTACACCAGAAAGAACCAAATCAAGGAGACTATGATAAAATAAGGCTGTATATTCAAAGCATCTTTCCTGATTGTGTTTTGATCCTCCTTTTTAAGCCTAAATAGAATTCCAGCAACCAATTTTAAACATAAACGTGGCACCATCTACTGGCAGTACTGCCATTGATGCAGCTTCTGGAACGAAGTCCTGATTATGAAATGAAATCAGTGTCTCCATGAAGCTTACCAGCAGAGGGAAGCATGAAATGCTCTAAAATCTTCTGATAATTATTTGTGTTGACTGTTGATTTCAGAAAACACAGCAGAGCAACACCAGCAGATGACATTTCATCACAAACCGTCATTGACTGCACCTCGCGAGGCTTCCTTTAGACTCTGGGACCTAGATTTCATAATTAAAAGAGATTTTGATTTAATCTTAAAGAGGGACTTTGGACCCCTGAGTAACATTCTTAGTCTTCTTCGCATCACCGCTTAAAAGAAAGCAGTGACTCTTCCTCTGCTTGAATATTAGCTTATCAAGAGACATGTTGACATCTAGCGTGACCAAATAAAAAAAACAAAAAAACAAAAACAAATATGGGACGAATAGGATGCTTATGAGAGACATGTGGGACAGTCATGGCTAAAACAGCAGTGAGTTTCGTTGCACAAAAAAATATACTTTTAAACTACCTCAACGGGCGTGTATCTCTTTAGTCGTGTGCAAAAAACTATTACTTACTTTTTGGTGTTTTTTGAAGCGTATGTTGATCTGACCTTAAATTGTTTATTTTGTACATGACTAAAGGGAAAAATGCCTGTCGAGGTAGTTTAAAGTGTATTTCTCGTGCAAAACTAAAGGGATAAATGCAAATCCGGTGTCTTGCACATGCATATTGACTATTGGCATGCTGGTCCGACAGAACAACTGTCTACATAGTGGATATCCTTTAATTTAGAAATTTTTTTTTTGCTTTTGATGCATCACTTCTTAGTTTTTACATTTTAAAAACTAAGAAGTGATCCACCTAATTTAATATGCTTGTATAGCATTTTATGTAATTTGTGTAGCATATTTTGTAAATGAATATAATTAATATATTTACAATTAAGACATTTCGAAAAAGGTTTGAGGGTAACTTTGCCATTTTGTCAGATGTAGTTGTTCTTTTATGTTTTCTAACTAATTTTTCATGCTCATGGTCTGCATTGACCTTAGCAACATTTTATTGGTTAATACGCCTGTGAAAAGCCAAACATTTGTATTGAGCTTGAAGCGAAAAGCAAATGATCTGAAAAGCACAATTTGAAAATAATTTATTCATAAAACTATATCGGTTGAAAAACAGAAGTATTAAAATTGAATTGGAATAACCATTTTGTACATTTATGGTTACAAAAAGTGTTCTTTGATTGCAGCAATACTGGAAGAAAATACACACATGGAATTAGAGGATATACCTGTGAAGGAGTGTTAGGGCCAGGCTAGAGATTTTTTTTTCTTCTACTTCGAGAATAAAGTCGTAACATTACGAGAATAAATTCGTAAAATTACGAGAAAAAAAACTGCACAACGACAATAGTCATAAAATTAGGAGAATAAAGATGTAAAATTGCAAGAAGAGAGTCGTAAAAATTACGAGAATAAAGTCACAATGAGAACAGTGATAAAGTTACAAATATAAAGTCACAACAAGAACACTCATAAAATTACGAGAATAGAGTTGTAAAATCACGAAAAAAAACTCATAGAAATACAAGAATAAAGTTGTAAAATTACACAAATAAAGTCATGAGAATCGTCATAAAATTCAGAGAATAAAGTCGTAAAATTACAAGAATAAAGTCATAAAATTACAAGAATAAAGTCATAAAATTACAAGAATAAAGTAATAAAATTACGAGAAAAAAGTCACAACGAGAATAGTCATAAAATTAGGAGTATAAAGTTGTAAAATTCAGAGAATAAAGTTGTAAAATTATGAAAATAAAGTAATAAAATTACCTAAATAAAGTAATAAAATCACAAGAATAAATTCGAAAAATTACAGAAAAAAAGCACAAGAGAATATTCATAAAATTGCGAGAATAAAGCCATAGAATTCCGAGAATAAAGTCGTAAAATTACACGAATAAAGGCGTAAAATTACGAGAAAAAGTCACAACGAGAATAGTCATAAAATTACGAGAAGTAATAAAATTACGAGAATAAAGTCGTAAAATTACAAGACTAACGTCACAACGAGAACAGTAATACAATTACGAGAATAAAGTCATAAAATTACGACAATAAAGTCGTAAAATTATGAGAATAAAGTCACAACAACAATATTCATAGAATTCCGAGAATAAAGTCGTAAAATTACACGAATAAAGTCGTAAAATTACGAGAAAAAGTCACAACGAGAAGTCATAAAATTAGGAGTATAAAGTTGTAAAATTATGAAAATAAAGTAATAAAATTACCTAAATAAAGAAATAAAATCACAAGAATATATTCGAAAAATTACAGAAAAAAAGCACAAGAGAATATTCATAAAATTGCGAGAATAAAGCCATAGAATTCCGAGAATAAAGTCGTAAAATTACACGTATAAAGGCGTAAAATTACGAGAAAAAGTCACAACGAGAATAGTCATAAAATTACGAGAAGTAATAAAATTACGAGAATAAAGTCGTAAAATTACAAGACTAACGTCACAACGAGAACAGTAATACAATTACGAGAATAAAGTCATAAAATTACGACAATAAAGTCGTAAAATTATGAGAATAAAGTCACAACAACAATATTCATAGAATTCCGAGAATAAAGTCGTAAAATTACACGAATAAAGTCGTAAAATTACGAGAAAAAGTCACAACGAGAAGTCATAAAATTACGAGAAGTAATAAAATTACGAGAATAAAGTCGTAAAATTACGAGAATAAAGTCACAATAAGAACAGTCATAAAATTATGAGTATAAAGTAGTAAAATTACGAGAATAAAGTCACAACGAGAATAAAGTAATACAATTAGGAGAATAAAGTCATAAAATTACGAGAAGTAATAAAATTACGAGAATAAAGTCGTAAAATTACGAGAATAAAGTCACAACGAGAATAAAGTAATACAATTAGGAGAATAAAGTCATAAAATTACGAGAAGTAATAAAATTACGAGAATAAAGTCGTAAAATTACGAGAATAAAGTCACAATAAGAATAGTCATAAAATTAGGAGTATAAAGTTGTAAAATTCAGAGAATAAAGTTGTAAAATTATGAAAATAAAGTAATAAAATTACCTAAATAAAGTAATAAAATCACAAGAATAAATTCGAAAAATTACAGAAAAAAAGCACAAGAGAATATTCATAAAATTGTGAGAATAAAGCCATAGAATTCCGAGAATAAAGTCGTAAAATTACACGAATAAAGGCGTAAAATTACGAGAAAAAGTCACAACGAGAATAGTCATAAAATTACGAGAAGTAATAAAATTACGAGAATAAAGTCGTAAAATTACAAGACTAACGTCACAACGAGAACAGTAATACAATTACGAGAATAAAGTCATAAAATTACGACAATAAAGTCGTAAAATTATGAGAATAAAGTCACAACAACAATATTCATAGAATTCCGAGAATAAAGTCGTAAAATTACACGAATAAAGTCGTAAAATTACGAGAAAAAGTCACAACGAGAAGTCATAAAATTACGAGAAGTAATAAAATTACGAGAATAAAGTCGTAAAATTACGAGAATAAAGTCACAATAAGAACAGTCATAAAATTATGAGTATAAAGTAGTAAAATTACGAGAATAAAGTCACAACGAGAATAAAGTAATTCAATTAGGAGAATAAAGTCATAAAATTACGAGAAGTAATAAAATTACGAGAATAAAGTCGTAAAATTACGAGAATAAAGTCACAATAAGAACAGTCATAAAATTATGAGTATAAAGTAGTAAAATTACGAGAATAAAGTCACAACGAGAATAAAGTAATACAATTAGGAGAATAAAGTCATAAAATTAGGAGAATAAAGTCATAAAATTACGAGAGTAAAGTCATAAAAGTACGAAAATAAAGTAGTAAAATTGCGAGAAAAAAGTCACAACGAGAATAGTCATAAAATTATGAGAATAAAATAGTAAAGTTACGAGAATAAAATAGTAAAATTTTGAGAATAAAGTAACAAAATTACGAAAATAAAGTATCAAAATTACGAGAATAAAGTAATAAAATTACAAGAATAAAGTAGTCAAATTACGAAAATAAAGTCACAATGAGAACAGTCATAAAATTACGAGAATAAAGTTGTAAAATTGCGAGAGACAAGTTCTCGCAATTTTACAACTACAAGAAGCACTTTTTTCCCTAAAATGAGGAATGTCGAGCATCATGTGAAGTTATGCTTTGGCTCTGGTTTGACAAACAAGGAAATCTTTTAGCACCAGCATCTAATTGGGCAGCAGGTCAAAGTGAACTCAGGTTGCTGGTTGGGCGTCATCTGCTGGACAGAACTCCAAGTTTTCTTTCTGAAATGGTTTGTTCATTGATGACTTCATTCTCGAATTAGGAGAAATAAATCTCTGGCCCGGAGCTCAGTCGTATACAGGTGCTGGTCATAAAATTAGAATATCATGAAAAAGTTGATTGATTTCAGTAATTCCATTTAAAAAGTGAAACTTGTATATTATATTCATACATTACATACAAACTCATATATTTCAGATGTTTATTTTGTTTAATTTTGATGATTACAAATGACAACAAATGAAAATCTCAAATTCATCATATCAGAAAATTAGAATATTGTGAAAAGGTTCAAAATTGATGGCCCCTGGTGCCACACTCTAATCAGCTAATTAACTCAAACCACCTGCAAAAGCCTTTAAATGGTCTTTCAGTCTAGTTCTATAGGCTACACAATCATGGGGAAGACTGCTGACTTGACAGTTGTCCAAAAGACGACCATCGATACCTTGCACAAGGAGGGCAAGACACAAAAGGTCATCGCTAAAGAGGCTGGCTGTTCACAGAGCTCAGTGTCCAAGCACATTAATAGAGAGGCGAAGGGAAGGAAAAGATGTGGTCGAAAAAAGTGTACAAGCAAGAGAGATAACCGCACCCTGGAGAGGATTGTGAAACAAAACCCATTCAAAAATGTGGGGGAGATTCACAAAGAGTGGACTGCAGCTGGAGTGAGTGCTTCAAGAACCACCACACACAGACGTATGAAAGACATGGGTTTCTGCTGTCGCATTCCTTGTGTCAAGCCACTCTTGAACCACAGACAGCGTCAGAAGCGTCTTGCCTGGGCTAAAGAGAAACAGGACTGGACTGCTGGTGAGTGGTCCAAAGTCATGTTCTCTGATGAAAGTAAATTTTGCATTTCCTTTGGAAATCAAGGTCCCAGAGTCTGGAGGAAAAGAAGAGAGGCACTTCATCCACGTTGCTTGAAGTCCAGTGTAAAGTTTCCACAGTCAGTGATGGTTTGGGGTGCCATGTCATCTGCTGGTGTTGGTCCATTGTGTTTTCTGAGGTCCAGGGTCAACGCAGCCACATACCAGGAAGTTTTAGAGCACTTCATGCTTCCTGCAGCTGACCAACTTTTTGGATGCAGATTTCATTTTCCAACAGGACTTGGCACCTGCACACAGTGCCAAAGCTACCAGTACCTGGTTGAAGGACCATGGTATCCCTGTTCTTAATTGGCCAGCAAACTCTCCTGACCTTAACCCCATAGAAAATCTATGGGGTATTGTGAAGAAGAAGATGCAATACACCAGACCCAACAATTCAGAAGAGCTAAAAGCCACTATTAGAGCAACCTGGGCTATCATAACACCTGAGCAGTGCCACAGACTGATCGACTCCATGCCACGCCGCATTGCTGCAGTAATACAGGCCAAAGGAGGCCCAACTAAATACTGAGTGCTGTACATGCTCATACTTTTCATGTTCATACTTTTCAGTTGGCCAACATTTCTATAAATCCTTTGTTTTTATTGGTCTTCAGTAATATTCAAATTTTCTGATATGATGAATTTGAGATTTCATTTGTTGTCATTTGTAATCATCAAAATTAAACAAAATAAACATCTGAAATATATGAGTTTGTATGTAATGTATGAATATAATATACAAGTTTCACTTTTTAAATGGAATTACTGAAATCAATCTACTTTTTCATGATATTCTAATTTTATGACCAGCACCTGTACATCTATGAATTTCTGCAGGACAAATATTAAGTTTTCACTCCTCTCCACTCCTTACGGTATCATTCCTGGAAAACAAATGTTTATTCTTATGATCATCTTTAGTCAAAGTGACATTAACGTTTTAAAATAAAGGAGAATACAGCAGTAAAATCAGTTAAACATAGAAGAGTTTTTCTTCGCATTTCAATACCAGACAGAACCACATCATTTCAGCAATGAGGATTTCTCTATTTTTCTGAGTTCTGGTTTTTCAGCAGGTGTGGTCTCCGTTCTTAAGAATTTTAGGATCCAATAAATATATTTAGCTTTGAAAAAGCTGGCGCTGCTGTGGTTTAAGTGGAGCTTTCCAGACAGGTGCAACAGATTCACCTTCAGGAGGGTGAGGTATGGGCTCAGGGAGGAACCCCAGTGGGAACCGGGCCAGAGTGACACTCACCTGAGTCCGGATTAGTTCCAGGTCCGGTTCCCGCATGAATCCTTCTCACCTGGTCACTTTAAACCTGATCAAACCAGAGAACGCTGCAGGACAACTGATAGACGCCCCGATCCAACCACACGGAGTTCAGAGGAGGATCAAACCGACCATCAAGCTGATGAGGAGAAGAAGAAACTGGGCGGAAATGTCTCAACGGGGCCTTCACAATAAAAGCCAACAACATCAATCTAGTCCAGGGGTCACCAATAAAAATCAGTGGGGTCCGAATAAAGAAAATCACAAACCAGTAACCAGTCCGGAGGAAAAATAATAATAATAATAAAAAAAAAAGAACATTTGCCCATTTTAAAATGTAAAGTGTTTTTTGAAGTAGAGAACAACATGCGTTCAGTGTGGTATAAAGACAATTTCCTGATTCACATATTTTATATAACATCTGAACTGACTGTTTTCTTTCTTTTTTCTGTCTTAATGAGAGCAGTGGGCTTTAGGCTGCCCTGCAAGGCTTTAAATCTGGGTTTGAATGGCGACAAAGATATTCTAAAGCACATATCAAGGTGCTTATTTTAAGCCTGGATCTATATTTTTGATTCTGTTCATGGTGGAGAATCCTGCTTCACAGCAGCAGGTTGAGCCAAACATACTCAAAATGTGCAGGGTCATCTTTCAGCACGCCATTTCACTTTTCTTAAACCAGTTTACCACAGTTCTTCCAGCAGTCCACACTTTCAATGCTCTCTTCTTCTCATCGTCTTCTCCTTCTTTCCCATCGCGGCGGCTTGCCACATGTTTGCCTGCTGTGTCTTAAAGCGGCTTGCAACAGCAACCCAGACTGACAGCAGCTCATTGGCTAATTTATATCACGTGTAGCCTGGTCCTGGAAGCTCCAGATAGCTTTACTGTATTAACAGGAGAAAAGGTGCAAGTGAAGTTAGATACCGTCCACAAACAACTTGGTAATTTATAAATGTTTTCAATCAGGTTGGGTCCAGATTAGCCAGCAGTTGGGTCCGGATCCAGACTACGGCCCGCTAATCCGTGACCTCTGATCTAGTCTAAAACATTAAAACTTCCAGATAGGACAGAATCTCCTCTCTATGTGACATTTGTTTGTCCAAAATGCAGCTACCGCCAGATTGTCCAAAATCTGTCAGTATTCCTAAAGTCCTTTCATAATACAGCTTTACGAGGGTGTAACTTTGCGATAAAAGTTGGTGGGGACGCTCTAAGGGTGGTGGCTGATGGACCTGCAGTTACTCAACCCAAACGCTTACAATAGGGTTTGTATTTTCAAAAATTGAGCTAAAACATATATTTATTGAAAGCTTTACTATTGTTTAGAACACAAGAGTAACACAATACATTTGTGGTATTTATAGTTACAGACAGATGCCTGCCTTTAGTGCATTATTTTATAAACGGTTAAAAAAACATTAATGTATAAAAAATGGCGAATAACAGCCGATAGGCTACCAATGCCAACATCAATATATCATGCACCCCTAGTATGGACACAACTTCACTTCCATCCATCCATGCATGGCTTTCCTTTACGCTGCATCAGTGATTAACCTCCTTCACAAGCAGCAACATCTAATTTAGAAATTTGCCCCATTTGTCAATGACAGCCAACAACTATATAATGAACCTTATATTTGAAAAATCATTCATACTCTGATTTTTATTATTTGTGCTTTAATTCCTGTAGGTTACTTTAATTTTCAGTCTGTGTCCTGTGAGTCCAACTCTCGCTGGGTTGACTGACTATTTCTTGCTGAACTACAAAAGACAAGAATTTTATTAGCGTATTTTTTCTTGTAAACTTGGGGATATATTTTTTGATTTATATTTTTAAATCTGTTTCACCTTTAAATCTGCAGCTGTCCCTACTTCCTCTCTACCAATATAATGATGCCAGAGAAAATTATTTTCAGGATATCTAGCAGCTCTGCAGTGTGATTCTCTGTTCAATAAAAAAAAGCAACAGATATATGTTCATTTTAATCTCTAACTCTGAGTAATGGTCCTCTGAGAAGCCCAGCTTTTTTTCAACTTATTTAAATGTACAATCAGTTGTCATTTTTAGCTGAAAAAGCTCTGTATCTACATTTACCTATGCCTATCTGTCCTGGTCATGGTCCCACATTGCCATGGATTTTGTTACAGAGTTGCCCTTGTATCATTGACAGGTTTTCTTCTGGTCTGTCAACTTGGCTCAGATTTGACCTCGGCTCGGGATATTCTCTCATGGGCACTGAGGCATGAGAGGTGGCACTTTCTCTGAGCTCTGGAAATGTCTACTGCTGCAAACGGCCGACAATCACCCTCCCAGATTCCTCCCTTCCTCTGGGATCGTACTGGACTTTGAACCAGTTCAGTGACTTTTTCCTCCTAGTCATGATCAGCCCGACAATCCAGTCACTGACCTGTGTTTTTTATCTCTGCAGAGAATCCGGTTATCCGCTCTGCTGACGACCAGCCACTCACTGTGTTTGTTGTTAGAATAAAGCCTGCTAAAAGTCATCCCGGTCTGTCTGAATACTGGGTCCAAGATTCTGAGGTCATTACATGGGCTGTGGATCTATGATATGAGCGGCTAGGGCGTCTAAAGCAGGAAGGTCCATATGAGAGAAACACAGGTTAGTAACCACCATATTCTGATTCGGATGAATATGAAAGTGCGTCACTAACCTGGTTTGACTGTTCAATCCATGCCCAGAGAATGAGCATGATTCCAGCCGGTCGGCTGACAAGACACAGCTGACACTGCCAGAGAGTTACAGACGCTAAAACCAGGAAGGCTGCAGAGCAGGAGGCCAGATCCAAGCAGACAAAGGAAGGCAGGATAATCCAAAGGGCGAAGTCAAGAGGCAGATCCAGGTTCAGTCCACAGAAGAATTCAACAGGTGTCCGAAGACAGGTCAGGCAAAACTCAGGAGTCCAGAAGCAGAAACTAGTCAGGATAAGGTAATCAGAAATACTGCATTATGCTAGAAAATTCTCACACGAGGCTCGACAATAATCTGGACATGATGGCCGGGACCAAGGAGTTTAAATAGAAGCAGGAGCAGGTTGACCAGAAATGAGCAGTTAAGCCAGGCATCAAACCCAAGATCATGACAAATACAGCTATACGCTGGTGAAGATGGCTGAAATATTGGTGTCATTATAGAATCAGACAGAAACTATTAGAGGCTCATTAAGGCAGTTACTAAGTGAGCCTTTTATCGACTGAAGAACATTTCCATGATCAATAAATTCTGGCAGTTTCTTAACCTCTTAACATCCACCTCATTGTGGGTAATCCTCGCCTATTTTGCCTACCGACATGGAAAAGAAAATAACTTAGGAACTATAAGCTCAAATTACATGTGCAAAACATTATTTCAAAGCTAACAGCCTCTAGTTTCCTAAAATTGGCTGACAAGAACACAGACCAACCTGCATCAGTTCAAACAAAGTTGAATTCAAAGTTGTTTTTTTCATTCTCGGAAATTATAGGTCTTTTTTGAACAGCAGTAATAAAAACATTCTTAAGAAAAGGCAGATTTTATTGTATTATATTTGTTCTACATCATGTCAACCACAAATGCAGAACAGTTCAGATCTTAAGCTATTACAGTTCCAGAGCTGTGGGGTAAGCAAGTTTTCCGATTAGTGGGCTATCTTGGTTTTGTCTTAGCCTTGACAGTTGTTGGATTTATAATCCATCCATTCTTAAAAAGACACGCCAAGACATAAAGGCTGTAAAATGAAAGTGACTAAGATCTGTTAAGCTCGTAGCAAGATTTTACATGGCTCCTTTGAGTGACTTGGATTAGCCCTTCTTAATTTGCTGAATTAGAGCTTTAAATTATAGCTTTTTTGTTTAGGTGTTAATCTGTCTTGTCTGCAATTGCATGCATGTTAAAGCAGACAGAAAGGGCTTATCTGGGATTTGAACCCGGGACCTCTCAAAACCAAAGCGAGAATCATACGCCTAGACCAACAAGCCCTTGCAAATCTCTTTCTTAGGTGGCATTGTCACACCCAATGGCTTAACATAAAGCCCTCACCTATAACCTTAGTGCAATTATTGCTACTTCTAGGCAATTCAAACATTTGTTGCTTCCAGGGGCTCGTTACTCTAGAATTATGTTTCAGGGTCTTTTTGTGTGTGGTCCTTGATAGAAATCCTGTAGAAATCCTTAATGACGCTTTAAGGAATACCTTCATTCAGACTGCTGAAGTTAGACCGGTAGTTACACCATTATTACAAGATTATTCTTGTTTTTTCATGTATGAAACCATCTAAGCTCTCATTGGATGAATAAATAAACTGATAAGTGGAAAGTCCTGTGCTTTGTGTTCACACGAAGCATGCAAGGTTTTGCAAGTAGGAAAACCTTCCTGTGGTCTTAGCAAGATGTTTTGGCATTGTTTTGAAATGACTTTTTGCAGGCTGTTACAGAACCTGACAAATCCCTGTAGATTCTTGCTAAGACTCTTAACAAGGTACTCTGAAATGTATTCAATCTTTGAGTTGTATCACCAAAACAACTTCTGTATAAGAAGGAGTATTAAACAATGCACAAATTTGAGCAACTTCCAATAGGGAGTAGGGGTGTGTTACTGGAAAGCATCCTGCTATCTTTATCATCCAATCATCCTACAAAAAAAGAGAAAAAAAATACAACAACCTCAAAGATGCTATCAGGTAAAAAATTACATTTCAAGAGTTTCAAAGTATGAAAGCATGATGTCTTGCTCAACAGAATAAATGAATTTCTTACAAGACATTCAACTCTTTCCTTAAGAATCAACATTAATATGTTTGGTTATAATTTTAAGCAAGTTTGTGGTAATTTTCCGATTAGTGGGCTTTCTTGGTTTTGTCTTGGCCTTGACAGTTGTTCAATTTATATTGCATTATTAAACAAACATGCAAAGAGATAAAGGCTATACAATGAAAGTGACTGAGCTATGTTAAACTAAAAGCAATGTTGGGATGGCTCTTTTTGACGACCTGCAGTAGACCATCTTAAGTTGCTGAATTTCAACTTTGAGTTATAGTTTCTGTTTAGGTGTTTGTGGTGGATGATCCTCCCACCACCACATTGTGTTAGTATTTTCTTTTCTTGCTTTATATTATATTACAATTTATGTTTAAGTTGGTTATTTTAGACAGGTATTTTCTAATGGGTGCACACTTTAGTTAATGTCTGTCTGAATTGTTTATTTACACTTGTTTTTTTTGTTTGAGGTGCTGCTGATACAAACCAGCTGGAGAAGGAAATCTGGAGCGTACCATCTTTGAAAGACTGACAGGGGAGACTTGTTTCAAGAAGTTTTCAATTAGTTTGTCACTTAAATACTCACTTATTGTGCCTCTACTGGTTTCTCTCCATTCGAGTTGGTTTATGGCCATGAAGTGAGGGGACCCTTGGCTGTTCTAAAGGAACTATGGGAGGGGAAGCAAACTAACAAGAATCCTCTAAATGTTGTATCTTATGTACTCCAGAAGAGGGAGAAGCTGGAGAAGATGGCGACATTGGCCCATGAGCACATGAAGAAATCTCAGCATTAACAAAAGGCCTGGTATGACTCTGCCTTCCGGGAGAGGGTGTTCCAGCCTGGCCAAATAGTGCTTGTTATGCTACCTTCAGAGGATAGCAAGTGGCAAGGGCCTTATGAGGTAACAGAGAAACTGGGACCAACAACCTACAAAGTCTCTGTTCCAGGTCAAAGCCGTTCTACTCGGATTCTTCATGTGAACCTCCTTAAAGAGTGGGTGTCCAGGGACCAAGAGAAATCTGCCTCTTTCTACATCCGGAGTACAGAAGATGAGGAAACTGAGGAGCAATATTTCCCTGTTGCTTCACCCTCCCAGTCTAGTTTGAAACATCTGTCAGAGGAACAACAGCTGGAGGTCAGAGATGCCTGTTCATTTAATGTGTTTCAGAAAAATCCAGGTTATACTGATGTGATAATGCATGACATTGATTTAAAGAAAAATGCAGCTCCAAAACGAATGAGCTATCGCATTCCTGAGAGACTTCTGGAACCACTCAAAAGTGAAGTTGAGGTAATGCTGTCTCTAGGGATTATTGAGACATCACAGAGCGAGTGGTGTAACCCAATCGTTCTTGTTCCTAAAAAGGATGGCACAATTAGGTTTTGCATCGACTTTCGCTACCTCAATTCAGTCTCCAAGTTTGATTCCTATCCTACTCCTCGTATCGATGATTTGATTGAGAAACTTGGCAAAGCAAAATACCTCACCACCATTGACCTTTCCAAAGGCTATTGACAAGTACCACTCTCCCCTAGGTCCAAAGAGCTGACTGCTTTCAGAACACCATGGGGTCTTTACCACTTTAAAGTGATGCCGTTTGGACTTCATGGGGCTCCTGCCACATTCCAGCGCCTAATGGATAAGGAACTTAATGAGCTTTCACATTTTGCTTCATCATATCTGGATGACATCATTGTTTACAGCAAATGCTGGGATGAACACCTTCAACATCTAAATTTAGTTTTCGAGTGTCTCCAGAAAGCAGACCACAAATTTATTCCCAATTACTCTGCCAGGGCTGCTCTGCTCACAGACATGACCAGTCTTCGGGGCCCGAATTACTATTATGGTCTGAAGAGGCTAAGGCAGCATTCAGAGATATTCAGCAGGCGCTGAGCAAAGATCCTGTGCTCCATTGTCCTGATTTTCAGCAAGAGTTTGTTTTACAAACCGATGCCTCAGATAAAGGTCTTGGTGCTGTACTGCTCCAGGGACCACCAAATGATCGCCATCCAATTGCCTTCATCAGCCGAAAATTGTTTCTTAGAGAAACAAGGTATTCAACTATAGAGAAGGAATGTCTGGCTATAAAGTGGGCACTGGACTCACTTCGCTATTATCTTCTGGGAAGACATTTTGTTCTAGAAACTGACCACAAAGCTTTAAAATGGCTGGAGAAGATGGACACAAATAGCCAAATAACTCGGTGGTACCTTGCCATGCAGCCCTACAAGTTTGAGGTGCATCACATCCCTGGCAGACAAAACATTACTGCTGACTACTTGTCCCGCTGTGCAAGCGAGCCTTCAGAGGGGGAGTGTGTGGTGGATGATCCTCCCACCACCACATTGTGTTAGTATTTTCTTTTCTTGCTTTATATTATATTACAATTTATGTTTAAGTTGGTTATTTTAGACAGGTATTTTCTAATGGGTGCACACTTTAGTTAATGTCTGTCTGAATGGTTTATTTACACTTGTTTTTTTTGTTTGAGGTGCTGCTGATACAAACCAGCTGGAGAAGGAAATCTGGAGCGTACCATCTTTGAACGACTGACAGGGGAGACTTGTTTCAAGAAGTTTTCAATTAGTTTGTCACTTAATTACTTACTTATTGTTTCTGTTAAGTAAGTTAGTTTTGGTTTATTTGTTTCATAGAATGGTTAATTTTGTATTTATTGGTTCTTTTGTTATGTTGTGCCTCCCTCATTTTGTCGACTTGGGTTACTCCATCCCTTTTTAAGCAGCCTTTACTTCTTTGTTTGCAGGTCAGTTTTTTGTTTGAGTTGGATCCTCAGTTGACCTCAGTTAAGTTGGGCCCAGATTCATTTTATTTTGTATTGCTTTTGAGCCTTTGTTAACCATTTTTACACAATTAAATGGAAGCACTTTTTGAAATTTTGAACACCTTTTGTCCTTATTTTAGTTTGGTCCCTCACAGTGTTAATTTGTCATGTCTGCACTTGCATGCATGTTCAAACAGACAGAAAGGGCTTGTCCGGGATTTGAACACAGGACCTCTCACACCCAAAGTGAGAATCATACGCCTAGACCAACAAGCCCTTGCTCATCTCTTTCTTATGGGCCTTTCAGATAGGAAGCGATTTGCGCTGCGCTGGCCGCGGGGTTCAGCGCATTTGCGCTGCACTGCGCCGGCTGGGTTGCTGGGTCTAGTCATTTGTTTGTTGTTCCAGCTTTTGGTCAGCAGCAAATATGTATCTGACCCGTGCTAAGAAGCAAGCGCTAGCACTAGCCCTGCTAGTTCGAAGAAAAAGAGCAGCAAGGAAGATGAGGCTGTGGGTGCACGAAACCCTCAGGTCCAGAGAGCAGCTTGGGGAGTTCCGGCTTGTGAAAGAGCTTCGTTTTCACAGCGACCGGTTCCAGGTCTACTTTCGGCTCAGTATGGAGCAGTTTGAGAGTTTGCTGGGGAGAGTCGGACCAAGGATCTCAAGGATCCATACAAATTGTGTCATATAGTTCGGGGAATTCAGACACACACAGTATAAGCTTTTCCTCCATTTTGCTTCCTGGTCTTTCCAGCCGATGGCCCGGTTTCTATTGGCCACGCGTGCATTCGTCACGGCGCGCCGCGATCAAAGTTCAACATAGTTGAACTTTGACCTGGCCTGCGCGCGAGCTCGCGAAGCGGTGCGCTGCACTGCGCTGTGCTTGAGCTTTGCTTGACGCAGCGATAAACTGCCCTGGCGCGGCGCAAGCCATTGAAAAGAATGGGTTTCACAGCGCAGCAGTGCGGTCGTCGCAGCCTGTCTGAAAGGCCCATTAGGTGGCATTGTCACACCCAATGGCTTAACATAAAGCCCTCACCTATAGCCTTAGTGCAATTATTGCTACTTCTAGGCAATTCAAACATTTGTTGCTTCCAGGGGCTCGTTACTCTACATTTATGTTTCAGGGTCTTTTTGTGTGTGGTCCTTGATAGAAATCCTGTAGAAATCCTTAATGACTCTTTAAGGAACACCTTCATTCAGACTGCTGAAGTTAGACAGGTAGTTACACCATTACAAGATTATTCTTGTTTTTCATGTATGAAACCATCAAAGCTCTCATTGGATGAATAAATAAACTGATAAGTGGAAAGTCCTGTGCTTTGCGTTCACACGAAGCATGCAAGGTTTTGCAAGTAGGAAAACCTTCCTGTGGTCTTAGCAAGATGTTTTGGCATTGTTTTGAAATGACTTTTTGCAGGCTGTTACAGAAGCTGACAAATCCCTGTAGATTCTTGCTAAGACTCTTAACAAGGTACTCTGAAATGTATTCAATCTTTGAGTTGTATCACCAAAACAACTTCTGTATTAGCAGGAGTATGAAACAATGCGCACATTTTAGCAACTTACAATAGGGAGTAAGACCTGTCTGTCTTAGAAAAAAATCAGAATGTCGTCAATGTAGACGAAAACAAAGTCATTGATGAAGTCCCTAAGAACACCATTGACCAGTGATTGGAAAACTGCTGGGGCATTGGTAAGGCCAAAAGGCATAACTAAATATTCAAAATGACCCAAAGGGGTCTTAAAGGCTGTCTCCAATTCATCACCTTCACGTATTCTAACCAGATGGTAGGCGTTACGGAAGTCTAGTTTGGTGAAGATCTTGGAACCTTGGACTGGCTCGAAAGCTGAGGTTAGAAGAGGGAGAGGACATTTGTTCTTAATTGTAATTTGATTGAGTCCTCTGTAATCAATACAGGGCCGGAGAGACCCATCCTTCTTAGAAATGAAAAAAAAACCCAGCTCCCAAAGGGGATGTAGAATGTCGAATTATTCCTGCAGCAAGTGATTCATTGATGTACTTCTCCATGCATTCCCTCTCTGTCATGATGGGTCTCTGAGTTTAAACCCACATGCAGAACACCACAGGAAACGGAGTAAAAGTTTAACAGTTTATTATTTGAGAAGCACACAAGATTATTAATGAGCTGGTTCTGGTACTGGTCCTGGACTGGAATCATTGAGTAATCTGCAGAGATGAATAGTTTGGTTAGCCAGGCAGCGGTGATGACTTGTCAGGGGTTTGATTCTGGTTTGTACCTTGATGAGGTTCAGAATGATCGATGGAGAGAGGGAACCGGTTGGGTCCAGAGACTGTGGGTTCAGCAGAGAGCTCAGCAGCAGCAGCGTCTAGCTTCAGGCTAATGAGGTTCAGACCTTGAGTTGATGTCCTAGGTCTCCCTTGAGAGCTGGCTGGGGAATTCTGACTGATAGTCTACAGGTTTGGCTTCCTTGGGCAGGCAGGCAGATTTCAAAGCAAAGCTCCTCCAGAGCTACAGACTTCAGTCGGGCTTTCCTGTGAGCAGAGAAGACAAAGGCTGGTTAGAATCTAGTTACTCTCTAGAGCAGACAGAGATTCTCAAAGTTAACAGAGGCTCAGGTTCCGCTAACCAAAACTGGTCAACACTCCGGCGCCGAAGACAGGTCTGACTGCTGCTTATGTAGGAGGTCTCCTGATGGGCTGATGATCCTCAGGTGTGCTGGAGGCTCCAGCCCAGGAGACCCACAGCGCTCTCTGCCGGAGACAGGTGGCAGATCTCCAGATCCCAACACTCTCAGACTTAGAGAGGTTGTACAAACGACTAGAGGGTAAGGTGGCTCCAGGAAATAACTCAATAGAGCAGTCGTAAGGGCGGTGGGGAGGGAGAGAGAGTGCTCTTGACTTACTGAAGACTAGTTCTAAATGATGATATTCAGAAGGAACGTTAGATAGGTCAACAGTTACCTCACACCTCATGTCAGCGGGTTGGGAACTCACATGGGCAGAACGGAGGCAGCTTGAGAGACAATGGAGGCTCCAGGACTCAACTCTACCCTCTCTCCAGTTCAGATGTGGATTGTGTAATGAGAGCCAAGGATGGCCTAGGACCACTGGGGAATGGGGAGAAGGGAACACAAAAAAGATTAGTTTCTCATGATGGTTGCCAGACACAACCAACTCAATAGGTTCTGTAGTGTGAGTTACAACGGATAAAGGCTTACCGTCCAAAGCCGAGACGTGAACTGGAGAAGGTAATGGCAAAGTGTTCATTTTTAACTGTTTAACCAGGTTACATTCAATTAGGTTTTGTTCACATCCTGAATCAATTAACACCGGTACCTGAAATGATTCTTGATTCAGAAGGAGAGAGCTTGGAAGGATGAAACGGGAAGCAGTTTGGTTGAGCCCACCCACCAGTGTTCCCGTAACTACTGGTGGGCTCCCCCTTTTGGCCTCTCTGGACAAAGGGCAATGTAATGACCAACCTGGCCACAATATAGGCACGCCCATGAGTCCATTCGACGCTGTCTTTATTCAGCTGAAAGATGGGCACGCCCAATCTGCATGGGCTCTTCAGGGGACATTGTAGTGGTGGATGGATCTGAGTGGAACCTGGCAAAGGTTGGCTGGGGAGAGGGCCCCCCCCCCCTAAATCTTTTCTCACGGGACCGCTCTCTGATCCGGTTATCAATACGGACAGCTAAAGAGATGAATTCCTCCAGCTCCTCAGGTTCATCCTGATAAGCAAGCTCATCCTTTAAATGTTCATTGAGGGCTTGCCGGAAAGCTCCCTTAAGAGCAGGCTGGTTCCAACTAGAGGCTGCAGCTAAGGTCCGAAAATCTATGGCAAAATCTGCCACTAATTGTCTCCCCCGTTTGATACTCCAGAGCTTTCTAGTGACATCAGCCTCAGAATCAGCATAACCAAAAGTTTGCTTGAACTCAGCAATAAACTCATCATAGGATCTCCAAAAAAGGGTCTGTTGACTGAATTTTGCCTCAACCCATCTTAAAGCCCTTCCTTGAAGAAGTCCGGCAACATAGGAAATACGGGAGGAGTCATCGGGGAATGATTGAGGTGAACGACTAAACACTAGTGAGCACTGGAGCAGAAAACCCCCACATTTCCCGATCTCACCTGAATAGGGCTCTGGAGTAGGTGAGGAGGCGTCCTGGAAACGTAACTGTGCGGGAGGCGGCGGGGAGAGATCACTTGCTGCGCCGGCTGCGTGAGGAGGCGGACCTGCTGCTGGAACGGGACATGACAGTTTCTGATTACCTTCGTGCATTAACCTTGTTAATTGGTCCAAGCGTTGTCCTGAGTGGTGCTGCTGCTCGAAAAGGGACTGCAACATGTTTTCGTGTTTTACCAGAATACCGGCTGGGTCCGCTGCGGAACCAGGAGGTGATTCTGCCTGGTCTGACTGGCCTGATGGTTCTGTCATGTCTGGCTGAACCTTACGGACCCACATGCAGAATCAGGCACGGACACGACTAAAGGGAGAAAGTTTATTGTTAATTCAGCCAACACTGAATGGGGAAGAACTCTCTGGGAATACACTGCCACAGGCTGTGCAGGTGGCTGGAGGTGCGCTGAAGGAGGAGGCGTTCGTCATGGAGCTGTTACAGAGGTGGTGGAGAGCGGGCAGTCAGACTGAGGTGATCGTCAGAGAGTTTTCACTGAGGTGGTGGAGAGCGGGCAGGCAGACAGAAACTAAGCTGCAGATGAGATCAGCATGCTGAGTTAGACGCAGAAGGGATCAGTCCAGGAGCGCTTCGATTAAACCTGGGAATCCAGAGAGACAAGAGGTGAGCAATCAGGAAGCTTTCAACAGGAATCAGATAAAACTTTCTCGAGGGGAATTTCATGTTGGCTAGATTGGTACCAGAATATGGGGACCATCAGGCGCGGAAGAGATGGCTGCAGCTCCTTAAATCCCTCACAGGTGGATGGGTTGATTGATCTCAGGTGCTCAGACAGCCAGCCACGCCCACCTGCAGCGCTCCAGAAGAAATAGAGAAACACTCCACTCAAGGGTTCTGACAGTAGGGGCGTGTTACTGGTAAGCATCCTGCTATCTTTATCATCCAATCATCCTACAAAAAAAGAGAAAAAAAAATACAACCTCAAAGATGCTATCAGGTAAAAAATTACATTCCAAGAATTTCAAAGTATGAAAGCATGATGTCTTGCTCAACAGAATTAATGAATTTCTTACAAGACATTCAACTCTTTCCTTAAGAATCAACATAAATAGGTTTGGTTATAATTTTAAGCAAGTTTGTGGTAATTTTCCGATTAGTGGGCTTTCTTGGTTTTGTCTTGGCCTTGACAGTTGTTCAATTTATATTGCATTATTAAACAAACATGCAAAGACATAAAGGCTATACAATGAAAGTGACTGAGCTATGTTAAACTAAAAGCAATGATTGTGATAGCTCTTTTCAATGACCTGCATTAGACCATCTTAAGTTGCTGAATTTCAACTTTGAGTTATAGTTTCTCTTTTTAGGTGTTAATCTGTCATGTCTGCACTTGCATGCATGTTCAAACAGACAGAAAGGGCTTGTCCGGGATTTGGACCTCTCGCACCCAAAGCGAGAATCATACGCCTAG
This sequence comes from Cyprinodon tularosa, assembly GCF_016077235.1. Taxonomy (NCBI): domain Eukaryota; kingdom Metazoa; phylum Chordata; class Actinopteri; order Cyprinodontiformes; family Cyprinodontidae; genus Cyprinodon; species Cyprinodon tularosa. The sequence continues at coordinate 1,044,690 of NW_024038609.1, forward strand.
ACCAACAAGCCCTTACTCATCTCTTTCTTAGGTGGCATTGTCACACCCAATGGCTTAACATAAAGCCCTCTTTCCTATAGCCTTAGTGCAATTATTGCTAGGCAATTCAAACATTTGTTGCTTCCAGGGGCTCGTTACTCTAGAATTATGTTTCAGGGTCTTTTTGTGTGTGGTCTGTTGTGGGAAAATGTATATCTTTCTCTTGTTTTATATTAATATTCATATTTACTCACTATAAAAGTTTTCACTCAGTCTGTTTCTCTCTCAAGGCCACACCATTCCCTGCAGAATGTTGTTTGTAGACCAGACATAGCTTCTTCCCATAACAATCCAGATTCTTTCTCAAGGTTTATTCATAACATGTTACTGGTAAGCAAAGTGTGTGTAATTTGTTATGACTCTGACTGCTTTCCATTGTTGTAACTAGGGGGGGACGAACCCTGCCCAGATAAGAACAGAGCAGAATGCTGTGCCATGATGACTGTTCTCTCTTTGCAAAGATGATTAATAAATGTGCCGACTGAGTGAAATCCATCGATCTCCGTTTATTTAACTAGGATGAATAGTTGAATACTTTTTTCCCACGACAATTTGGCGTTGTCAAGGCAGTTCTCTTTGACTGATTTTTTCTGAGGACAGCGATCGTCAGAAGTGTCAGGTACCGCCTGGAGGAAGCAGTCTTCCAGCCTCAATACCCCGGTTAGAAGGTTAAGGGAGTGAGGACTTCTGACATCGAGGTCCTGGAGGTCAGCAGGAGGATCAAAACGAACCATTTTTTTGAGACGGTGAGATGATCTTTTGTCGGCACAATTTAGATTACATTTCAAAAACTAAATTACAAAATTAGATTTAAAGATTACTAGAAATCAAATACTGGAAAATTTGTTCAAACAAAGTCCTCTTCTTCTCCATTAGGATTATAATCTAGCAAGAAACTAACTAAATTAAAGATTAATAGGTTAATCATTTTAATGCACTAAAATTAGTATAATACTAAAGATTATACATTTGAAATAACAGATAATTTTTGTTTTGGGGAGCAGAAAGGCAGTTCAGGTTTTTGTTCCACCTGTGAACCAAAAGACATCGCATAGGAACGTGAGGCTCTCTCTAAGGGTGAGAGGAAGGTTGTAGGTGCCACCAGAAGGCATTTAATTTTACTGACACGTCGGTAATCTAGAGAAGGGATCCCCCCCAGTTATCCAGGTTGGCGCCATAGGATTGGTGTGTATGATGAAGAAAAGGGTGGAAAGAAGATAAAACGAGAAAAACAGCAAAGCTAAACTCATAAGGATCCATATAGATGCTGTTTATTTTTCCATCTGGAACAGTCCATGTGGAATTTGGGTTGATAATTGAGAGCAGAATAAATAAACAACCTAAATAAAATACTAAATTATGACTAAACCAATAAAGTAAATAAATATGGGAATAAAATGGCCTTATAAAGGAAAACGATCTATTAAGGTAATTCTTAGCAGCAGAGGACAGAAACGACTGCTAGACTTCTGGATGAAGTTTGAACACCTCAGCCCGACTGTCTGATGTGCGTTTGGGAAAAACCAGCTTTGTTGATGTTTGTTGATGGTTCAGCTTCTTGCACCCCTGGTTTGGTGTTTCTTCACCTCATGAAACTCTTGTTTCTGGTTCTTTGATTTTGCTTCGCCTTGGAAACATCGTTCTTGAAATCGGATGGAAAGCCTATATTCTTCTTGTCTGGTGGAAGCAGCAGAAGGCTGTGCTGCAGCGTCTCCCCTTGTTTACAGCGCTGCAGGTCCTCCCTCCCTCCTCTGCTGAGGAGAAGTTTGTTTGGATTTCTGCAGGTGCAGAAGTGATAAGGGTACCGAACACTAAGGAAGTACATTTACTGGGTAAGTTTGAAATTATGGAATAATTCAATGATTTGTGACAAAGTTTAAAGTTCAAATTTTAATCTAAAGTTCTTTAAGCTACATGAACTTGTTTTATCTACTATTGTTTGTGAAAGGGTAAGATAACATCTGATCTGTCTTTCCCTCAGCTCCTTTAATTCAGCATGTTGGTAACTTTGACTCCCAGTTTTCCTCCCCATGAGCTCATGACGGGTCGACCCGTTCCTGGACCACAGAACGGGCCTGACCTCTGACCTCTGGCCAGACTTGGACTGACAGGTGACACATTAAAATGACCTACGAGAACTTTTTTCCCCTTAGTCAGAGACGGCTTTACAGAGGAACCGAGGTGCCTGGAGACCCTGATGGAGGACCTTCTCAGCCATCCTTCCATCCTTCAGCAGGAGAAGGTGTGGCTCAAAGTCATCAAAAGAAAGTGATCAGAGCTCATCTGAGCTCATCTGGAAGGAACCAGGAAAAGCTTCAACAAAGCAAATTAGAATAAAGGGGCAGAATAATCCCCTCTGATTGGTTAATTAACACATCAGTAGTCCACCTGATGTGTTGAGGACCAGCTGCTCTGCAGACCAACCATTGAACCTCGTACAAAATGTCGCCTGTATAAGGGACCAACATCAACAGAAAGATGAAGACGCCCACCTGAAGATGTCTGACATCAGCTTTGGCTTTTTCATTTTTAATCATACAGCATGAATGAGAAGGGAAATGTGTTGTGATGTGTTGTATTTTAATCAAAGATTAACATTTTTAGTATCTAAGTGTTTGATATTACTTTTCTTGATAATAAAAAGAAAGTCCAAGTGTTAGATGAGCACCTGATGGCTGATGGTCAGTATTGGCAGAGATTTCTGGATTAGAGAATGAACTCTGATGATCGGGTCTCATTGGGAAAGAGGAGGGCTGAGATTAAATCCTCCAACTTTTCAATGTGTGCTTTGACTGACCCTGATTCTGAAGAGCTGAACTCGTCATCTGCGTGAAACAACTTTGTGTTATGATTTTAACATTTTGCATAGAGATTGATCTTTTTTTACTTTTAATTAAATTCAGATTAATAATTTGACTTACAGTTTGTAGACATGAAGGGGTCTATTGTTTTGACTGATTTGAACTTTTCTCTTTCCAGGGAAACAAAAAGGGTAACTGATAATGATAAGAAATAAAAATTAAAATTTTCAGCAAATAGATATTTTACCATAAAAGTATCATAATAGGAAAAAACATTAAATATTTTTGCCAACTAAGATGTGATTCCAGGGCTCTATTTATTGTCAACATATTTTAGCTATCATAATCCTTTCCATAATTTTTCCATCTATTATAATCATTTAACATTGTCCACCGACTTAATGCAGTTGTGGATTTTTGATTCATTATTTTTTAATTATCATTATTTTTCTTCTTATTATTATTTTTTTTATATTTTTAGTGTCTTAGATTTAAGCTTTCTTTTTTTATGATATCGATTACACAAGGATAATATCCTTTTATAATCGAAAGGGTGGACTGTTGTGGGAAAATTGATATCTTTCTCTAATTATATATTAATATTCATATTTACTCACTATAAAAGTTTTCACTCAGTCTGTTTCTCTCTCAAGGCCACACCATTCCCTGCAGAATGTTGTTTGTAGACCAGACATAGCTTCTTCCCATAACAATCCAGATTCTTTCTCAAGGTTTATTCATACCATTTTACTGGTAAGCAAAGTGTGTGTAATTTGTTATGACTCTGACTGCTTTCCATTGTTGTAACTAGGGGGGGACGAACCCTGCCCAGATCAGAACAGAGCAGAATGCTGCGCCATGATGACTGTTCTCTCTTTGCAAAGATGATTAATAAATGTGCCGACTGAGTGAAATCCATCGATCTCCGTTTATTTAACTAGGATGAATAGTTGAATACTTTTTTCCCACGACACTGTGTAAATGGGTTTGGCTGGAATTTAAGGACAGATTCTAATATATCTGCAGTGTGGGGACTATAAATCAGATGGGATTTTTATCTTTTTATTGCTGTTTTGCACAATATGCTTAACTTTGTATTTTTTGTTGTTGAATATTAGAGATTTTGCAGATATATTTTTTATAAATACATTGTTTAGATTTACTTATATTGTAAAATTCAGCTAGATTAAAGCGGAACTCACAAAAACTCAAGGGGGTTTTTTCACAGGAAATCAGGCAAAGTATTACAATTTTAAGGAAAAACAAAGATTTATTTAAAATAATAATAATAATAATAATAATAAAAAACTATTACCAAGGAATCCAAAGTTTAATTCAATAATATTTCAGTATAAATGATAAACAAAACAAAAAACCTTCACAACCAATTTATAAGTAAACTCAAAGTCTCAATTTATATCCGCAAAAAACAAACAAAAACATCCCTAATAACTGAAAGTCCAAAACTGTCCGTCTCTTTTTACTTCTTATAATAATGTCCAAACAGGAGTTCCATACACTTCGAACCCAAAGTAAAATCCTGGAACCGTTTCAGTCCAAAGTCCTTTGCAAAACGAAAAATCCAAACAGTAAACCCGCCCCAAAAAAAGATTAGAAAAAGAGTGGTACAACCAAAAATCCCCAAAAAGAAAAATAAGGTCCAGATCTCACCGGAGCGTCTTTTTTTTCCCCCCTGGGCGGCGTCTCTTTGCACCGGGCGGCGTCCTCTGGGTGCAAACTCCGACAATCAGTTTACTTCAAATCTCTGCGGTGATCTGCGGCGCTGGGACAAACTCACGCCCCTTTTTATTCAAAAATGTTTCCACACCAAAATACCCCAGCATATTAATTTACATCATCATTTTTTAACCAGTGGAGTTTTGAAATAATTTTATCAAAGACATAGCTAACTGTTCTACCAGACAGTATATCATTGGTACACTTTAAAGTGCTTTATACAAAAGGTGAAAAATAACATAGTGGTTATGTTACAATATCTTTCTACCCCTTTTATAGAATAGAATAGAAAATCCCTTTATTGTCCCACAATGGGCAGATTTACAGCAGCAGAAAGATTATTGAAAATGGTCACACAAATGTGGACCTTAGAAAAATGTATAAGAATAACATAATAGTGAAGAGTTAAAATATAAACAATACAATTCTGTAAAGTGTCTTAACAATATAAAACTGGGGAATAAATAACCAATATGCTGCTATGGACATTTTTACATTAATGGATATTTGAAAATAGCAGCAACATTAGAGATGTGCAGAATGACAGCAGCAGGTTATTTAACTGACTAAGGTTTCTATCATTACATTTGATTTTATTTGTTCCTGCACCCGGTGGTTGGAACCTTTATTCCACTCTGGATTCTTGTGAGTGTTGCATTTGTTCACTTCACAAAAAATAAATAAATAAATAAACAGTTTTGAAAACTTCTGTATTCATTCTTTTCCTGCTTTGTGTGTCAACGTTCACGGTTGCTAAGCAACAGAGCATACGGCGGTAAAACCCGCCGAAGGGTAGACCTGTTCGGATTCTAGCCTAAACTCTTAGACCGCGTCCTTGGAGGACACGTCCGTTGTTTCAGTTAGCTGTAAAACATGACAGGTTTGGGAAGCAGTCACCGGGGAGGTGAGCTACCTGGTGCTGGTGGGGGCTCCACTGGAGGCGGAGCAAAAGGAGACCGTGTGGTCCAGCTGGTGGAAGGCGCTGCACCTGCTGGGCCAGTACTTCATGCTGGGGAACATCTGCTGGAACGCCTTTCTCTTCCTGAAAACCAGTCCCAGCATCAAGGGGGTGTTCCTAGGAGGAGATGGACTGGGACAGGGCTGGAGGTGAGGACTGGTTGACTTC